>NC_056733.1:20594222-20921722 GCF_019279795.1 Protopterus annectens
ATTAGCCTGGATGGTTAAGATCCCAAGGGGTACAATTTTGCATTTCTTACTATTGAGTTTAAGACCATGGCTTTGACACCATTTATTAGTCAGAAATAGACCTTCTTGAAGAATGTTAGTGTCTGCAGTGGAGCTGATGACTACCCCAATCTTGCAATAATCTGAAAACTTAGTCATCCATAAATCTTCAGCATCTGCTTCCATTTCAGAGAAGTAGATGCGAAAAAGGAGTGGGCCCAAGAACAAGCCCTGGGAGACTCTGCTAGTGACTGGTCTCTTGTTGGAGGTAGCCTCACCTATTTTGACCTCCTGTTTCCTATCAGTGAGTTGGCTATCTAGCAGGTAATAAAATGGTTTATACCCAAATTAGTGACCTTGTCTATAATGCCTGAGTGGGGTATTGTATCAAAAGCTTTGGCCAGGTCAAAGTAAACTATGTGTATAGTCTTACCTTCATCCAATGCTTTGATGACCCTCTCAAAAAATCCGCCAAATTTAATAGACATGACTTTCCTTTAACAGAGCCAAATTGTGATGGGTCCAGCATTTGTAGGTTACCTATGCCCTTATTTATCATGTCCATGATGATTCTTTCCATGGCTTTACATATGAAGTTGACTTCTGGGCCTGTAGTTACCCAGATCAGTGGTTGGACCTCCTCTGTGCAAGGGAATATTTGTAGCCATCTTCCAAGCCTGACTGAGGGCTCCAGCTGAAAAGTGATTCAAGTGGACAAGAGATGTCATGTTTCATACTATTTATTAAACATCCTGGGATGTTATCAGGGCCCACTGATGCAGTGTTTTTGGCCTTGGAAAGTGGATTAATGACCTGTTCCTTAGTAATATTTGGGGAGCTTGTGTTATACGGTATTTCCTTTGCACTACTGGAGGGAGTAGGGGGGTTGAGGTGAACCTGTCAGCCAAAAGGTTGGGTGCCATTTACAA
Organism: Protopterus annectens; assembly: GCF_019279795.1. Classification (NCBI taxonomy): domain Eukaryota; kingdom Metazoa; phylum Chordata; order Ceratodontiformes; family Protopteridae; genus Protopterus; species Protopterus annectens. The sequence continues at coordinate 20,595,170 of NC_056733.1, forward strand.
TAAGTTTTGTGCATCGTTGTGTATTTCCTCTGTGGTTACAGACATAGCTGTAGAAAGGTTTGTAGCTGTCCTTTGCCTGAGAAGCTATTTTTTCTTCAAATGTAACCCTTGAAGTATTAATTAACCTGCTTAGCTGCCTGTTTAGATTGGTCAGGGGGCTTTTAGTATGCATGGCTTTGTTCCTCCTATGCTTGGACAAGATTTTTTTATTTTGTTGTATAAATGATTGATAGTGTGATTCCACCAGGTTGGCTTGTCTTTTAAGTTTGTCTTATTCTTAATGTGAGTGGGCACAGCTTGGTCTATACAGCCATCGATATGTCTGTACAGAGATTTTGTAAATAGCCCAGTGTATTCTATGGTGTTTACTGGGTTTTGGGGGGCTTGGCATTAAGCCAAGGTGTTACTTAGTAGACAGAGGTTAACCTTGGAATAGTTTGTAAACATTTTTGGTTGTGCTGGATCCCAGATTTAATTTTTATTTCAAGTAATGCTGCATTATAGTCAGATCTGACAAGCAAGATGAGGAATACTGGCTCCTCATGTTCATGAGTTCAAGGTCAAGGATGATTGTACCCCTGGCAGGAGAATGGACCAACTGTTCTAGGATATTGGTACTAACAAAGTTTAGGAATTGTTGGGCTTGAACATCAGAAGTGGTGCAGGGTAGTTGAGATCCCCCATGAATATCATATTGAGTTGGATGGTGAGGGACACTAGTACATTGAGATAGGTAGTATGCATTTCCTGGGACATGGAGGGGGACATATACGTTGCAAGGATATGGTATGGCACCCTGTTTATGGTGAGTTGCACATATATGAATTCCAGTGGTTCATACACTTTAACTAGTCTGGATGTGAGATTAGTCTTAATATAGATTGACACTCCTCCATCTTTAGTTCCCTCCTGTGCAGTAGCTGGTCTAAAGGTGCGAAAGGCATTATAACCTTGCATTGCTGGGCTACTCTCTGCGACTTTAAACCATGTCTCCATTACAACACCGATGTTTACACTCTCTAAGGCTTGCTTGGAGTGGAGTTCCTTGTTAAAGACTTTTAGCATTGAGCAGTACCACCTCCAGATATTCATTTTATTTATTTTTATTTTACATTTGCTAACCAGGAGAGTCCAACTGGATATATGTCCATTTTCAGTGGAGGCCCACTTCATTCATTCATAGGTTCAGTTAAGTCAGTAGGTTTATTTGCCTAAGCAAATGCACTGTGGGGGTTGAAAAGGTCTTTACCAATATCTGAAAGTCCAGAGGGATAAGTGCAGACCATCCCAAAATAGCATGGCCTGTTAACCATGTCCCCCCAGGCTGTCAAATATTGTACCCTCCTGCACTGACACCAGAAGCTAAGCAAATTGTTAAAATCAATCATTTTTGAGTCACCTCTCAAAAATAAAACTGAGACACTGCAAAGTGTCACACTCACATACTATACATTAACAAATTGCAGTTGCTTAAATGGTCAGCAGAAAATTCAGTTCTCTTATGTCCTGACAGAAATAAAATAGCATTGGGCCCTCGGAGAACACCTTTCCAATAGACAAAGTTCAAGTAAACATGTAAAAAAATAGACATTGTAGTTACCTTTGCATGTGTGTTGTAGTCATGCTGCCTGTGACATACAGGGATGATGGTTCTTCTCCGCAGTGTATACAGCTGGCTGCATTCCCTGACAGTGAATGCTTTCACCATTCTCTTCATACCCCTAACTCACTGTCCACAGTGTATACAGCTGGCTGCATTCTCTGACAGTGAGTGCTTTCACCATTCTCTTCATACCCCTAACTCACTGTCCGCAGTGTATACAGCTGGCTGCATTCCCTGACAGTGAATGCTTTCACCCTTCTCTTCATACCCCTAACTCACTGTCCGCAGTGTATACAGCTGGCTGCATTCCCTGACAGTGAGTGCTTTCACCCTTCTCTTCATACCCCTAACTCACTGTCCGCAGTGTATACAGCTGGCTGCATTCCCTGACAGTGAGTGCTTTCACCATTCTCTTCATACCCCTAACTCACTGTCCGCAGTGTATACAGCTGGCTGCATTCCTGACAGTGAGTGCTTTCTCCATTCTCTTCATACCCCAACTCACTGTCCGCAGTGTATACAGCTGGCTGCATTCCCTGACAGTGAGTGCTTTCACCATTCTCTTCATACCCCTAACTCACTGTCCGCAGTGTATACAGCTGGCTGCATTCCCTGACAGTGAGTGCTTTCACCATTCTCTTCATACCCCTAACTCACTGTTCGCAGTGTATACAGCTGGCTGCATTCCCTTACAGTGAGTGCTTTCACCATTCACTTCATACCCCTAACTCACTGTCCGCAGTGTATACAGCTGGCTGCATTCCCTGACAGTGAATGCTTTCACCATTATCTTCATACCCCTAACTCACTGTCCACAGTGTATACAGCTGGCTGCATTCCCTGACAGTGAGTGCTTTCACCATTCTCTTCATACCCCTAACTCACTGTCCGCAGTGTATACAGCTGGCTGCATTCCCTGACAGTGAATGCTTTCACCCTTCTCTTCATACCCCTAACTCACTGTCCGCAGTGTATACAGCTGGCTGCATTCCCTGACAGTGAATGCTTTCACCATTCTCTTCATACCCCTAACTCACTGTCCGCAGTGTATACAGCTGGCTGCATTCCCTGACAGTGAGTGCTTTCACCATTCTCTTCATACCCCTAACTCACTGTCCGCAGTGTATACAGCTGGCTGCATTCCCTGACAGTGAAAGCTTTCACCATTCTCTTCATTCCCTTAACTCACTGTCTGCAGTGTATACAGCTGGATGCATTCCTTGACAGTGAGTGCTTTCACCATTCTCTTCATACCCCTAACTCACTGTCCACAGTGTATACAGCTGGATGCATTCCCTGACAGTGAATGCTTTCACCCTTCTCTTCATACCCCTAACTCACTGTCCGCAGTGTATACAGCTGGCTGCATTCCCTGACAGTGAGTGCTTTCACCATTCTCTTCATACCCCTAACTCACTGTCCGCAGTGTATACAGCTGGCTGCATTCCCTGACAGTGAATGCTTTCACCGTTCTCTTCATACTGCTAACTCACTGTTCACCCTTTGCTCATGGAAACACAAATCACTAGGTTCACATGTTGAATAAGATCTGTGTCCATGCTATTCCTTATCTCTTTGGTTGTGCTGACAGAAATGTTGACTGCAGTGACCCCATGTCACAGTGCACTCTGCTGCAGGTGTGCATGCTCTGCATACTGTTTGCACATGCTGCAAAGTACTATACGTTGTTTCACTGGCATTAAAGTAATGTTTAAATATGGAGACATATATATTTTGGGGAGGAGCTACCACGCTTTGACCAGTACATTTGTGTACATTTGAGCCTGCAAATTAAGGCTATGAGTTGCTAACGAGTTTTATCCTGTTGTCCTTAGTTTGATTCCTTCAGTCTCTATTTGCCTATGTTGTAACCCTAAGCAACTCACTTAACCAGAAAGTACGCTCTGTTTGTCCCTGAAATGAGGAAGTTGTACCTAGTGGATTTACCTTGTTAACAAATAAAATGAAAAATAAGATTAAATACGGTGTGGGAGCTGTACACATACCTTGTAAAGAACATTGTACTTGAGCATGGCTATTTTGTTGACAGCTGGTAATCCATATGCTTTTATTTCATATATGGCTGAAGCTGATGATTGCAACAAGGGGAATGATGGGTATCTTCCAGTTGTCCCTTGGTGTTTGCATATACTCGTGTATATTCAATTATTTGATGGCATGGTGGGTTGGCTTTGGCCCTCCTTTGAACCTCATATGTTGCTGTGATGAAAGTTATTATATGCATGTGCGGTTAGCTACCTTTTGACGAAGTGAGCATCATGAAGTCAGTTATTGTGAACCAGGAGTATCTTAGCTGAAATGTTCCTTAACAGTACTTGATGGCACATTTATCACATAAAAACAACTGACCACATCAATAAAAATAAACATGGAGAATTTAGAGCAGCCTGACAAAAAATAGATCTTTGGGAGGTAGGAGGAAACCAGACTACACACAAAAAACTCACACTAGCAGAGGAGAATATGAAAACCAGAACACAAATAACTGGAGATGCTTATTTGTATCATTGTTTCATGAAATTATAATATGGATGTTTGAATGGGATAAAGCTGAAGTCAGACATTATTCCTATGGCCAAATCCTATCTTACGGTTGAATATTCTTGGGGTGAATAACTGTAGCAGTTAGGGGGAGCACAACTATAAAGGCAAAGGGGTTGACCTACCATAGGTGTTGACTATCCAACTTCTTTTTTTTTTGCTGCTACTGACTGGTCGATTGCTGGTTTTGTGTAATTTTTCATTCGTCCCTGCAGCACTAGATCTTGATCAGTGCCAAAGAATTATATATATATTTGTAAAGTATGTTGTTTTATTTTAGTTTTTCTCATGAGATGTCCCAGAGAAGCTTACCAGCCAGAGCTCATCAGTACCAGATACCCCCTCCAAAAGACGATCATTTTAACTATTTGTTTTATTCGGTAAAGAAGTTATATAAAATGCTCCACATTTAACAAAAGGACTAATCCTGAGGATTATTCTACACATGACAAAAAGTCTTCAGTGTGGACAATTAAAAACTTACAAGTTTTTCTTAAGCATAGAAGATTTTTGTCTGTTTCTGCTGCAGTGATGTTTTTTCCTTCTTTTGTCTCTCCTGCTCATTTTAAATCTCCAAAGCAGGAAAAAGAAGTACAAGAAGCATCTGAAACATAAAATTAGGAAGTTTAAAAGATGGTGGTTTATTCAGTTTCTTTATGTGTGCAGATAGTGGTGACTGAGAAGCCCAAGTCCAAGATACCCAGTGTGACAGCTCATACTGTAGGTGTTGGGGTGCAAACTAGTTCTCCCACTACTCAGGAGTATTCACTTGATGCCTTCTGGTTCCCCTGTCAACCCACTAAAACTGTGATAGAGAAGGTTCTTCAGTCACATATCCATCCATCCATCCATCCATCCATCCATCCATCCATCCATCCATCCATAACCCTTTTTCCAATTTTTCCACATGGAGTTGTGGTCAACAGTGACAGTCATCTAAAGCCAATGTCCACACTACCGGTGAATGTGCTCATCAAAAAGGCACCCAAAGAAGGAGGATTTATGAAAGTGACCCCTCCACCTTGATATCAGGTTACCAATGTCTGAGGTAGGACAATCTTACCTCTGCCTCTTAGCTGGTCTCTGAATGTACTCCTTTGCTGCCTTAGCTGATCTCCTATTTAAGATGAATGGGGACAAGATCCCAAGTTAGGCATGTCTAACCCTTTTCCATTGTTACTGGCAGTTGGCAGCTGACATGTGGGCACCTAGATTGAGTATCTAGAGATCAGACATGAGTTCCCTGTATATTATCGGAGATTCCTGCTTCTGCTACTGCTCCTGCTAGATTTATACATAGGAATTTCAAGCTGGGACAGCAGGCATTGCTGGCTTTATTAACACCCAAACCTTCTACCTTGGGGTTCTCTAGGAAGAGAAGGAGAAAATGAGCCCTTCTCCCACCTTCCATCAACCAGATCAGATAAAGTTAATGAAAATGAGACCACAGACTACAGAAATCAGACGGGTCCTCTCAGTGGTTTAGGTGCAGAATCTGATGATGAAAGCCTGCTTTCTTCAGGGTCACTCCCAGAAGTGAAGCGTTAAAATGATGGCTATCAAACCACTGTCTGATCTAGAACATCATAAAACTGAAAACGCTGATGGCACATTAGCTGCAAAAATAGGTCAGCAGTTAATATTGAGCAATACTTCAGTAATAACTGCAAGGTTACTGTCTCAGAGAAGGTCTAATATGGCGGCATACTTGTCTCTGACAGAGCTCTTATTAATATAAAGTATCTTGACTGGCTGTACCAGAGAACAAATCCTCATTATCTGCTCCAGATGAGAGAAGGGATCTTTGGGACTATGTTAGAGAACTGTGTCACAGGTTTCAACAGTATACTTCACCCCACAGCGGACACCAACCACAGCTGGGATTGGACCATACTTATGACTTTTGTGATCCTGAAGACCGCCACCCCTATGCCTTCTACTGATACCTTGCCCTGTGAAGGTGGTAGTGATGCCAAAAGGTAGCCAGGGTAGGACAAAAGGAACTTAATGGCAAGCAATAAGTCTCTGTTTTAAAGAAAAAAATATGAGCTGATAAAATAAAACACAAGTACTTGATCAATGACAGGAATAATGACATTAATAATTATGCTGAAATTACAGGCCCTAAATTTAAATTAGACAATACTGCAAGTAAAATCGTAGAACTAAAACATTAGTATATATTGGTATGATGTAAATTGCAGTAAATGATAAAAATCTAAAGCATCTCAAATGAATAATGAATAGTCAAAAGATTCACAATAAACAGTTGATTTAGGAAGAGCCAGCAACAGTAATAATTACAATCCAAATAATCCAGTCATATTTATTTATTTATTTTATTTTATATTACATTTGTTGACTGGGAAAGTCCAACTGGATATGTGTCTATTTTCAGCAGAGGCCCGGGGAGAAAATCTCAAAGTGCAAGTTGGTTATGCAATATTTTACTTAAAGTTAAAATTCAGGGCAACACCCTAGGAATACCGGACTTAATTAAACTTGGCAGAGAAGCTTTCTGTACAAGTAGCTAAAGGGGATACCAGCAACTGTATTTGCAGTCAAAGTAATTGGATGGCATTTGACATGCATTTGTGATTTGATTTCAGGGCAGCACCTTACATAAATATTGACTTTGCCAGGAAGAACTCTGAGCTCAAGTATTACATAATAAACAAAATGCTGTACTTATGAAACTGCAGTGGAGCTACCAGCCAGGAGTGCCACATTGACTGTTCAGTCTTATGTGGTAGCCATAAGTAAGAGGGAGGTAGGAGTGTGAGTGCTGTACAAAATAACATGAACAGCAGTGAAGTGCAAGCAAGAGGATATTCTGAGGCATAAGTAGCGCAGGGCCTTTAGGGGGAAATAGTGTGACATGCACGATATGCAAATTACTGCATACTGATGTGGAAATGAGGTTCTACATGCAAACAAGGCACAGGGAATATGCAAACAGTGGCACTGAAAATTGCAGAGTGATTTGGAAATGTACAACACAGGTGCACAGGGATGCAGTGATCTCCTGAACACCAGGAATTGCCAGTCTACAGGATGGCAGAATGCAAGTGATAGCAGCAGCTATAGCAGGCATCATATGTTAGTGGCCACTGACAGAGCAAGAGCCTCTAACATTGCATGCCAAGGCCCTCCTTATGAGTTTAATGGTTACTGCCAATGTTTGATGTATTTATGATAGTGTACCTTCTGCCATGCATCCTGTTCTGTCCCCTATCCCTGTGTTACCCTGACTTGCCACTCTCTGTACCTTGTTATCCAGTCCTTTGTCATAAATTTTTGGTGAAAGCCTGTTTAAAAAAAAAGGTCCAGTACAAACAAAAAACATTGCAGAAATGCAGTAACTGAAACATCTAACAATATCAAAATTGCACTCCAAAATAATGTCTATAAAAAATGGCAAACAGAATACAATAAGTAGTTTGAAGAGGAACCCCCCCCCCGCACCCCAATGCAAATCTGTTATGTATACTAACTCAGTTTGCATAAAATTGGAGAAAGGGGAAAATATGCTGTCACAAAAGGAAACACTGACAGCCCAGATATCTGGAATTTTGTAAATAATTCTATGTCATTTGTGAATATTGATATGATTCATACAGAAGTGTGGGTGTGTGTGTAAAGGTATAAAGTACTGAGCAAAAATGTAACACAGCATGCCCTGCCAGCTTAGAATACAAATGTATATAAACTATTGTAATTGTGTAAATGTATATGTTTTAACAATTGAAACTAGAACATAGTTGTGTCCTAGTTGCCTGTTGCACATTTTTGTTGCATGTTGTGAGAGAATGATACTGTCAGTTTTACATTTTTATTTTATAGGGCTGCTATCAGCCATTAGGGATAGAGTGGCATTTGCATCCATGTTAACTATTACCTGCCTGGAGGTGGCCTTACCGAAGGTATAACTGCTGTCTGAATTAATTTTGGCCTGTCAGACGTAACCCATTATTTCTGTAGTAGTATGTAGTACTTCTGCTCTGCTCCTGTGTCCACCCCTTGTTAGAAAGCTGTGCCACAACAACTGTTAACAATACGTTCCAGCTGGAGTGTTATGATGTACACCTGAACTTTTTGCCATCTGCTGTAATACAAGCCTGCAGCAGACTGAGTTGTGCTACTGTTTTCTATCTGTGCATATTTCAAATGTTTACATGTAGTTATTAGTATTTTTATTTAAAGTATGTATGCACCCTAAGTTCAAAAGTTTTCAGGCACTGTGGGATTGGGAGTTTCCATAACTTCAATTGTGCTATGTATAAATAATTCAGTTTGAAATTTGGAACACTTTTTATTGGACTTTGTCCTGATGTGACAAGACATTGGCTGCTGGTTGAGTTTTATAGTTTGTTACTCTTTCTGAATAAATATATTTTAGATTTTTTTTTCTTAAAATACCACGCTGCACTCAAGTTTAGAGATGGGTTAGTATTTGGAATAGTAAACTTTCAAAATATGAAATGTGGTGACATTAGATCTGTTTATTTTATTAAACATAGGGTTTTGTTTATTTAGTAGTTGTTGCCTGACCCTGTTGAAGGTGAAGCTCCAGTAGGTGCATTGTAAAACCCATCTTTGCCAAATAAAGGTATTGATTGCTTCACCTCTGTGTTCCAGCTTCTGCCCATATGCAGTTGGTTAAATAGGAAATGGCAAATAGAATATTTTGCAGTACTTATCAGGAGAATTATGTTGTGCTGTTTGCATTGTTGTCACATCTTCAAGGAGTGCTGAATTTTGCTGGTGATCTACCTTAATTGATAAGGAAGTCCCAAACATAAATATATTTTTGGAGAGTGGCTAGCATTACAAATCACAGGATGTCAGAAAAAAGAGGGGGAATTGTTATTAACTGTTTTTAATTACTTCTTACTTTGAGGCAGAAATCTGTTTTCTTAGTAGATTAATAGATATTTTAATGAAGTGTTGTACTGGTCGCATTCAGGATGGATTAACATTGTCTTCTGCAAGTAGTTTTGATTTAAGCATATTGCAAAGTAACTCCCAAAGAGACAGTGTTCTTGTCACTACAGGATGTTTACTAAGGTGAGAGTATGCAAAGAACTACATATATAACGTTATCATGGAGAACATAACATTTACTACAGGTTTAAAAAGACATGGCTTACTAATTTACAGATATGCAGACAGACATGCACAGTATGTTTAACTGTTATGTTCTGGTGTGTATGCATTTTTATTATATGCTGGAGTCTTTATTGCTGCTTATCGAGAAAAGCTGTTTTCTAGACTCTAAAGGTTAGAAAGAGGTGTTTTATACACTTCAAGGATTGTGACAAGTTATGAGCAGTTTACAAATCATAAAGCATTATCTTCTTCCCCTGTCATACTGTATTTTTATTTAATTGTTTTGTCAGTTAACATTAAGTAATGTGCATTCAGTTACAGAATAGTATAGTAAATTCACAGAGAGCCATTGTTTGGTTTCTGTTACATGATGTACTTTTCTTTTTTTTTGAATCCACATAAAGGTCAGATTTTTTTTTTATTTTACATTTGTTTACCGGGGAGGTCCAACTGGACAAAGCTGTCCATTTTCAGCAGAGGCCCAGGGAGAAAAGCTAGAGAACAATTGTTAACATACTATGCATAAGATATTTACGTGAGCATTGTGGTTTACACAGTTATAAAATATAGCAGATATATGATTGCATAAGATATTTATAAAAGCATAATGGTTTAGACATACAATTAAAAGTATAGTAGGTCATAACATACAGTATGTTTAGCAGAGATAATGTTGAAGATGTACTGAAGATAAGACAAAAAAGGAAAAACTAAAAAAAACACTAGCCAGATTGTCAAAGCAGGAGAATATAGACAAGTTCATGTGAGATTCATTGACATTTTAAGGGAAACTGTGAAGAATGTGCATAAAACATATATTCCTATCCAGAATTCATACCTCAGTTTCAACCTCTTAGAGCAAAAAATCTGGACAAAGATTAAAATGATGGGGGAACAAGTAGGGAAAGATTTTAAATATTGCTCTTACAAACTTAGAGAGTTGATAGAATAATAGGTTTTGCATTAGCATAGCATTTCTGAAGGATGTGGACTCTTCAACTCAAATGTTTATCATTATTTAATGACTTCAATCCTCAGCTATTTGCCAGAAAAGTACAGATTTTAGGAAGAACACACACAAAATATGAGGCAAAAATCTGGACATTCTGCGAAAATCTGTTCAGTTGAGAGGTATAATGATGCTTACTGCAGTATTAAGTTTTCTTTGCATAAACATGTACAAAAGCAAAAATCAACTAGTTTTATGTATTTATTTTTTGTTGTTGTCCAGGTTAGCATGATGCACATGTTAATCATTGGTGTAGCTGAAACACATCAGAAAATGTTTTTTTTTTAATCCTATACCTGACACATTTTTTTGTTTGTTTTTCTTCAGTAATATCATTGATAGAAGATCTGCAAGATATTGACTACAAATGTAGTAGTAGCCCATTGGATTCTTTAGGTTGTCTTATAACTTCAAAGCCAATGCATCAGACAAGAAGCGATCATTCAGATATAGTAGCAATATGATATAGTTCATTACTGATGGCAATTCATTTTCAGAATTCTTCACGTTGTAGGTTTTGCATCATTTTAAGATGCAGATAAAATAAGTTGAAATGAGCAGGGTTAATGGTGGAAAAGCGAGACGTCAGTGAAGAAACTAATGAGATAGGGAATATAAATACTTGTTCTGTATTAACTCTCAAAATCCACGCCAACTGTGTTTGCTCGGTGTGTCGACTGCAAATCCTTGGCAACACTAACTCAATACTAAATTTATCTGCTAGTGATCTTGCCTTACTGAGAATGTCATTCCTAAAGTGCTCTTCAGCATGGTTGCGGTGCTCCTTGAATATTTCAGTGAGTCTGTTGATGTGTTGTTGAGCCTCTACTATATCAAGTTGAACAGACTGAAACATCTGGGCAACAGGCTCAAGAACTGATGAGTAATTTGCAATAATGAGGAGAAAAATAAGAAACGTGCATGAAGAGCAAGCGCTGAGTAACATATGTGCATTTTGTCTGGTTTCACCAGCAGTGCTCTTCTGAAGATCAGCCAGGCAGTCAAATATTTTCTCAAACTTCTGACTAAACACACATATGGATTTATATTTCTCGGTCCATCATGTCTCACACAGAAGAGGTATATATGGTACTAATGCTCATCATTTTGGACTGTCATGGACAAAAGTAATAATCTTCTTGATAACACCAACAGCACTACATATTTTAGGAACATCATTCAGATCATTGACTACAAGGTTTAGTCTGTGAGATGCACAGTGGATAAAGGCTGTTTTTGGATACTTTTCACGAATCTTTGCCTGACCACCATTCTGGATGCTTGCCATTATGGAGCAGCCATCATAGCCTGTCAGAGTAACTTTTCCAGGTCTAGACCACACTTTATTTATTCACTGACAATGACATTTGATACAGACTGTGCATCTCTCACAACAATGGGAACAAAAAACGCAAACTCTTCTCAAATACAATCATCATCAACAAACCAAATGCCCAATGACAACTGCTCAATGTCTGAGATATCTGCAGTTTCCTCTGCCAATACACTAAATCCAGCTGTCCTGTTTGCTGCACAATCTCCTTTTGAAGTACGTGTTCGTATTCTGCCAACAGCTCATTTTGCACCCTATGGGATGTGTACCAAGCATTTCCTGCAGCTGTTTCACTGTGCTGTTTCAGTATTGTGTCACCAGCTTCAATATGAAAATCTAACAAGTAACACAAATTTCCACCAGAGCCTTCTTTTCCACAGAGAGGAATGTCATGGGTTGCACAGTAAATAATGGTAGATACAATTGGTTCCAATTTATTTTGGTTCTCTGCAATTTGTTTTGCTACTGCTGCATCTAGCTGTGGAATAACAGCTGTTTCTGGCTTCTGTCGTGTTCATGTATGAGAAAAATTGGAAGCATCTTCAGTAGAACCTTTGTGCCATGATGATTGCATGTGATTTCTTGCAAGACTCATTGAAGGCATTATATTTTGTGCACACACTAGTGATGAAGTTACCTTGCAACCCACGGTGAAGTGACTGAGGAAATAATACACAAGTTAAGCAGAGTGGGCCTTTCAAGAGAGGAGAAAATGCAAGCCACGGTGAGTACTGAGACAACCAACTATATCTGAATATAGTTGGTTAATAAATAATGATATGCATTTCAGTTTCAGACTTCATATCATTCAGAAAATTTAATTCTAACACAAATCCTTTTATTCCAGCAACTTTCTAATATGTCCCTAGTTTTGGGCCTTTATCCCCAACATTATAACAGGCTTTGTCCATATTTCTTGTGTTAACAGATTGAGAGGTATGGTGTGTATGTGTGTCTGTATGTATGTATAAGAAGGAGGAAGCATACCCCTCAGGTGTCCAGGTTTTTGGAGAATGTCCAGATTTTGCCCCATATTCCTCCTAAAAAGCATTGAAGTTGCTAAATAATGACAGACATTTGAGTTTTAGATGTCATATCCTTTAGAAAAATGCATACTAACATAACTCCTGTTATTCTAGCAATGTTCTAAGTTCATGAGAGCAATATTTACTTTAGGCTTTGTCCAGATTTCTTGCACTTAGAGGTTGAGGTGTGTGTTAGAGAGAGTGAAATGCCCTAGAGTTAGCAGGTGGAATTTCTTTTCAAGTGCATTTTCAAGGAATTGTGAGCTTCAAGGGAAGAGAGTTTTACTGCTGCTCATGCTAAGCCTGCTTAAAATGTGCAACTGTTTTGTTTAGCAAATAGTATCACTATTGTCGTATAGAATGTTTAAAGCAACACAGCAGGTAGCATACTTGCATCTTGATACAGAGGGCTGTAGGTTCTACTCCCACAACATGTAGATTTGTATTTTAAGGGGGTGTTTGTCCTCCTTTGGATGAGATGCCTAATAACTATGAACTTGTTTTTCAGCTTTCCACCCATTCCCTATTGCAATATACCAGCTTACCATTTTATTAATATAATGTAGGCAATTTATTTTTCAAGGGCAGCAGGCAGTGAATTTGTAGATGAAACACTGAAATATAAAGTTGTTTTCTACCAACAACCTCTTCACTGGTTTCAGATCTCTTTAATGTGGAATTACTCAGATGAGTTTTACTTCTGCAAAGATTCTGCATATTGATTGATATTGGTGGATTATATGACAGAAGTTTGAGTAGAGTGGCCCTTTATGGTTGAAATGTTCTGAATTGGGCAGGTTGTCATTATTGGTTCATATGATTTGTTCCATTGCTTAAAGGAAAAATCTTCAGAACTATAAATTTAAAACACACTCTAACAAGTGGTGCTGTATTATACAAGGGAAATAATTCAATTATTATATAGTATAATTAATACAGTCAGGAAGGTGAATTAAATAACTTTTGCATGGTTCTAAAAATGTGTGCAAGAAGCCTATGATTTGAAAACAGCCCAAAGGTAAACTTACCCTGCCACTGGCCAGATGCATTTTCTTTGAATGTGGGTTTCAATGTTGTTTCGGTGAATGTGGGTTTCAAAGGTAGAGAAGTTTTAATGCTAAGTCTCTTTTCATTGTAAGACTATTGCTTTGTTTAGGTTTAGTAAATGTCTATCAGTGTTTGTGCTATAAAATTTGAAATAAAAGTTGTAAATGAAATCCAAATATCTGTAATCATTGTAGAAGTAAAGCACAAAACAGTATGCACACTGAGAGATTTGAACAATGTCTATGACAAATGGGGAAAAATAGCCAAGTATTGGGTCACTGGAATGGCTGCGTGGGCAGGGGTGGGGTGGTTCTGCATGGGCGGGGGCAGCAGAGGGGGTGGGGCTGTGTGGACGGGGCTTGGGTTTGCATCCCCCTGCAAAAAATCCTGCGGGCTCCATTAGATATATATATAGATATATATAGATATATATAGATATATGTATATACGGATTCACTTTATATGCTCGAAATCCTGAAATATGAAATTTCAGAATCTCAAGCCCATAAAGTGAAAAACCTAAAACACCGAACACTCAGAAGTGCGAAATTCAAAATTTTGCATTTCGGAGATGTTGAATTAGCGTTTCAGGTGTTGTGCTGTGTTCATGGATTCAGGTAAGTGTTTATGTTTTAATGGTTTTGGGTAGGGGCTGTAGAGTATGTTAGTGTGTTTTGTTACTGTGGTGTTTATGTATATGTGTGTGTGTGTGTGTGTGTGTGTGTGTGTGTGTGTGTGTGTGTGTATGTGTGTGAGTGGGATGTAGCTTGTGTGGTGGTGTTTTGTATATTTGTGTATGTAGTGCAACCTTGGAGTTAGTATATTTAAGTGGGAGGGTATGGGGGGTGCAGCAGCGTACTTAGGATTGGGTTGTGTGTTTGTGGGGATGAAGGTGTGTGTATGTATATGTGTGTGCGGTGTGTGTGTTGTATAGAAGTCATGATTTTAAATTTTGCACTTCTGAGTGTTCGGTGTTTTAGGTTTTCCACTTTATGGGCTTGAGATTCTGAAATTTAATATTTTAGGATTTCGAGCATATAGAATGAATTTGTATATACATATGTGTGTGTGTGTGTGTGTGTGTGTGTGTGTATATATATATATATATATATATGTGTGTGTGTGTGTGTGTGTGTGTGTGTGTGTGTATGTATATATTTGTATACATGTGTGTGTGTGTATATATATATATATATATATATATATATATATATATATATATACACACACACACACACACACACACACACCTCATTATTTATTGGTACTATATCTATATATTGTTATACACATATATGTATCTCCATACATATCTATCTATCTCTCTCTCTATGTATATGTTTCTTTTCAGATATATATATTTGTAGATACCAATCCTTCCTAATTGCACAGTGTCTCTTCCCTATTGTAAACTGGCTGTAAAGAAGGGTATGTTTGCGAAAACATCCTAAAACCATGCATCTCAAATGGCTTACTGGTAAATTGCTTTGACTATGGTTTGCAGGGTCCTGGGTTCAAGACCTGCAAGGGCTGTTTATTTTATTGCTAGGCAGAACAAGGACTGTTGGATACAGAGGGATTAAGAGCAGCTTTAAGCATGTTTGCACAGGTTTGTGCGATGGTAAGCAGTGTTAATGTACGGGTAAACGAATAGGCGAATACACCATGTAGGCTTCACTTACCAGTGCTCAAATCTGCTTAGCATTTACATTTAAGCGATGCTTAAACCTGCTTGAGCAGGAATGACCTACCCTTCAGAAAAGTAAACTGTGTGGGATCCTGAGTCTGCAGATTCCCATATCCCTGTTTATTAAGTACATGATGATGCATTCCATAGCTTTGCATAACAGACTTGTTAGGCAGTTGGGGTAGTGTTTCTCAGGGTCTGCAGTCACCACCTCCTTTGTAGAGAGGGTGACTGTAGTAGTGCACAATTCAGTAGGGACAAAGCCTGAGGTGAGGCTGTGCTTGAACAGGGCACACAGGTGAGGTGCCAGGTCACCCTCTAGTTCATGTAGAACACAGCCAGGGATATTGTCAGGTCCCATAGAAGCTGTATTCTTAGCCTTGGACAGTGGTGTTTTAACCTGTGCAGCAGTAATACTGGGTGCCCGGCAGTGTAATGGTATTGTGATCGGTCCTTCGGGTGGAAGAGAGTGTTACAGTTTGTACTCAATATGGTAGCCAGTATATTGACAATATCTGTTGGCTCAGTCTATGAGGTACCATTGTCTAGTAGCTCAGAGCAAATCTTGGTATTGCCATGGTGATTCTTTACATAACTGTATGAGGTCTTGTGGTTGTCTTTACTATGTGCTCCAATTCTGTTTTCACAGCTAACTTTGTAGTATTTGATGAGGGATTGCAACTTTTAATTGGGGCTGATAAGTGTTTTTTTGCAGTCATGGGACTTCACATTATTCCATATCAGTTACTTCCCTCTGTTGTACAGTTTCCTTATGGCCATGGACCACCAGATTGGCTTCCTTTTTTTGAAGGTGAGGGTCCTGGTTCTATTGGGTATGGTGGTATACATGCATTTGTGTACATGTTCATAGTGCATTGTTGTTTGATTCTGCAGTCATACAACTATTCTCCATTTGCATGGCTGCCATGAGGTTGGCAACCTCTGTTTTTAGGAGGCCATAGGTAGCTTTGGAAAGATTTTTCATGGTGGTTACTTGTGCAGGGGGGGGGTCTGTGGATTTCCAAAGGTGATTAATTTGTGTTCAGATATAACAAGGGAGGAGTTTTTATCCTCCCTTGAGCAGCAAGCAACAGTCGCCCATGTTAGCAAGGACCAGGTTGATGTGATGGGCATGTGCATTGGTACATGAGTAGCTTTCCCAGTTAATGGTGGGGTAGTAGAAGTCAACCAGTATGTGAGTGTTAGGTTGGACACTAATATTCTCTGGTGTGTTTACGGACATGGAGTGTGAGTGTTGGGACATGTTTGGGGACTTGAAGCAGGCTACAACCTGAACCACTGTCATACCCAATGTTAGCTACACCTGCAGGATCTGTAATGCCTAATGTTAGTCTACCACTCTGGAGGTGTGTGCATCCTTAATGAATATGGAATACCACCATCTTTGGAGCTTCAGTCCGGGTTCTGCAACCAAAAGGAGTGGAATGAGTTATAGGCTGGTAGTGCAGGGGTGCTTCCTGCTGCCTTTAACCAGGTCTCAGTTACAGCACAGATGTCATTGTTCCCTATTTTAAGGAATACTTCCACTGAGTGCATTTTCAGATTTAGACTTCTAGGGTGCAGCAGCATGACCCTCAAATTGCATGTGTTTGTAGCTGTTATATAGTTATGTATATTTATGTATACATATCTATATTTACATATATGTATATTTATTTACCTTTATATATATATATATATATATATATATATATATATATATATGTGTGTGTGTGTGTGTGTATATATATATATATATATATGCATATATGTAGATATAAATGTAGATGTATCTCTCTCTCTCTCTCTCTCTCTCTATATATATATATATATATATATATATATTATGTATAGATGTATAGATTTGTCCACATATATGCATCTCCATACATATACATGTATATATAGTGAACCTGACTGATTCTACATACTTCTTTTCCTGCTGTTGAATAACTGTACTAACTGATATGTTTGGAAAATCATCACAATTTTATAGAGCTCAGATGGTGTAATGGTACATTGTATTGATCGTAGTTTACAGGGCCCTGGGTCTAAGACTTGGCAGGACTTATTATTTTGTTGCAAGGCAGAACAGTTGCTGCTAGGGAAGAAGGTATAAGGGCAATAATTAAAAGAGGTCCCTAGTTTGGCCCCCTTGGCCCCATTTTGACAGCCTTTGGACAGATTTGTTGCAGTAAGAGGTTCAGAGTGTGGATCTAATGTCCGACTGCGCTGCATATATATATATATATATATATATATATATATATATATATATATATTCAGATATATGTATATATTTATATATATATATGAAATTTGTTTTATGTACATACAGATATTTATATATATGTATGTATTTATTTACTTTTCTATATATATGTATAATATGTGTATATTTTATATGTATAGCTCTAGATATATTACGAATTAATGTTTCCGTATATATATATATATATATATATATATATATATATATATATATATATATATATGCATCTTCATACACATTTACACAGAGGTGCCGGAAGCTGTTGAAGACTGGGGGTGGAGGATGAGAGAGGCACTTACTGTTCTAAAATGGGCAATTTACTACCACAACATAGATTCACTTGGAGGACTTTTTAAGCTTAGCCAATTCCCTTTTGGTGCTTGATTCTTAAATTAAAATTTTCTGATTGGTCATACCTATCCCATGGCTGACAATTGTATATTAGCCCTAGTGAGAATAACTATGATCATTCCATAGATAATTTGAAGGGACCTATATAAGGGATGCAGCATTTAGGAACTGCCTCTATCCATTTGTGGCATCAGAGGCAATCGTGAAGTACATTTTCTATTGCCCATTCTTAAATACAAGATGCATTTGAATATGGACGGATGAGCTTTGTTTTATTTATATGGACAGTTTGTTCTGGAACAGTGGTAGCCTCTGTGGTATATATCCATCTCTCCAAAACATTCAGGCCCATGAGAAATAGGTACAAATCTGTACACTGATTAATGCAAAATTTGCATACATAATTACACAACCCCACCCTCTCCAAAGGATTTGTGGGATACCAACTTTCAAATGCAAACTGAAGAACAGAACCAAAATATAGCACCAGAGTCCCCCTGCATCCATTCCAGTGTCCCATCACTTGGCTATTTCACCCCATTTACCATAAACACTAATGTGTGCATACTGCTTTACTTCTACAAAGATTATTTGGATATTATTTTTTTACATTTTATAGCACAGTGCACAAACACTAACAGATATCTGCTAAACAAAGCAATACTGTCTTACAATGAAAATAGACTTGGCATTAAAACTTATCTGCCCTTGAAACTCACATTCATTGAAACAGCATTAAAACCCACACCACATACAAAGAAAATGCATCTGGCCAGTAGTGGATAAAGATTACCTTTGGGCTGTTTTCAAATCAGAGGCTCCTTGTGCACAAAACAAGAAACATGCATTCTTTGATACACCTTCCTGACTTTATCAAATTATATTCCTTGTATAATACAGCACACTTGTTAGACATAAGTTAGAGTGCATTTTAAATTTATTGTTTGAACATTTTTCCAGTAGGCAATGAAGCAAAATGCATGCACCAATAATGATAAAATTGCCCTATTCAGAACATTTCCATGATAACAGTCTACTTCTACACACAATATATATTATATATATATATATATATTATATATATATATATATAAATACAAATACATAATCACAGTAGTGTAAGCCATAGGCATGTTGCACACCTTCTTGCACTTATTTTCAATTGGAGGGGGGGGGAGCAAAAGGCCAAACACCAGGGACACATTTTAAACATTGCTTGTATAATTTTGGAAAGTTGCTTTCATAAAATGTTGTGTTACCACTGTACATTTCACTGCCGAGTCTTGAACCCAGAGCACTACAGTCAGAGCAACATACCACTAAGCTAAATTAATTTCCTGAACGACAGCAAGACAAACTTAAATGGCTATCATTTAGTGAAGTCAGTTCTCACTTATCACCACAGCTCTCAACCTCTTAGCACAAAAATACAGAAAAAAGCCAATAATGGGGGAATACAGCCCCAAAATAGGGACACATTTCAAATACCGATCTTATAAACTTAGAAAATTGCTTGCATACAAGGTTTTGTTTTACTGCTCCTGAAAAAAAAAAACAGATTTAATGAGGAACATAACAAAATTGTGAGGCAGAAATTCACAAGTGATGCTGGCTAGAGACTTTAGGTTGTTTTTACCTGCACCCAAGGTACAGGGTTTGAGCCTGTGTACCTCTAGCCACTAGATGTATCCTGTTTGTGGCATTTTCACACACACACACACACACACACACACACACACACACACACACACACACACACGCACACCTCTGAAGACAGTACCTTAGCTCTGCCCGAACGGGCGTTAAAAATTCCGAGACTGCAGTCAAAAATAAAAAAAACAAGCATTACTGTTCAAACAGTGATCATTGCACATGTGATGATGAGTTGGGATGGTCGCAAGTGCTGCAAAAGTGGGGGGGGCACCCCTCCCCCCTTGCTCTATGGTTCCGGCACCCATGCATATGCATTCATATATATGTACAAAGCTTGACTAATGTTAACAAACCTTTTCCCTACTGTTGAATGACTGTGCTGAATGATATGTTTGAAAAAATATCAGACCTATCTATAGCTCAGATGGCGTAGTGGGAAATTGCAGTGGCTATGGTGTACAGGGTCCTAGGTTCAAGACTTGCAGGGGCTGATTATTCCGTTGCTAGCAAGAACAAGAGCTGTTGGATACAGAGTGATTAAGGCACTAGTTGTAAGCGAGTTTTCACAGGATTGTGTGGTGGTAAGCAATGCTGACTTCCGGTTAACTGCTGACAAACAGCCTTAAAAGTGCTTAATCTGTGTAGGCATTGCTTAGCACCACGCAAACAAGCTTACTCCGGCTTACTGCTGCTTACTCCCGCTTACCCCTGTGCTAATTTCTTTAAAAGCAAAGAAAAAAGGGGTGACAAGACAGTGGTGAACAAGGGGGCATGAAGAGGGAAAAACAATATGAAAGATAGCCAGGGATGTGCAGGATGGGTGTAGGGAAAGTCCATAGCTGCCCATTTCTTCTACAGCAACAGCTTTGCATATCTACTCAATTTGGAGGTATATTTGGACACTCAAACCCCTGAGAGAAGGGTTAGGACAACAATAGTGTTTTGTGAAGCCAATTAGACCAGATTACATGTGTTCAGTGGACAAGTGTGCGAAATGGACTGCTATGTATGGGGCAAAAAAATTTTTTTGAGAACAGATTGCCCTTTTTTTTAAGGTGAGAGTGGGATGTTGGGCAAGGATAGTAGGTATATTTGGGGAGGTAGATTGTATAAGAAGACAGCCAAGACAGATAAGACGGCATACAGGGGTGGTATACGACACATGTGGGGGATAAACACCTTAGAAGGGGAGGGGTGTTTGGTAATCAGAAGCCCACAAGCCCCCAAATGGATACAGTGGGACTCAGGTCCCCACCAATGGGCAGTCACCACTGCACCTTCACAGCCTCGAAGGTGGCTGTGCTGGGAGCTGAGTAGGAGGGGCAGGCTGACCCTGTAAATGCTAAAAGCTGGCGTAGCAGATCTCCAAATTCTCTGTGGAGCTCGCTACGCACCAGACCCCGGACCTGGATTTGGGTGACAAGATCATGTCTGCGACCATGCCCAAGTGGGGATGAACTCCATCCACTGAGGCAGTTCCACCCGAAGATGGTACAGGATCAGTGGATGAGGAGGTTCTGGAATGGGTCCCAGAAATGATAGGGCCCGGTGCCATGGCTAGATGAGGTGGGAGAGACGGATCTGCTGGGATCAACCTTCCCAGATGTGCTATGGTGTTGCAGTTTTAGAACATATGTTGGTTAGTAATGGAAAACACATTCCAGGATTAGTTATATCAGCATGCCTAAGTATTCCCATTAAAACAAAACACCAGATTTTGTAACATTTGCATAGCAAACAGAACACATGCATATATGGAACCACAGTGGGCATTACACCAGCATGCAGGTTACATTGATAGCAACAGGCCACCAATGATAGTATCTGAACAGGAAAAATTAATTGGAATACATTTCAACATTTGTAGAACAATAGGACACATGTCCCAATGATAAGTTTGGTGGAAAACATACCCATTCATTTATGTGTTTAGATTATTGGTGAAGATAAGGTGGGGGAGAGAGAGAGATGTCAATTAACAAATGTAGATTCTTGCAGTGGTCACAGCTTTAATGATCATTGCTCTAATCATTACTCTACAGGTACTATTACAACAACCTATGGCTTTGGGTTGGGCAATGGTATGTTTGTACACAGTGTATAATTACAGCCTTCTTATACCTACTTTATACCTTCTCTTACCTGGAAGACCTGCAGAGGGAATTTTTATTAACACTACCTGACTGTTTCTACCCATATTCACATAGTCACGGTTACATATGTGCACTCCTACTGTGTGTGTGTGTGTGTGTGTGTGTGTGTGTGTGTGTGTGTGTGTGTGTGTATGTGTGTTTGTGCTACTGCCATACTCTGTCTTGATTTATATTGGTGTCCCTGGTTGATGGCAACAGGCACCAGTAGCTGTGACAGCATGATACTTTTGAACATTTCTTGAGGGAGACCACTTGGTGTATGTACTTATCTTACTGTCATTTGCAGCCTTAGGGTTGGATCGTGGGTGTTGGTAAAAGTCTAACTACAGCCGTCTTATAGGTACTTTATACCTTCTCTTACCTGGAAGCCCTGTGGAGGAAATTTATGTTAACACTACCTGACTGTTTCTACACATATTCACAAAATCCTAGTTGAAATTATGCATACAGCTTACTACCACTCCCGGGATTCGAATCATGGCTGTTTCTGCTAAAAATACAACAACTTTGTGTTTCATCAGAACAAGCTATTGAGAAACTGATGTTTTTTCTTTGAATGTTTTCTGTCTCATTCTCTCTTGGTTGTACAGTCTGACCTTCTAATTACAACATTCTTACACATACATTCCTATACATACCTTTTGACATAGCACAGTGTGGAAAACAGTGGTTAACAAAATGTTACTATTCAGATATCAGATCTTGGTGCAGGAAACATTTCATATTAGTTAATCTCATGTCTTACAGAGGCACTAACTTTATCAGATGAGACTTGATTGTTTAATTATTTCAGAGCTATAGTTGCTATGCATAACTTGTACACATTTCAATTCATACAATACTAGAGTAAACACAACCAGTCCAGGGTTTTGGATTTTATTGACAGGCACTTGCAGTTTTATTTATATATAACTTTTATGAGACTATTACTGTAATATTGTCTGGTTTATTCAGTACAAACCATACCCATTTTTAATACTGCCAGGTGACATTCTACTCCTTTATATTTATTTGGTATGAATACTGCAAGCTAGATTGTTACTCACCAGCCTCTCGACACAGCCTTTGCAAACTGCTTGCATGAGCTTCCTGGTTTGCAGGCTGCTCAGCTGGAGCTGTAAAGAAGATAGAGAAACATTTATGCATACCTATCCATCACATACACAGGCTGGACTTTTGTAAACAGTTATTGATATGAATATTTACACATGCCTGGGACATCACCCCTCTGCCGTGCTTCTTGGACCCACTGGTCCAAGAGTTCCCTCCTTCCTCTGCTTCAAGTCGGCATAGTGGTGCTGGACCTACTCACCAGTCCAAGGGATGCCAGTGGCACTGGTGAGATCGTGGGCAAGATTTCCCAGGCCTTTGCTTTGTACTGGGAGCCCTGGTACTGGTCCTGCAGCAGTCTCATGTCATGGTTTTAAACAAAGAGTCCTACCAAGACCTTGGACTCCTGTATGGCCCAGTGCTGCGCCCAAAAGAGCATACCCTTTCCAACACCATTCATACTGCCAATAGCGGGAAGCTACAACTGGTTATGAGCTGTATTCCCACATGCGAGGTTTAAATGCAGCTGATTTCTCACCCTTTGCCGTGATTGGATGGTTTTGAATATGCTGAACTAAGCTAAGCTATGGGCAAACCTGCTTAGCTAAGGTTGGCAGTGCTTAAAGGGGCAGGTTCACCACTGCTTACCAATGGGAAAATCCACTTAGCTGGGCTACTCATTGCTTACCATTCATATTTAAGCAATGCTTACACCTGGTAAGCATAGCTGTGCAATGTTTTGCATTGCTTATGTTTTATTTTGTAGACTATCAGCTGTATGGGATTGATTCATCATTCCAGACATATTATAATTTTATTTACCTTCCCTGACATCCCCCTATGTGCTTTCATTACATTTATTCTTGTGTGACTATACTGTAGGGGGCACTTGTGTTTATATGGGTTTTCACAACGTTATTACACTGACACCTCCCATCTGGACCTACTACACTACTCTTTTTAACAAATATATATTATTTACTACCTAATTATTAAAAAATAATATGTACTGCTTTCACATGTAAATTGGCTTCAGTGGAGATAAAACCAGGATCAACTACTTGCAAAGCAAATGCTCTAACCACTTCACTATTTCCACCTTGCTGTTTTTTGAAGTATATTCCTATTTAGGGAGGTTGGCATAATGGTTAAGGTGTTTACCTTACAGACACAAGGTGCAAGGTTTGATGCTCACATGGGATAACTGGCTAGGCTTAAAATGGGCCAGAAGGGAAGTTAGCCTAGTACTAATATATGAACATCTATTAACCTCTATGAGATGTGTGCGCTAGGCTGAGCAGAGCTGCATGATATGCACTCCCGCTCAGCTATGCTTAAACTTTATTGCAGACTGAAAAAAATGAAACTGTTGTATTTTATTTTTGCAATGTATGGGTATGCACATTGCTTTCTGCAACATTATCTGTGGGGGGCCGTGCTTTTCAAACATTGATGACATGACAGGCTTTGCATTTAAGAGGTATGCTCCATGGACACTGTTGTTCACCATACCTTTCAACTGTACAGATTTTCACAGAATGTCCAGATGTTTTCCTTATATTTTTGGTCCATTTGTCATACAATTGTGGCTTTCTGGCAGATTAGTGGCAAAGCATTAAAGACTGCAATTAGTAAATAATGACAGCCAATTCAGTTTAACCCTTTATACCATTTGGGTAATTAATGCTAATGCAAAGCCTGTCATTCTATCAACTTTATAAGCTTGTGAGAGCAATATCTCACATTTGTCCCTATTTGTCCCTTTGTTTTTATGGCTTTGTCCAGATTTCGTGTGAGGTTGAGAGGCACTGGTGTCTGCGGACACTCTCGCTACTTTTGCATTGCTGTATGGCAATTATGGAGTGCAGGAAGAGTGTGTATTGTGAGAGCACTGCTCTTGGACACACCCCCTGCGCTCATACACAGAACCATGTCTGTATTACAGCACACAGCACGCCTTTATAAATATGCATGGCTTGCTGCTGTGCTGCACGGGAGCAGTCCCTTCTGTGCAATAATAAGCTAGTCTTGCACAGAAGTTTGCTGAATCCTGGGGATAGTTTATCAATTTTGTATATATTTACCCTTTCCACATTTTCAGTAGGATTCAATAAACTCTGAATAGGCTTAACCCAAAGCCTACGTGGAGTTTAAGTGTTTGCATGGTGAGCAGCAGTGGTCATTACATATTCATGCCATGCACCACGTTAAATGTAAACAAGCACAGACATAGTTTATCAATCATCAAAAGTGCCACCTATGTATCTTTGGCATTCCAAAAATTGTCAACACTCTAGGTTTCTTAACTTTCATCCTTTCATAAGTTTCAGTTGTAATCCACTGCTCTACTGTATATTCTTCCAAATAAGAATCTATTCTGCAATAGGCAATATTCACTTCATTCAAGGAAGCAGGTGAGTAGTCTATGTTATTTAAAATATATATATATCGATAGAATGGTCAAGGGAATTAATGGAAAGGTGGCACATTTTATCAAGGACTCATGAGATTTCTTGGGAAGACTCAAAAAAGAGATAAAGAGATATGGACAAGGGAGTTGACTTTTTTAGCTATTGATGTAGTTGACCTTTTTTCAAGTATACCAAGAGATGAAGGTTTGGAGCACTTCTAGAATAGCTCAACAAGATTCAGTAAGTTTCCAATGATAAGATACAGATTTTAGTAGAATTAATGTCCATTGTCCTAAAATATAATTTTATTGGTAGGTCTTGAACCCTGGACTCTGTGCACTATTGTCATAGCAACATACCACTATGCCAAATGAGCTGTATATTCTTTGAGGGAGAATATTTCAAGCAAACTAAAGGAGTGGCCATGGGGGCACCTTGCACCCCATGTTATGCAAATATGGTGATGCTAGATTGGGAAACTAATGCAGTTTCACCTCAAAATACAAAGATAATGAGAAACTATATGTTAGATTCCTGGAAGATATATTTATCCTATGGGAAGGACCTGTAGATTTGATTAATAATTTTGTGGAATTTATTAATAGGTTAACTGGATTTTTTAAATTTATATATAGTTATGACAGGGAAGGTATTCACTACTTGGACACTAAAATATCTCATACAGAACAGGGTTTTAGATCAGTCATCTATAGGAAACCAAAATTCAGTAATACCTATTTGGATTTTAAAAGTAGTCATCCTTTAAAGCAAAAGAAAAGTGTGAGTAAAGGGCAATTTATCAGGGTAGCAAGAATGACTTCTCATTGTGAAGATCTAATGAAGGAAATGGACCAAGTTTCTGATATGTTAATAGCAAGAGGCTACCCTTTGGGAATAGTGAGGGATGTGAGAAACTATGTGGTGAATGAATGAGGAAAAATATATAAACCATTACTAGCTCTAGAGATGGGCAAGGAAAAAAATAATGAAGATAGATGTGATAGCATTGGTGATTAAATACACTTCGTAAATGGAAGAGATAAAAATATTGTCACAAAGAATTGGAATATCTTAAAAACAAATCAGGCAATTCTGGGAATATATGGGCCTGAACCAAGATTTATACATAAGACAGGAAGAAATGTGAAAGTTTTGAGGTTAGGGGAGGCTACATACCAGCCTTGAATGAGAAAGCTACTGTAAAATGCTGTGCTTGCCCCCAATGCTGTTATATCTGTGAGGACAAATGTTTAATATTGGATGATTATTTAAAAAAAACAGAGTCACATTCATAAAGGAGGATTGTGGGACTCAAAATGTG
Organism: Protopterus annectens; assembly: GCF_019279795.1. NCBI lineage: Eukaryota > Metazoa > Chordata > Ceratodontiformes > Protopteridae > Protopterus > Protopterus annectens. Next base: position 20,621,756 of record NC_056733.1, read on the forward strand.
CTTTATTTGGCTAGGTGCTCGGGTTGTGCTGTATTTTATGTGGGAAAAGCTGAGCATAGGTTAAGAAAAATAATTTATGAGCAGCAATACAATATTAGTAAATATAATGAAAATAGTACTTTATACAAACATACAACAATGTTCCCACATTATAAGAAATTTAAAGTTTGGTATTTTGGAAAGAGTTAAGGAACACCCTAGAGGGGGAGATAGTAAGGTAACATTGGAAGCAAGAGATGTGAAGTGGCAAATTAGACTTAATGCCACTCTGTATCCTGGAATCAATAAAGTTGTGACTATATGTCCCTTATTAGCTATCAAAGCTGAAATGTCTTAACCACTGTTATTTTTATTTGGAAATCATTGGATTTTTGTAAGTGTTTGAATTGGTTGAATGGGAATGCATTTTATAAAAGCTAAGTGATTTTAATGTATCTCACACATTTTTAACAATCTCATTATGGATGTGCATATATCTGCTATGTATATTTTTAAGTTTTATGTTTATGCATCCACTTTTATAATAATTATAATTTTAACTGTTTAGTTTGTCGAATATGAAAAGAGCTTGCAAAAAAATGTTTCAATCTCCTTTTAAGAGTTAACATGCTCATTAAGTATTAGGTGTCATCATTTAATTAATATAAAACGTGGGGTAAACTGTGATGCATGGATTCTGAAGAAGTCCAACAACACGGACAGAAGTTCTAAATCCATCTGTGGTATAACTGAGTTATGTTATTTTGATGTTTTTTTTTTTTTTTTACATTTCTATATGTGTAATAAAAGTTGCTAAGTGTTTTAACTGACTACATATTGGGGCTGCTGGCATTGCTATCCATTTTGTTGTTTGTATTTGTTGCCGAAGTGACACTACACCTGAGTTGCTTGATTTTAATATTGGTATTAACCAGGTGTGTTCTAACGCAAACTCTGAGTGGAACATCAGGCATTCGTTAAAAGACTTGATTATGAAAATGCAGAAAAACATTTTTTAAGGTTAAGTCATTAACTGGTTAAGGAAAAGTATTCAAATGAAAATAGTCCCACAGGGGCTAAGATTCTACAAATTCCCTTTTGGTTTAGTGTATGATGATGCAATGTATGAAAAATTTACTGAGATGTTTAATAGACATGTTTTGGAACTATAACAGAAGATTAGCCAATTTAATGAGATTAATATTGCAACTTTGCTTCATGACATGGATACATTAGATATGGATATTAAAAATTACTTAATTTTTGATAAATGGAAGGGATATTATTGTAAGTCTCTGGCAAATGTGGAGAAGAAATGTAATAATGTATTTAAGAAAAAAACAAAAAAATTGGAAAGGGACAGAACACATTGTGGTAGAAAAGAGACATAACCGATTAAAGGTAAAATAAGTAGAATGATTCATAATGTTAATGAGGCCAATGGCAATAAGGACCCAAATAGAGTAAACAAGAGAACAAAGTGGTGTTGTCAAACAACTCCTTAGAAAACAAATCACAAGACTTTCATTATGTTTGGCCAATAGGGGGCATATATCAAGGAATCAATATTATGGGGAACCTCAAAACAAACTCAAAAGAATTACTCAGGGAATTGGAAGGAATGGGGAGATGGAAAAAATATTAGCTAGTAATAAAATTGCTTAGACAAAAAATGGTTTTAATATTTTTAGCAATACCAATCGAGATATTACTGATGAACATTTTTCCTTATTTCAAAAGGGACTGACGTTTGTGCCCTATATGAATTTTGATGTGGTAGATACCTTAACAGAGGTGAAGTGTTTCACCAAGAAGCTTAATTTAGCAGTGTTTCTGAACAAAAGTAAAACGGTTTTAGAGATGATGGGAATTGAAATATTAGAAATAAGAGCACAAAAAAAGAGAACTCTCCCAGGGGCCCTTGCCAGCTTCTCTGGGATTGTTTGCATCACCGCACTGGATACCACGAGGTACCTGTATCCGCCACTCCAGATTCAGGGATCTGAACCTAACTCCCTTTTGATTGGCCAAGGGCGATGGGGACCATTGCCTGTCCCTTTGGAACGGCGCTCGCCTATCTCTCAGGATGACTGACTCATGTTCAACTGCTGTTCACATGGAGCCCTTCTCCACTTTGGCCTTCAAATAATGAGATCTGTCAGACCCAACAAAAAGAGGTGGAGTTGCAATAATGTTTGCTAACTCCCTCACTATAATACCATACTCCAACCACATTCCCCAATTCAACAATGCAAAAATAACCATTACCTTCTTAAAAATAAACAAATACAAAAATATCTGCCTTGTTGCCCTGTACATCCCACCAGGAAGCAATATCCCCAGTTCTAGAATAAATCCTCTCTTGGATCTCCTCCAACATAAAAAATGAAACAGTCATCCTAGGAAATGTAAATAAATGGATAAGTGTAACCCAGTCTTTCTACCAATACTATAAATCTATTCAACTTCACCCAAGTTATAAACTCCCCAATCAGACCTTCCAAACACTACTCATCTAAATCCATTCTGGACTGGATACTTGTCACACACCCCAACAAAATATCTGAAGCAGGCACCCTGCCTGACTCTTTAAGTGATCACCTCCCCGCTTTCATCCTCCGGTCTCTAAGCACCCTACAACACCAACACACTATAAGGAAACTCGTAACCTAACAAACTTCAACCCACTACTCTTCTTCGACACCCTTAAAAGAATAAACTGGAACATACTAAAAACACTCCCTTTAGATAATTCCATCAACTATTTAAATAATTATTTCATAGGCACACTAAACCACCAAGCACCAATATGTATAAGAAGAATAAAAACTAATCCTGCCCCATGGCTGACCAAACCCACTAAAAATCTCATGCACCTCAGAGACAAAACCCTGAAGCACCAAAAACCAAAACTCCCTCTTACACTTTAAACAACTCCACAACCAAGTAAAGAAACTACTTCATAAGGATAGAAAAAAATATTACACTTCAACCTATATCCACCTCAACTATAAAAAGACTACTCTTAAAGCTCAAACCCTGCTCTAGCATACCTAATAACCTACCACACACTTTCCTAAAGGTCACCTTTGATATCATCACTTACCACATCAGTATCACGATTAATAGATCTATTCTGAATTCTCCCCAGTCTCCAAAATACTAGAAAAATGTATCCATGCTCAAATCAAAGCCACTTCTTATCGCCATCTCAACATGGCTTTTGACTAGGTCACAGCACCACTACTGTCCTTATATCATTTCTCTACACAGTTTACAAAGCCTGTGACTGAGGAAAAACTGTTGCAACCATACTTTTAGACCTCTCAAAATCAAAAGCCTTCAATACCATCTCCCACCCTCTGCTACTGTCACAACTCTCTCACTTCTATCTCTCCCCACTACCTTAAACTGGTTCTCTAGCTATCTTTCAGAAAAGCAACAAGCCATCAAATGACAAAACTCCTTCTCATCCTACCTCAGTACCCCCACCAGAGTTCCAGAAGGCTCAGTACTTGGGCCCCTATTATTCAACATTTTTATCAATAACGTCTGCACCTCTATCTCCAATGTCGATGTAATTCAGTACACTGATGATTCAACAGCAGTCTGCTCAGCTGACTCATTTTCTGATTTATTGCTCAAAATACAAATTGCTTTCTCCACCACTAAAGCCTGGATGTTCAGCAACCACTTAGCACTAAACGTAAACAAAACTAAAATCATGATTTTCACCCAATCAAAATCTAACATATCACACAAAGAAACTTTCAAAATGTATAACCAAAAGAAATCTTTAATTGAGAAAAACACTACGTAAAAAAACAGTCCAACTTAGAAAATGTTGAAAAACTAGACCACAGCAAAAAGATGCCAAAAATTTACTAAAATATCGTAAAAACCACACAAAGATGAGTGCTTTCGTCTCTTACCAGAGACATCATCAGATGATAAATAACATCAAATCCAGTCTTTTTATACCTAAAGCTAATTTTCTATCAATTAATCACTTACACCTTTTTATTAATTATTTTGTTAGCCACTAAACTCACTTAAAAATTGAAATGCCACTTAATAACATGTTAAAAACTTTTAAACAATAGCAGCCTTTTCTTTTAAAACAGGTTTAACTGATACATACTCATTCAAACCAGGAGGTAAAGTAGTGTTTAATCTAAGTTGTCAATTAATTATTTTTTTAACAGAGTTAATTTACAGTCACCACCCCTGGGATTCTTTTTAACAGCATCAAGAATTCCAAACTGTTGTTTATCATCTGATGAAGTCTCTGGTATGAGACAAAAGTGCTAATTGTTGTGTGATTTTTACTATATTTTAATAAATTTTCAGCACCCTTCTGCTGTGGGTGGATTGGTTTTTCAACATTAAATCTTTAATTGAAATCCTCCCTCACACAAAACTCCTCAGAGTAGTCATAGATGAACAACTAAACTTTGCTATCCATGTACAACAAAATATCAAAACAAACTCCATCAAAAACTCAGATAGCTTTACAGACACAATCAATACCTAACCCCCTCGACTAGGAAAACACTAGCATCCACCTTTCTCCCCTCTTTCATGTATGGTTCACCTCTACTTATCAACCTCCAAGCCTTCCTAAAAGCCAGATTGGAAGCCTGGTACAAAAAGATATTCAAATTCACAACAAATTCCAAATACTATTCCCACCACTGTAATGCACTTCACTCACTAAATTGGCTGGAACAACCAAGCTACCTTGACTACTTCCAACTTACTACTGCTCACAAACTAATCTTTAAACCCTTTGACTGCCCATTCCTTAATTCCATCTTTATTTCCTACATTCCCAATAGGCCCCTTAAATCAAAAAACAAGTGTTTATTCCTGGTGCACAAGTGTAAGTGTCATCCTGGGCAAGTTATATTCTCTTTCTCCCTAGCCAAAAAGTGGAATGCTCTCCCATTATTTCTCATAACTATCCACAACCCTCTCAGTTTTAATTCTTCTTTATACTCTTACATCTTCACTACCTGGAAATGATCTTGCTCCCAATCCTCTACTAACTCCCCCCCATGAAACTTCATAACTCCTCACTATACTTGCCACATTATTCAATATATCTGCCTTCTCTCAATATATTGCCTTGTCAATCATTATATTTGCCTTTACTCCTCTGGAAAAAAAACTTTTGCTAATAAAATTAATGACAATGTTTACTAATAGCTAAGTTTTAAAAACTTGATCTGTAAAATGTCTGTTTAATATTAATATCTGTACATGTTACAATGTATTAATGACTCATTATTGTAACTGTATAACCCTTCTTAAGATTCTACTATTTTAGTAATGTGCAATCTTTTCTGTTACTGTAGAGCTTTTCTCACTGGGCCTCCACTGACAACGGTCTCAATATGGCCCAGTGGACTTCCCCAGTTAACAAACTGCAAATAAATAATAATAACTAAATAATTTAATCCACAACTTCACCCAGTTTTAAATGCTTTTCAAATGGTGGTGTCTGAAGATATTTATAAATTATTGATTTCTAAGAAAAATAAAAAATGGGATCATTATTTTAATCTTAGTAGGAGGGAGAGTCAGTTATTTGAGAATTTAAGGAATTATAAAACAATTAGGATTATGAAACCAGATAAGGGGGCATAGTACCGTTTGATCCCTCTGATTATTTGAATGCTATGAGTTTGATGCTAAATGATTCTAATATGTATGCACCAGTGTTTAAGAATGAAATGTCAATAGCTTATAGAAGAATTGATTCATTCTTAGAAGAATTTCTACTTGATCAGAGAATCATCTGGGAAACTTATAAAGTTTTGAAGGAGGAGAAGCCTATTGTACCCACCATTTTCGGCATCCCCCAAAGTCTATAAAAATGTTTTAAATCTGCCTTTCAGACCAATAATAGTGGCAGGGGGATATAAGACCCACCCCCCTGGGCTCTGTATTGATCATTGGTTAAAAACAGTTTACCAGGTAATCCCTCATTTGGTTAAGGACTCCTGGGAGTTTTTAGGAAGGCTTAAACAGGAATTGTGTAGGAGATATTTGATTTTTGTAACAATTGGCATTATGGATTTGTTTTCATCTATTCCTAAAAAAGAAGGGCTTGAACATTTTTATAACAGTATAAGGTATTGTACTAGTTTACCTAACAGCAAAAATTAATCTTATTTTTGAATTACTGACATTAGTCTTGGAGTATAATTACATTTTTTTTGAAGGAGAATATTTTAAACAAACCCAGGGGGTGGCTATGGTGGCATCTTGTGCCCCAGTATATGCAAATCTGGTTTTATTGGAGACTACTATGATTTTTAGCTCCAAGTATTTTTGTAATGTTCCATTGTATGTAAGGTTTTTGGATGATATTTTTATTTTTTGGAATGGGTCCAAGCATGATATTTTTAAATTTGTGGAATTTCTTAAAAAGTCTTCAGGTTTTTTAAAATTTGCTTTTAGGTATGATTTTAATCAAACTAATTATTTGGATACTTTAATTATGTACAGTGATAAGGGGTTTAAATCCCTGGTTTATAGGAAACCTACCTTTAGTAACTCCTACTTAGATTTTTTGAGTAGTCATCCTATGAGTCATAAAAGAAGTTTAGTGAAAGGTCAATGCATCAGGGTCGCTAGGATGACCTCTGATGCATTGCACCTTAAAAGGGCTTTGGGTAAGGTAGTAGATATGTTCCTGGTCAAAGGGTATCCTCCACATTTTGTTTATCCCATTACGGACAATGTTGAATCCCAATGGGGAATAAAATATAAATCACTTTTGGGTGAGGGCATTGAGAGAGGGGGCCCCATGGTATTTGAGAATAAATTTGAAAGGCCCTTGTTGTTCAATATAGCCCCCAGGCACTTGAAATTAAGGACATTGTTAGAATCAATTGGGATATTTTAAGAACCTACCCTCAGATTTACAATTTATTGGGAGTTGAGCCTATTTTTGTGCACAAGACTGGTACAAATGTAAACAATTGGTCTGAGCTAGGAATAGGATTATTAAACTCAAAATGATCAAGGTGAGACAAAGTACCAAACCTGAATAAAATCCAAAATTTAATGAATTCAGTGAGTGGGACAAAAGCGCTTCATTAAATTTTGGATTTTATTTAATTTTGCTACTTTGTCTCACCTTGGTCATTTCGAGTTTCTAGTCTGTTTACCTTCTTTTAGTTTAATGAGCTAGGATTATATCATACTAAGCAGTCAGGGGCCCTTTTTATTGGGACAGGAAATATGGTTCCTCTTCTCAATGTTGTTATATTTTTGAAGGGGGATCCCTGGTATTAAAGAGCAATACTCATTATGAGGATAGGTTCATTAAGGGGAATTGTTTAAGAAACGGCATTGTATATCTCACTGAGTGCTCAGTATGCCACATATTTTATGTGGGTAAAATGGAGTGGCAGCTCCATAACAGAATTTACAAGCATTATTATTATGATATAGTACAGTGTAATGAAAATCATGCTCTGTTTAAACACACAAAAATTGATTCTTCTTATAAGAAGTTTTTATTTGGCATCCTGGAGAAGGTAAAGATTGATCCTGTGGGGGGGGGGGGGTTATAAATTACTTTTAGAATCTAAAAAAGCAAAGTAGCAAATGAAATTAAATGCTACCCAGTTCCCATGTATAAATGAAAACATTTCCAATTATTCCATTTTAAAACTGAAATCTGATAAACTTTAAAGTAATGTTTCTATTAAGGAAGGTTTTAAGCTTTTAATTGTTTAGTTGTAAATGTGGACTTTGTTTTTCTCACTAGCGCCAGCGTTTTGTGATTTCCTGGTTACAATGTCTTAATAAATTGTTTAATTGATTTATTATGTAGGGTATAAAAGAGAGGGGGATTGTAAATGTTTTATTGAGATTCTGAAGAAGTTCCAATGTATTTGGATGAAAGCGCTTAATCTGGTGTCCTGTGCTTTTATTTTTCATAATTATTAAATCAAGCTTTATTAAAGTTATTGGCCAGTAGCAGCATTACTTTTTGTTTTTATGTGCAGGAATGGGTAAGTGTCAAACTATTGGCAATCCATGGGGTTGGAGTGGTAACTGTAGGATACAATCTTATACTCCTCTGACTACATAGACCCACACACACCTCCTAGTTGACTGCAGTTAGAACAAACCCCCTATATATCTAAGTACACAGACTACAGAACTCAGTACTTTACTCAAGCACCACAGCACAAGTCTGACTTTTACAAGGCTGCAAGACAACTTAGAGTGGACATCAGCAGTGGATGTTGGAGAGAAAATGTTGGGAGTGTCAAAATATTGTCAAACCATGGAATTGGAGTGGTAACTGTAGTATACACTCTTATGCTGATATGACTACATAAACACACACATCCTGGTTGACCACAGTGAGAACAAAGCCTCTACCTATCTAAGTACACAGACTACAGACCTCAGTACTTTATCCAAGCACCACAGCATACGTCTGACTTTTACAAGGCTGCAGGACAACTTATAATGGATGACATCAGCAGTGGATGTTGGAAGGTGTGCATGAAATGGATAGCTAGCCATGTCAAACTGTCAATATATTAAAGGTCTGCATTTTACCAGATTGACAAGTGTGCACTGTATAGTATTTGGTGGCTGCGTTTCCAATGTGCAGGTATACTTTAAGAGACAGCTTTATAAACTATATGCAAACAGGTATCCACATTACTGCAAGTACTGGACAATCTGAATGTGTATTGTCATTATAAAGATGTGCATGTTATATAAGAAATTTGTTAGTTGTTTATGTAGTGTATTTGATATATTTGCAAAAAAGTACTGCAAGACTAAGGTTGCAATGCATGGGGGGAGGTAACAGATGGCTGCATTGTAAATATGGATCCTTTTCTTAGATAGTTCCATCATTGTGTTTGTGTTGCCACATGTAGTTTCATGGCATGAAGACTAAGTGGACAGTAAACAAAAGTAATACATGCTGTTGTCCACTTTGCATAGCAGTGGGATTGCTTGATGGCTGGTGTGATGTCCTCTCTATCCCAGGCCAGTAATCAAGGAGCCTCAATCCTTACCACTGACACTGGTGAGAGACAGCCACTAAAAACAGTAAATGGATTTAGACAGTATTTTAAGAATGCAGCTCTCTGCTGCAAGCACAGTTTCCCCCAGGAGCACACAGGAAAAACACTCCTGACCTAGTACTGAACTCGCTGTCTCTCCAGATCCCAACAAGACTATCTTTGGATCACTATGTCCCAATTCCAAGAAGCTGACACACCCACACCTGGGTATTTGATTTTCTCACACACACACACACACACACACACACACACACACACACACACACACACACACACACACACACACACACACACACACACTCCTGAGAAAATCTGTCACAGGTTTACTAGGTCTACCACCTCTGCCCAGACTATAAGGTAACAAGTGGCCATCTATCAATCACTCTAAGGGTCTTGCAAGGGTATGCAATTATATCAAGTAAAATCAATACTAATATCAATGGTAGAGTGCAACCAAAGCAGCAAGGCTTTTTGGAGTGGCCAAGGCATCATTAAAATAAGCATAAGCACTCTGAAGATATTAAAAGTATTGTCTAAAAGACCAGTCACATTGAAAAGTATAAAAAAATATTTAATAATAAATAATAAAACAGAAAACATGAGAATGCTAAATATCTAAGTACAATAAATACCAGAGTTTCAATCATAAGAGAAATAAAAATAACACAGTTGGACAGATTCACACAGATTGAAAAAAACAATACTTAATTAATCTCACTGTATTTCCTGACTGTCTAAAGAATAACTGTACCCTAGCTATTGTAATTAATACAGCGAGGCAAGTTAGGATGCTGAGATGCTTACTGCCACAAGGTAAGGTGATTAGCCTGTAACTAACTGAACTTACTCTTATAACTGTCATAGATCTTTATATCAGGCTCTAAACAAAACAAAACAAACTGCTGCAAGAGTTCCATCCTTTCAGTGCTGCCTATAGAATGACATTACATTTGATCACCTGACTATGGTACAATTCACACTAAGATCTTCGCTAAGCTCTGTTGCAGTATCTGAAAGCTATAGAACAATTTCAAAAACTTCTACTCTTCCCCTCCAGAATTCTTTGTTTAATTAGAAACATTTAATCAGTTATAACTGTTGATACATTTTTAACACAAACATCTGTACAAGTCAATGTGATAGTCAAATGACACAAAATTATTTACAAAACTCCAGCTAACTATGCTGGCAGATGTTACACATGCACTACCCTATTCTCCCTGGCACAGATGGCAATACATCACATTGTCACAGTTGGCAAAGTGTTTGTGCATGCGAGATACACATTTCTACCACTTTTCTTGCCTACACATAGCTAAGCAGTGCACAAACGTGAGCCTCAATGCTAAAATTCTAAAAGCTTTCAGTATTAAAAGTATGAAACACACCTGATGCTTAGCTGACTCTGTGGAAGCAGGTGTAAATGTATTGACACATTTTTTTCTTGAGCTCAGATGATATAGAGTTCAAATCCAAGTGTATATAATACGTTTACATCTGCAGTGATAATGCAATGAAATTATACTTTACACCACATTCACCATGTGTTACTGTGTGTTTATACAGCATAGCATATTTAAGCAGCATTGTATGCAGGTAATGGCACCACAGAAGAGACGTTCACCATTGCTTGGCATTGCTGTGCAATGCCAAACTGTGAGGAAACATAGAGGCCAAAAAGTGAAGGGCTCCATTAGTTTTTTGGGTACTTTTGTATTTTGTGTGTGATTCTATTTTTTGACCAGATTATAGGTGTTAGATGTGAGTGTTATGGATGGGATTATTTTTTTTTCTGTAGGACAACTGCCAGTTATTTTTAATTCAGTAAGAGAGGAATGCAGGCTAAGGAATGTTGGTATTTCTGGGTCAGGAAAGTTGGGTAGGTGAGCAAGCAAATGCAGGCAAACAGGACAAATAAGAGAAGACACAGGGATTGTGAGGGAAGCAAAAGGTTGGGGGACACTATGATTGGGAAGAAGGAGAGGACAACCCAAGTCCATGTCCTTCAAACATGGGGACAATGAAAATCTAGTCCTCACCTGCAGGACTATCATCACATCCCCTTATTCCATGGCTGCTGGGGTGCTTGATATCTTCTGCTTCTATGAGTCATGATGGAGAGCAGCTTCTCCATCCAGCATGTGCATACACCAATGGTACCGTGCATGACCCTGTGGACCAACCCTGGCATCTCCTGGTGGGTGATGAAATCCCCACATCTGCCAGTACTCCAGGAGGGTACCACAGCACCAACTGCCAGGGTAGTGCTACCCGAGGTGCAAGTAGTGCAGGGGAAGCAGATGAAGTACTTCCAGGTTGTGTCCCAGATATGCCTGATGTTAGTGGTGGAGCTGGTGAAGTGGGGTCAGGCTGAGCCACTAGGGTTGGCCTACCTTGCTTTGCTATGAAGCACTTAGTGATTTGTTACAGATGGATGACAGGGAGAAATTTTGATGACACAGAATAGAAAATAAAAAAAAAAAAAGATAAGGACTGGGGTGAGAGAAAAAAGTGATAAAATTAGTACCATCATATGCGACATGCAATGCATTATCAGAATAAGACAACTATTTTATCTGAAGTTTTACATTTAAGTATACTTCCTAACAACTACAAACTATAATTACAGTTTGTTCAAAGTAATCCTTGCAATGTGCAGATATTGCACATATGCTTGGTCCAAATATACAAATTACAGTTAATAGCAGGATATTTATGCCACTTGTGTAGAATTTAATTTATGTAATATTATTAAACAATTGCAGTATTGTATAACTGTTACTTGTGGTATTTGAACCTACAACCTCTGACTACAGTCTTACACTTGACTCCTAAAGCTGGTTTGTGTTACAGACTTATGCATGCATACATGCTTTTACAATTAGGATATGCATGCTTACTTTGCTACTACTGTATCGAAAAGAAAAACATTTTTTTTAACTTTTAAAGCTACAATAATACTTCTCTTGTGCTGCATATATAACACATATTTCCCTCAGTTTCTCCAAATGACCAGCACAGGCTTGCCTATTAGAAAACTATTTCAGAATTAGCCGTGAAAAGAAAAGAAAATGGCAGAAGATCATTAAGCATACAATTATTGCTTGTATTAATCTTTCTATGTATTATACATTCTCTTTATTAGCTGTGGGATGTCATTGGTTTGAAACTCATCCAACCACTGGTTGAGTGTATCCCACTTGTGCCTTTTTAGGTCATTGAAACAGTGGCTACACTGTTCTCCAGTGCATGTGATGCCAGTTGCACTGGATACAGCCTTGGCCAGACTATTCCAAGGCTCAGATTTATACTGGGAGCCAGAATAGTCACCCTGCAGAAGCCTTTGGCTGTGGTGCTTTACCAGGATTCAGTAAATATTCTGGACTCCTCAACACCCCGCCTCTGCAGCCTTAATTGGTCACCTTCCCTTTAATACCAGACATGTCTAATCTCAAAGCAGTGCAATAGCAAATAATGATTTCCAGCCAATTATGAGAAAGTGAGAAAATAAATCTATTAAATAAACAACACTACAAAAATTAATGTCTGGTACACATGAAACATTTTCACACAGGTCTGGATTTGAACTCTCACCCCAATAAACCTTCAAAACACAGTAAGGGTGTTTTATCCCTCTTTGCCACAGAAACAGCTTTACAGTAGAGAATGAAAATCATTAGGCATACAAGCAACTGCAACATCACCCACAGTACTAAAAAAGTGACAGTAGTTTGTACATGTATTACTTTCAGATGTAGTGCACTAAGTGATCACACAACCATTTATGACTATTGCTTGCATACATGCAGCTCTGTCTTACCTCTCTGTGCTTGTTGCTCATTCTTATCTCATCTGACCAGTAACCTGAGACATGCAGTCTGTAAGGCATTCTATATCATTGTTCTTAAAATGTTTGAGAATATTAAATGACAATAATATATAGTTGTCAAGAAATGAAGGGGGTTGGATGTTTCTGAGCAGAAACTGTGAAAAGTGTGTTGCTTACTTACATTTAAAACCTTGATACAATCTATACTTTGTAAGTCTAACCTGGCTGGCACACCCACTAGAAGGAGTCTGAACTGTTATTGTGTTTTTCTTTTCCCTACAACTAATCATTCACAGTTGGCATCCGTTAGCAACAAACACTGAGGGAGTGCCTGCACTATGTTTACATCTGATACATGGAGCCAAGTATTTGGGATTCAGCAACTGTAATGAGTTCATACCTCATTTGCATCTTCACCATGCTCACTGCCAGGAATCTACACTATAAAAAGGGAACCTTGTAGCTAGGGAATCTGAAGTTGAGGAGACTTGCTTATGTGGATAACAGAGAAGAAGAAGAAATTACTTTGGGGTTTATTTGCACAGACGACTACTGATCTTGATAAGGTATACTTGCATTTCTCAGCTATATACTGGATATGCTAAGAAAAATCTGTTACACATATAAGCATTAGTTACTAGTTACTAGGTACCTCCTCCAAAGGAGGACATTCTCAGGACTGTGGTGTCCACCCCCTTTAAAGTACAACACAGTACAGTATCAGCAATTTATCCATATACTATGGGAGTAGAACCCACAACCTTCTACATCAAAAGCAAGCATACTACCTGTTGTGCTACTAACTAGCAAATGCTACTTTTATCTATATGCATTTATTAAAAGTGTACTGATGGCATAGGCATGTTTGTCAGGGCATTTTACTTTCTCAGATGCACAGCCTTATTAACTGCCATCACAAGTGCTAATGTTACAACTGTTTTTCTCTTTACACTCTTCTGCTGTTATTTCCTTGAAATGTAAATGTCCTATACTGTCAACGGAACAGGGGTGTTAGCCTCCTAGGATGGCCCATAGACACCTCTAGGGGAGTGCTGGCCACAGGTAGACATGACTGGCAACTGCATAAAATTGAATGTTCTGTGGAAAATGTGTACACGTTTTTGGGAAACAGTTTAGTTGATATCACTTTTATTAGTTCACTGAGAGTTTGTTAGAAAAATGTGTCATTTGCCTGTTGTTTTGGGGGTGGGGGAGTCAACTTCCATTTCTGTATTGGCGCAAACACATTTTGCTATTGTTACTCTCCTTATTTTAGATCCAACCTTGCTGTGTGTGTGATTGTGATATGTTAGAACTGCATAGTTCCTTTTTTATATTTGAATATCCTGACTGTTTTATGTTTTTCCAGTAGGTAATAGTGAGATATTGCTTTTTATATATTATATCTACACAGGACTTTTATTTATGTGATACTTATATGTATTATCCTTCTTTTGTGTTTTATGTCACCTAGGACTATAGCACCTAGGCATCCCAATCCACACAGATCCCCCTTCATTGACCCTAAGAATCAAGTTATTGTGGAAACATTTAGGTAACATGGTGCCTTTCTGCTTAAGAGGTGACATGGCGATATGTCTGTCAGAATGTAAATTTGCAGCAGATAGTGGCTGATGTGACTGCAGTAGGTTGCCAGATCAGGACATATGATCAGGTGCACCATAGGGCCACTGACATTATTTCACTGGCACTGAGGAGAGCAGCTGCAGTAGCCCATGTACAGCCTGATACAGATCCACAACTGACACCAAATGAAGAGTTCTTGTCCACTGTCAGGAATACAGACAGCTCAGTGAAAAGTGCTTAATAGCATGTGATTGATGTTGGTGCTGCTGTTTCAAAGGGAACAAATATCTTCCAGGAGGAGCTTCCAGGTAGGCTTACCTATCTTAATTGTTAAATACTTCTTGTATAGTAAAATATTGACAGCAATACTTCAGTTCTGTTTAACATAATTTTTTGGGGGGGGGCTTAGTTATAGATTGATACAGTTAACAACACATTCTGGTTGATTACGCATGGGCTTAGGATGGATGTCTCCTCCATGTTCTTGTTAAAAGTATCATCAATGGACATATAAAGGGCAAAACCTTTTAACCCCCTGTGTTACTGTTCATTGTAATGATGGTGTCCTTACCTTTTGCTTAACTTCTTCCAGGATCATCCTCCATAGGGAGCCTACAATCATCTGCACATGGTAAGCCAAACATTGTTATGTCACTACTGATGAGCAGTTCAAAAAAGTATTTATTCTGTGATGTGGGTGTCAGGACTGTTGTGTGTATTCCTGTACTGTCTGTAATAGTGACACCACTGCTAGTTTGTTAGCATATATTGGACTACAGTAGTATAGGCATTGATTTATTTCCTGTGTTTGTTGCTTATTATCACAGTTGATCCTGACAGTGAAAGTGTAGGACTCCTACCACCTGAAGTCAGAGTATCAGCAGACTGTGATTAAGATGGTGACCAAGCAGAGACACATTAGAGGGTGCAGAGGTTGAATCTGACACTAAAATTGACACTCAGCCATCCCTTGTAATTCCATTGGACACAGCCAGTAGGCTGATGCAAAACCATTCCAGTGAGTCCTCAGATATTGGACAGGTGGAGGGTGAGACACTCATTCAGGGTAGTGTGGTTACTGTGGCCTCATTGCCTGTTGAATCTGGCTATAGCCAAAGTGTAGCAAGGAGCCCCTCAGAAGGGTTGTTAGGGATGCTTAGAGGAGGCCTGCCTTGCATCCTCCACCTGATCCAGGTGTGTTTTCCTGTGCCACTGGATGTATGTTTATGGCTGTCATGGAGGGGCAGGCACATTCCAATAGGTCCTCCAGAGAAATGCCTATGGTTATAGATGTGGCACAGGCTGACATGCATGACTGCCTCCACTGTGTTGCCAATTCAATGGATCAGATGAATGACACATTGGAATGGGTGGCGTCTGTGATGGAACTTTTGCTGGGAGGTGAAAGCATCCATGTGGGCATAGGTCAGCCACATCTTCTGATGTTAGCTGACGTTGCCATGTCTGATCATGCACCCGCAGTGGCACTACTTCTACTACTCCATCAATGGCTGAGGTGTCCACACCCAGACATGGCAGGCCATGGGGTCGTGGTCCTAGTTATCTTTGTGAGGAGACCTCATCCATCTGACATCAGTCACATTCAGGTAGTAGCAATGCATCTGACCATGGGTTTGGATGTGCCAGTGCAACTCCTGGCAAAGCCAGTTCTCATAGTTGGGTATGACAACGATGAACTGCCACCTCTACCATGCATGACTCACACCTGTCTGACATACAAAGATGTAGAGCTAGTGCAGAGCTTGGCTGTGTTCTTGCAAACACTCACACACCACTTTCAACTGGAGGGCCCATGCAGACACACACACAACAGTTGCATGCTTCAGCCATGAAGCTTAAAGCTCATTCTGTCCCAGTGGCCATTTGTTACTTTATTCAATTGTCTATCTGTTTCTTTTTTACTTACATTCACTCGCTTACTGTTTGTGTAGGCCTAGCCCCCCCCCCCCCCAACACAGCACCCTGTGAAAGTGATGATAACTGTGCCATATCTTTGTTTTCTATATTTTGGATTCAAGGATACATAAGCTTTATATCTGATGTTCAGGATGCATAGCTGGCTTAGTGTTTAGTATATCTGTGTTTGTGATGTCGTTTTGCTAATTGTACTTTTGATATAGTTTGGTCATACAAAATTAGACAGTTGATAGAATCAAAACAGTTTTTTACATCAGTATTTTTAAGAATCTTCTGAGGGTTATGAAGTCTGAAACTGAAATGTGTCTCATTATTTTCTAACTTCTCACTTTAATGACTTTCCAGTACAAATGTATGAGGCCAAACTGAGGACATTCAGTGACTATCAGTACTTTTCAGAATTATGACTGTGTGAATCTTTGATGCCTGAGGCCGATTACTTTATAGAGGGCACATGTAT
This sequence comes from Protopterus annectens, assembly GCF_019279795.1. Taxonomy (NCBI): domain Eukaryota; kingdom Metazoa; phylum Chordata; order Ceratodontiformes; family Protopteridae; genus Protopterus; species Protopterus annectens. Next base: position 20,638,617 of record NC_056733.1, read on the forward strand.
TCACATAAGTCTCTGCTGTCACATTTTAAAGTCATTGCTGTACAAATCATCCACCTTTTACTTACTCACATTACAAAGTAATAACATCTGAAGATATGTTTATTCATTTGTATTATTACACAATTCTGTTTTAACACTCCAGGTTCAACACTTACCTTGTAAATCCAGCAGTTGCAACAGTTTTAGCTCAGGGCTGACTCTGTCTGATTCTAGCAGTACACAGCCATTACATGGGTAGGTAAGGGTTGTGAGCATTGCCTGGCATCAATGTTACTATATGTATGTGTGTAGGATGAAGGTTTTAGCCCCTTAGATGGTGAGTGAGCGTGCTATGCATTGCCCCTTAGACAATATGAGAACATATTGAGCATGCCTACATCTGCTTACACCCACAGCAACTGCTGGTTCCCCCTCTGACTCCTCACCTGCATGTGGCTGTGGTGATTTTATCATTGGTGTGGGATGTGTGCCCCTTCCACTTGTTGATCCTGCTGAAGCTGTTTTTCCAGGATGATGTTGTGAAGCATGGCACAGACTTTGAAGACTTCAGCACATGTATGTGTATTGTACTGCAGGGCTCCCCCAGATGTATCTAGGCAGTGGAACCACAACTTCAGCAGCCCAAACATATGCTCTATGATATTTCTGGTTTGAGCATGTGCCTCATTATGGCGTTCTTCAGCAGGTATGTGTGCATTTTTGATGGGCATCATCAGCCATGGTTCCAGTGCATAACCTGCATCCCCCAGTAAATGAATCTGTGGGATATCACCCCTAGTAAATATTTGATACAGCTGGGAGGTGTGCCAGATATGTAAGTCATGGTAACTGCCTTGGTTGCCAGCATACACATTCAAGATGATTCCCTTAGCATTATACATGACTTGGTAGTAAATGTAGTTGAAGCCCTTTCTATTTATGTAGGCCCTCCCTGTTCCCCAGGCAGTGCCTTGATTTCTATATGTGTACAATCTATGGCACCCAGTACTTCAGGGTAGTGCGCTTCAGGGTAGGACTCTTGCATATTTGTGACCCTGTCCTCAGGAGTACAGGGAAAATATATGTGGTCACTTGCATGTTGGAGCATAGTATTCTGGAATTGATGGAGGATCCTGGATGGTGATGCCTGTAACAACCCCAGCATTTCCCCTGTTGGTCTCTGAAAGGCTCCTGTTGCTAAAATTCTATGTTCTGTACATACCATGTCTCCACTGGTATTGGTTCCCCCTGGTTTGTCCTGGGTTTGAGTTGAGGGCAACAGGGGTTGCAGAGTTCCTGTACTGTGTCTCTATCTAGCTTGCAGTGCTGTACAATTTCCACCACATGCAGATTGTGATAAGTTAACTGGGGTCTGAAAAGCCTTTTCCTTCTTGGCCATGGTCAATTAGCTGCATCAGCAGCATAGACTTCAGCCTATTGAGCATACACATGAATTAAAGCAACAGCAGCCCCTAACATTCTTTCTGTGTAGACTCCTTTCTGTGGCTGTATTACAATAGGTTTTATAATTCACAGGGAAAACCAGCACCGAGTCTAGATGGTTGCTTTATAGCTTGTTGAATAGCTTCTCCATCTTGGATTGGTTGATTAGCATACAGTTCAGGTGCTTATACTGTAATTAGCATGCCACAGTGTTTAACTTAGTTGCGTGGCTCTGCACATTGTGTAGAACTGCTTACAGAATACAAAACAATGCGCTACCATGTGCGAATCAGTCCACTATGTGCGAATCTGCCCACTTAGTATCTATAAAATGTTTGTTTTTACACTTAATATCTTTATATAAAATTTCTTCAAATTTTTCTTGTTCGTGTTTCACACTATGTTTAACTTGTTTGTTTGGCTTATTTATTTCAGTTTTCAAAGTTGTAGTTCACCTTTTTTACCATTTCTTATATTTTTTTGTCTCTTACCTTAGTCAAGTATTTCGTTCTTATTGAAATATATCCTTCTGAAACTGTGTGCCTAGATCCTGATGTTAAACATTTTTTTGAGATTTTTGCAATCAATTTCTCTTTCAAAACTATTCACATTCCTTCTGCAGTTTTTCTACTGAATGGATCAATGCAATTAGTTTTACATAATGACTACTTTGCTTCGATACAATCTGTTATTAATCTTCTGGCCATTGGTTTAGATTTCAGTTTGGCAGAATTATCTAGCAACAAATTAACCTTTATAACTCCATGATCACTGCACATCAATGGTGGTAAAACTTGACATGAAGTAACAATAATTTTTTTAGGAACACATACAATGTTTAGTATGTTCAGTTCCTTGATAATTTTTTTTTACAATCTGAAGCAATTGTTGTCCCTGAACATACTCTGTGAATTATTTCCTAACAAATGTGAAATCATATTATTCCAGTCTGTTTCTGGTAAACGTAATTCCCCAGGCACTGTTATTCTTCTGTCTTGTGTTTCATGCAAGAAATGTATGAATTCCTCTAGTTCATCAGCACATAACTTTGGTGGCATATACACTCCAACAATTATTATATGTTCCAGCATTGTCTTTATTGTCACAGTTACACAATCTATAGTATTGGTGTTGTGAAGGCTGCCAGACCAGCCAGCTAGAATTTTGTAAATAATTCTATGTCATTTGTGAATAGTAATATGATTTTCATGCTTGCTTTAGAAACATAAGAAAATTATATGTTCTGTACTGAGCTTCAAGAATGTAACCGCAGTGTACCCTGCTGGAAAAGAGCAGAAATGTGTATAATCTGCATGCTTATGCAAATGTATCTGTTGATGGTAAAGGCTGGATTATACAGAGTTAACTTGCAAACCCTAAGAAAATAAGTGGAAATTGTTTATAATGCTGTTATGTCTGTTCCAGCTCAAAGCAGACAAAATGTCTAGAGTTGTAGGCTTTCCTATTATCTGGAAACAGAGGTAATTGCAGGTTTCAAATATAAAGGCATTTAAAAGTTTTATGATTTCCAATTCTAGGCAAGTTTTTAAGAGATAAGTGTCAGCTTCTAAGAGATAAGTATTATTGACACTGATGAGTTATATTTTAAGTTCCAGTTGGCCTGGAAACTAAAATCAGATTTGATAAGAATGATGTAATCTGAGATGACCCAGCAGAAATGTTTGTTAGTAACTTAAGAACTATCTCAAAGAGAAAGTCATGGCGTTTTGTATCTTGTTCTGGATCTGTAAACATCGTCTCACCAGCACTTGTCTTTGCTCTGCAAGTAAGACTAAGATCATAGTATTTCTCTAAGAGATAGACAGGAATATAGCAAGATTAGTCTAGATGCTTTCTGTATTTATGTGAGACTGTCCTGCAATGTTGTTTGAACTCTGCTGTCATTGTGTGTGGGTTTTGTTTAGAGATATTTAAGCTTGTAGAGTACTTGCATGCATTTAGTAACACTGCACAGGCCACTCTAAAATAGCCTTAATGTCTTGGACACACTATTTGGATAACAGTAACATTACACAGTAGAATTGGTCACCCTTTGTAAGGGCCTTTAGCAGCTGATAAGGGTGGTTGGTGGCAGGTGGTACTACTGCATTGTCTGGGCAGAAGGAGGCATAGCTAGTGAATCTGTGCCAGCCTTCCTCAGGACTGTCTGTGTGTTTGTATATAAACCAAATCTCAAAGTGTGTGTGTGTGTGTGTGTGTGTGTGTGTGTGTGTGTGTGTGTGTGTGTGTGTGTGTGTATCAGCTACTTGAGCAGGAACACAAAGTACTGGTTGGACAAAGAGGGTGCTGGAGGTTTTGGCTTGACCACTCAGCTGAGATCTTAACCATATAGCTGTGCCAGTGGGGAGTCTTATTGGGAATCTGGAGAAAGAGGGAGAAACCAGCCCCAGACTGACTGTGATCTCTGTGTGCTCTTAGGGGAAATTGTACTTCATTGTATGTGTACTTGTCATCTTCCCAATGTGCACATCCCTCACTGGTGCTAGTGATGAGGATTGAGGCTCCTTGATTACTGGCCAGTGCAGAGACATCACAGGTGTTGTCACTGAACATGTAATAATTACAGATCTCATAACTATCTTTAATCTCTATCATAACACCCCACATGATTTTTTGTTAGAATGCCTGTTATAGTAAAAAATTATATCCTGACAGAACTGGCTTCCAGTCATTGTTTTTTAAGGATATTTCAGAAACATTTGTTGTAGTAGATTCCCACCCAAAAAAAAAATAATATATATATATATATATATATATATATATATATATATATATATATATATAAAATTATTATTATTAATGCTCCTAGTTTTAACAACCAGAGATTCATGAAATGTTGCTGTCTGTGAAATGTTAAATTTTCAACCTGGCAAAATTCCTGCCTTGTGTTTGTCAAATATTGCAAAATATCTACTGCAAGAATTCTCTTCCCTGATTTGGCAAGTGCATGCCATCCTGTCTGAATACATGTGAGCCATAAATTAGGCTTGGATGCTCTACACATTTCCACTTTTTAAAAGGACATTTTTCTATGTCGGTATTTACCCAAAAAAATCTTTTTCATTCATGGTGACCTGAGTCTCCTTTCTTTATGCAATTTGTGAAAAATACTTCCTAACACCTGTACAAGCTATGGAATCTAAGAGAGCTGTAAGTTCACTAGTAATAACATGAGAATCCTTGTGGATGAGATAATTTGTAACAACATGAATAAAAATAGATATGTACTTCCTTACATTAAGGTGTCCGAAAGCTTGTCTCACATCCTCTGTTTTTGCAAATGGCAAGCATAACATGAGTCAAAGTTCATTATATTCTCTACAAATGTAAGTATGACTTCCTCTAATAATTGAATCTTCAATTACAATAATCCCTGGGATTCAGGAAGGTTCTGTGCAGGAATAGCTTATTCCTGCATGGAAGTGACCGTTTAGGAGCAGCACAGCAGCGCGCCATGTATAGTAATGAAGATGTGCTGCTCAGCTCCTAAACGGACACTGAGTGTAGATGAGTGAAGAGGGCATGTCTGAGAGCAGAGCTCTCACAATATACACCCCCCCCACAGTCAAGAACTGCCATTTGGCAATTACAATGAGTGAGACCGCTCATAGGTGGTTGCATATCCCCAACAGCATAGATCAATGCAGAATGTCCAGATATGTGGCACATATGTCTGACCTGTCCCTCATTTACCCTGCCAAATCACTGGGATGATCTCTTCTGAAATAATGGCAAATATACAAGTGTCAGACATCAAATCCATCAGAAAATGTAGATAAAAACAAATCCTGTTACCCTAGCAACACCCTCCCAAGTTTATAAGAGCAATATTTAAAATATAATAATATAAACACTCAGGTGTGTGGGTTTGCCCATTGCTTAGCTATGCATACTGTAGCTTAAATGGCACAAGAAGATAAATATCAAGATACAGGCAAATAAAAGAGTACTGCAATAGTGTAGTGGTTAGAGCATTCAGCTTCCAAGCAGTCATTCCCAGTTCGATTCTCACTCCAGTAAATTCCATTTTCCATGTCAAATCACTTTATTGAGCAATATTTTTTGTTGTATAACCTACTAAATAACATATATTTGTGAACTGGAGTACTGCATTAAATGCAGATGTGAGGTGTCATTGTAATAATGTTGTAAAATCCACAGATAAACACAAGTGCCCCATACAGTATATGTACGCATGAATCAGGGATACAAATCGAAGGTATAATATGTAATGAATGATAAATCCATAGAGTGTCCAAATCCACCACCTTCCCAAGAACCATGTTACATTTCTGTCTAAATTAGTGTGGAGGTAAGCGGGAGTAGGCACTATTAAGCAGTAGTAAGCAGGAGTAAGCATATTTAAGCAGCGGTAAGCGGGTTTAAGCCTGATTGCATGGGGGTAAACAATGCGCACACAGGTTAAGCAATATTGAAGCTAACTCTCTGTAAGCATATTTAACTGGAAGTTAGCATTGCTTACCATCACACAAACCCACTTACAATTACTTAAAAGTGCCTTAATCACTCTGTATCCAACAGCCGCTGTCCTGCCCAACAACAAAATAAACAGCCCTTGTAGGTCTTGAACCCAGGACCCTGTACACTATAGTCACAGTAGTTAACCAGTAAGCCATCACAGCAGTATATAAGATTGAGGTATCACCAAACAGATCCTCAGTATAGGAAAATAAAACAACATGTGAAAGGAATCTATATACAGTTTTATGTTGTATAACCTACTACATAACATAAATATATGAACTGGAGTACTGCATTAAGTCCAGATGTGAGGTGTCATTGTAATAAAGTGTTGAAATTCCCTAATAAACACAAGAACCCCATACAGTGTACGTATACATGAATCATGGATACCAAACACATATATAACATGTAATGAATAATAAATCAATGCCAAACAGCAAATAGTGTGCAAATTAAAAATTAAGCAATGCTAAGAATTGCACAGTCTTGCTTACTATGTGTAAGCAATGTGTAGACCAGCTAAATCAGTTTGCTCATTGGTATACCCCTTTAAGCAATGCCAACCTTAGGTAAGCAGGTTTGCACATAGCTTAGCATTTTCAAAACCATCCAATCATGGCAAAGTGTGGGAAAGTAGCCCAATTTAAATCCCACAGGCCGGAATACATCTCATAACTGGTTGCAGCTTCCTCCTGTAGACATTATGACTGGTGTGGGAGAAGGAATGTGCTTATGGGCGCAGCTCTGGGGCATCCAGGAGTCCAAAGTCATGGCAGGACTCCTTGTTAAAGACCATGACCAGCGACTGCTGCAGGGTTAGTACCAGGGTTCCCAATATAAAGCGGAAACCTAGGACCATCTCGCCAGTGACCTCACCAGTGCCACTGGCATACCTCAAACTGGTGAGCAAGTCAGGCATCACTATGCTGACCTGAAGTGGAGAAAGAGGGAGCTCTTAGATCAGTGGATCCAAGAGACTAGGTGGACGGGTGATGTCCCAGCCATGTGTAAGTATCAGTCTACTACCTGTTTAATAATTGCCAGCTTATGTATATTATGGATAGGTATGTCTTTGACAGCAGCAAACGAGCAGGCTGTGAACCGGGAAGCCCATGCCTGTAGATTGTAGAGGCTGCATCGCAAGGCAGGTTAGTAATACTCTTGCATGTACTGTCATAAGAAATAAATCTAAAAGTAGTAGAAAGTTAATTGCCAGTATAAAATCTGTATTGTATATGGCATGTACTGAATAAACCAAACAATATGGCAGGAAGAGTCTCACATAGGTTGTATGTAAATAAAAGGTTAACAGCCTGACAATAAAGGTCTAACTGCTGGAATGCTTGTGCTTACTCATGTATCATATGGCAATATAGTGTTGCAATCTCTTAATAGTACTGTTGTATTAAGCACTGTTACCCACACTGTGCTACATAAATAAAATGTGCACAAATGTCTGTATATGATTGTTGTAATCACAAAAGTTCATTTTGTACAACTGAGAGAGACTTAGACAGAAAAGAGTGAAAAGATAGAAAACATAATCCAAATAACACACTCAACTGAGATGTGAAGTGTATTTTTAGCACACACACAGCATTGGTTCGAATCCTGGGAGTGGCAGTAAGCTGTATGCAGAATCACACCCCACAACTGTACAGATATTGTCAGAAATTCCAGATAATTGGTGTAAGTCCCCAGCCTGTCACCTTGTCCCCCTGGTAAATCAGAGGGATGATCCCAGAAGTTTAGGCAGCAAATAATTATATACAACTAATTGTCAGACATCATAACTGTCAGGAATATATCCATAAGATCAAACCTGTCACTCTAGCAACTCACCAAAGTGTTATGAGAGTAATAAGCAAAGTATGTCCCAACTCTACCCCCATACTGTGAAGCTATGACCAGAGTGTGTGCAGTAACAGAGTGAGACATATGTGCATAATAATAATGTGGAATCTGGTAATATGTGTGACAACATTCAGGTAGTGTTAACAAACATTCCTCCACAGGTCTGTCAGATATGAAAACTGTGCCTAGAAATAAAAGATTGAAATCTTGGACTGCTACTGTTTAGTCTGGTATTGTATGGCAGTGTTAGTGTTGCAGTATCTCTGACTAATAAGGAATTACTCATCACTGTCATCCACACAGTTCTACATGATAAAACTGTCTAGGAAACCCTGCATAAGAGTGTTGGAATTACAAGGTCAGATTGTAAAACCACAGGAGACTTACAGAAAGAATTCAGAGAAAAGATACACAGCAAATATCTATATAGCAAACTAACTGTGATGTACAGTGTGTTATTTTAGCACACACAGCCATGGTTCAAATCCTGGGAGTGGTAGTGAGCTGTATGCAGCATCATTACCTCGACTGTACAGATCTGTCCAGAATGTCCAGAGAATTGGCTCATATCTGCTGGCTGTTACCCTGACCCCCTGGCATATCAGTGTGCTAATCTCTGACATGTAGATAGCATTTAATGTCATATAACTGACTGTCAAGCCTATAAATATTTGGAAAATGTATATGAAAACAAACCTGTCATTGTACAACTCACCAAAGGTTTATGAGGGCAATAGTCAAAATATGTTCCAATTGTGCCTGCATGTTGTCAAGACATGCCCAGAGTATGTGCAATAAGAGATGGAGAGGTATGTGCATAACATCAACTTGGAATCTGGGAAAATGTGTAGAAACTGTCAGGTAGTGTTAACAAACAATACCTCCACAGGTATACCAGGTAAGAGGTGTATACTGCAAGTAAAACTAAGTTCATGTATACAGTTGTCTACATCCATACCACTGCCCAAACTAAGGCCACAGGGTAGAGTAATAATACCTGTAAGGTACAGATCACAGCACTGACTAGGAAAGTAATGAGGACTACAGGGATACACAAGTTGTTAATTGACATCTTTCTCTCCCCCCACCATATCTGCAACAATAAACTAAATACACAACTCAATCAGTATGTGCACTATTAAATCTACTGTTGGGACATATGCCCTATTGTTAGATAAATATTGAAATTTTTTCTATGCATGTGCCATGTTGAAATACTCCCACGTTGGTGGCATGCTGCCATCAATGTACTTGCATGCTGTTGTAATGGCCACTGTGGTTCCATATATGCATGTGTTCTGTTTGGTATGGTGTTTTGGATTACTAGGAATATCTATGCATGCTGTTATATCTAATCCTGGAATGTGATGACTATTACTAACCCACATATGTTGTAAAATTGAAACACCATAGCACTTTTGTGAAGTCCGGTCCCAGCGGATCCACCTCTCCCACCTCATCTGGCCTTGGCACCGGGTAACAGCATGTCTGGGGCCCACCCTGGGACCTCCTTGTCCACTGGTCCTGCATCACCTTTGGGTGGAGCCACCTCAGGGGATGGTGCTCGCCCCCCCAGGGAGCAGGCACAGACAGGATAATTTCACGCATCGTAAGGTCCAAGGTCTGGTGTGTAGCAAACTCCACAGGGAATTTGGAGATCTGCTACACCAGCTTGAGGGCCGCGTGGTGCAATTAGAGGGTCAGCCTGCCCCTCCTACTCATTCCCAGCACAGCCACATTCGAGGCCGTGAAGATGCAGTAGTGATTGCCTATGGGTGGGGACCTCAGTCCCACTGTTTCCACTAGGGGGCTCATGGGCTTCTGACTTCCAAACACCCCTCCCCATCCAAGGTGTTTACCCCCCACATGTGTCATATACCACCCCTGTATGCTGCCTTGTCTGTCTTGTCTGTTATCCTACCCAACCTACCTCCCCAAATATACCTACTATCTCTCCCCAACATCCCACTCTCACCTTAAAAAAAAGGGCAATCTGTTCTCCCCCAAAAAATCCCACCCCATACATAGCTGTCCATTTCACACACGTGTCCACTGGACACATGTAATCTGGTCTAATTGGCTTCACAACTTATTATTGTTTTCCTCACCCCTCTCTCAATGGTATGAGTGTCCAAATTTACCTCCAAATCAGTGTATATGCACAGCTGTTGCTGTAGAAGAAATGGGCAGCTATGGTCCTTCCCTACACCTGTCCTGCACATCCCTAGCTATTTTCCCTACTGTCTTTCCCTCTTTGTGCTCCTTTTTCACCACTTTCCTATCAACCTTTTTTCATTTCTTTTAAAGAAATTAGCGCAGGGGTAAGTGGGAGTAAGCACTTTTAAGCAGCAGTAAGTGGGCTTACACTTGTTTGCATGGGGGTGAGCAATGCCTACACAGATTAAGCAATTTACAAGCTAACTGAGTATACAAAATTGTAACTAGAAGTTAGCAGTGCTTACCTTCATGCAAACCCGCACAAACCCACTTACAACTGCTTAAAAGTGTCTTAATCACTTTATATCCAATGGCCCTTGTTGTGCCCAACAGCAAACTAAACAGCCCTTGCAGGTCTTGAACCCAGGAACCCGTACACTACAGTCACAAGAGTTAACCACTACACCATGACAGTTGTGAAGACAGCTGCTGTTTTTCCAATATATCTGTCACATATTGAATAGTATTGAACAATTGCTGTAACTTCTAGAATTGTGTAGTACTTGTTAATGATATTACTGCTGCATCACATATGTTGTTGTATCTAAATATGCACATATCAAATACATACGGTGTGATACATCTGGGAAGGTATACACAACAGTAATGTTTACACATGACAAGGATATGGATATATACATATACATATGAAGATATATGTGTACATGTACATACACATATATATTCATATATATATATATGTATTTATATACATCTGTATAGTGCATCATATATAAGGCCATATATAGATCTCTGTATATATATATATATATATATATATATATATATATATATATATATATATATATATATATATAGATATCTGTAACTATATGTGCATATATATATATATATATGTATATATATATATATATATATATATATATATATATATATATATATATATATATATATATATATATATATATATATATATATATATATATATATATATATAGATATATATATATATATATATATATATATATATATGTATGTATATATATATATATATATATATATATATATATATATATATATATATATATATATATATGTATATATATATATATATGTGTGTGTGTGTGTGTGTGTGCATATATATATATATATATATATATATATATATATATATATACATATATATATATATATATATATATATATATATATATATATATGTATATATATATATATATATATATATATACATACATACATATATGTTTACCATATGTCCAGAACATGGAGTGGAGTCATACCTCAGCACTAGTAGTCTCAACCTCTTAGTGCAAGGGGATGTCATGTATGTATTGCAGGTATAAATGTAGACTGTTGCTACTGTAACAGGGGTTGTCTTAACAAACATGTTGTGTTTGGGAGGTCACATCTGCTATTGACTTGTACGCCATCAGTTACTGACAGATATCCTAAGGTCATCATAATACAGTACCACTGATAGCACAGTAATGATTCTGTGGACTACAGCAGAGATATGGCCAATAAATGTGGACGGTCTGGCACACTCTGCTTGGTCCACAGGTATACACAGATCCCCTTAGTGTGAGACATGTTGACCAAGCCTGACATTGTGGATGTTAACAGCCATGTACATGGGTATATCATGTAAATACTGGACTACATATGCCCACAAAGTTAATGCATTCACACACTCCTGTCTGTCCTGACACATAATAACTGGTGGTGCAGAGGTCACATGGTCACATACTACCCACTAGTTAGTGACATGCATCTGTACAGCATTCCACTGCTTTGTCAGAAATACATGACAATTATGGTGGCCCAGCAGCAGTACATCTGGCAAATATCTGGACATAACATCATACTGGGTAATTATACTAAGCTGCTAGGCATGTAACAAAGCACTGTGCAAACTACAGGCAGGCTGCCACAACACTGGCCTACATTTCTTATGGGGGAATACACATGTACCTGCAAATATAGCAGGCTCTCCAGGCATGTCACAGCACAGTGTAACAGACAGCTGTGTGAAAGTGCATACCCACAACCAATGTGAACACAGCCACAGCCACATATGGTAAGAAAGCTTAATATCCCAATATATGGACTGTCTGATCAACACCATCCTCATATGTGCCACTCACACACTAAACCTACATATACTGGGCCATGACACAGTGTGGTCTGATGCCTGTCTGTGGTATGGGACATATGTGTGTTTGGCCCTACAAACATGTAAGCCGGTAGGGTACCATACACTGGAGCAGCATGTAACATCAGATAGAACAGGACCAAGAACAATGACATCTACCACAGTCTGTACACAGGCAAAGGTATGTATTTGCAATACTCATACTGTCGACAATCACCATAAGTACAAAGACCTCACTACTGTACACACAACCACAGAATTCCCAGGTTAGGTTCATAGGTTGTTAATAGGCTATTGGCCCTACATACATGCCTAGCCATAACAATTCCCTGGCTATGTCTTCCCACAATACTTACTTCCCTGGTCCCCTGTCTATGTCTAGCAGGGCAACTGACATGATCCCTGAGGTCAATTTCCTATGTCCCATCCAATATCAGGTTCTTTTTGAAGAGAACCAAAGAGGCACTCTGCTTGACATGTATGGGCAGTCTATTTCAGATTCTGGGGAGTCTCTGGGTCAGGAACACATTCCTACAGCATATATTGTTCATTGTGATGACAAGATTTGGATCCCTGGAGCATGTGGCTCTGAAGGTTTGGAATTCTTTAAGTGTAGCATGTCCAACAGCTGTGGGTTTGACATGGCATGGTATGTTAAGCAGAGATCGCCTCTGAGAACACGATATGTGACAGAGTATAGCTGGATGATTTTCAGATGTTCAGCATAGGGCATCAGGTTTAGGCCTGTGATTCTTTTAGTGAGGTATGTCTGCAGCCTTTTTAGTTGTTGCAGATGTCTTGTGAGGTACATACGTAACGGGCCATTGTAGTCTGTACTGGGTCTACTGAGAGATGACTACAGTGGGACAACGGCCTCCTTTTTCCTGGATGTAAAGCCCTTAGTGATGAGGTGTGTGCATAGGTGGATTTCCTGATTGTTGTGGTGATGTGGTTATCAAAGATGAGACCACTGTCCACCTGTGTTCCTAAGTCTTTTATCACACTTTAGATGTTTAGTGTACTGCCACCTATGTGGTACTTCACAGGTACATGTCCCTTCCCAAATGGAATAACTATAGATTCCTTGGCATTGATCTTGAGGCCATGGCTCAGGCACCAAGCATGTCTTTCTGTAAAGCCCTAAAGCCCTTCTGTAGAATATCCACATCATGTGGGGATTCAATATTGGCTCCCAGTGTGCAGTCATCTGTGACCTTTGTTTGCTAGAGTCCCTTACTGTTGGACTGTACTTCAGAGCAGTAGATGCCAAACAAGGGTGGTGCCAGGACTGTAACCTAAGGTACTCCAACTGTCACTTGTCTAGGGCTGGGGTCAGTGTCACCTACATTTACAGTGTGGGTTCTGTCAGTACAGCAGTTGGTAGCCCATCAGGTGACATAGGGATTAATGTCCAGCTTGATACATTTAGCTATGATTCCAGACTGGAGAATGGTGTCAAAGGCCTTGGCAAGGTCCAGATAGGCTCTGTGCACCACCTTATCCTCGTCCACACCTCTGGAGACTGATTCACAGTTGTCAGTCAGGTTGAGGTGATATGATCGGCCCTTTACAAACCCAACCTGGTTGGGGTCCAGTGTTTGCAGGTTGCCAATGTCTTTGTTTTAATTTCCATGATAATACATTTCATGGCCTTGCAGATCAGGCACATCATACTGCTGTGGCTGTAGTCCCCAGGATCTAAGGTGGATCCCCCCTTGTGGACTGGGATAACTGTAGCTGTGTGCCACACAGTGGGCACAAAGCGTGAGATGTGGCTATGATTAGACATGGCACGTAGGTGAGGTGCCAGTTCATTTTGTAGTTCATGTAGTACACAGCCCGGGATGTTGACTGGCCCCATGGCTGCTGTTGTCTTAGTTCTGGAGAGTGTAGTTTTTGCCTATGTGGCTGTTATTACTGGAATATGGCAATCTTTCAGTGTTGAGATGGGCCCTTTCGGGGGTGGGAGGGGGGTGCAGTTGGCACTGAATCGATCTGCAAGGATACTAGCAATATCCTTGGGAGCAGTATGTTTAATACCATCCTGTTGTAGCTCAGAGCAGATTTGAGCATTGCCATTTAGATTCCTGACATAGCTATGGAACAGCTTGCAGTTGTCTTTGGCATCTTTGGCTATATTATGTTCGTAACTAGCTTTGGTGGATGTTATGAGGGATCTCAGCTTCTTACTGTGGCTGGTAAGGGAATATTTTGCATCCTGGAAATTCCCTTGTTTCTGCAACAGTTACTTCCTTTTGTTGTACAGTATGTTTATGGCAGGGGGCCACCACATTGGCTTCCTTTTCTTGGTGGGGAGCATCTTGGTTCTATATTGGATGGCACGATTCATGCACGAGTCGATGTGCTCATACAGTGCCTTCATGTAGGATTCAGCAGTCATCCTTTCAGTTCCCATCTGGATGGGTGTCATGATGTTAGTCACGTCTGACATGTGTAGCATGACGTTGGCTTTGGAGATGTTTGTTATGGAGGTTTCCTTACTGGAGTGTGGGGGAGGGATGTGGATGTTAAGGGTGATTAGCTCATGGGCAGACCTGACCACCGATGGGGTGACCATAGTTGTGGAGCATTGATTTCCCATGTTGGCAATGACCAGGTCTAGGATATTTGAGCCCCTGGTGGGACTGTAGGTTACTTGCTCCAGGGCATTGAGAATTATGACTTCCAAGAACCGCTGGGCACATGTGTTGGTACACAAATATTGTTCCCAGTTAATGGCAAGGTAGTGTAAGTCACTCAGTATTAGGGTGTTTGTTTGTATCATAATATTTCCCAGTATGTTTCAAAAGCTGTAGTGGGAATCTTGGGGCATGGTGGGGGATCTGTAGCAAGCTATACAATTTGGATTGCAGTCTGACTTAGTGTTTGTTGCACCAGGGGTATTTCAGACACATTCTGTTGGGCAAGTAGACTGGTGGTGTGAATATCCTTGGTGAATATGGACACTCCTCCACCTTTATTGTTTTGGTCCTGGTTTGATAGCCGACAGGTGTGGTGAGAATTGTACCTTGTATTGCAGGGGTGCTCTCTTGAGCCTTGGATCAGGTCTCTGTTACTGCACAGATATCGATGTTCTCCATTTTTAGGTGTGCCTAGTGACTGTGAATGGCACAAAAACATTGATCCCTACACACACACAGTTCCATAGTTGCCATTTCAGGGAATAGAACTCCTACCTAACTAGTATATCATGCTACGGCATTATGCAGTTATAGGATGTGCCACAGAGATTAAAGGACTACTTCTTCCCCAAAGGTTTATTTCAAAGTGAATGACATCAGCAGGCTTGCCAAAGTAGGGCAATGGAAGTTGTAGTGACTGTGAATGGCCTCAAAAGCATTGACTCCTACACAGATAAACACACACACAAAGTTCTACAGTTGCCATGTCTGGGAATAGAACTCCTACCAACTAGTACATCACACTACAGCCTTAAGCAGTCATAGGATGCATTATGGAGATTACTGGACTACTCCTTCCCCAAAGGTGTATTTCAAAGTGAATTACATCAGCAGCCCTGCCAAAGTAGGGCATTTGAAATAGTGAGTGTGAATGGCCTCAAAAGCATTGATGCCTACACAGACAAATACACACACACACACAGTTGCCATATCTGGGATTAGAACTCCTACCTAATTAGTACATCACACTATAGCATTACACAGTTATAGCATGCACCACGGAGCTCATAGGGTTACTCCTTCCCCAAAGGTGTATTTCAAAGTGAAGACATCATCAGACTTGCCATAGTAGGGCAATGGGAAGTGCAGTGTGTGTGCATGGGCCATAACTCATTCATCTGAAGCAGACACACAAAACTCAGGCACACACAGGTGTATATTCCACAGGTATGTGTATACAACTGTTAAATGACTACTGACTTGTACAGTCATGTTACACAGTTAGCACAAGCACCACAGACACTATAGTCCTGAGGGATACCAGAAGCAAATGTCTACAGTGATTGACATTTGCACATCATGTGATTTTAGCCAATTGGATGTGTGCTGGGTAGGACAGGCCTCATGATGGCAGGCTCTTTGTCACTGTCACTCTCTTCCACACATCTATGTATGTGTAATTTTGGCCTATTATAGTGTGTTGTCCTTGGATATATGTGTGTATTCCTATCCAATGTGTGTGCAAAGCATGACAGGTGTGTACTGAGGAGTGTGTGCAAAAATATCTGTGACTGTTAGATATGTATAGTCCACTGTTGTTGCCGGACATTAAGTGTGTGAGCCTGCCACATATGACGTTTCAGTCTTTTGTTGTCAGACATGGGCTTCAATTCTCTAAGTGTGGGAGCATGCCCAGTATGACCTTCTGTATTGAATGTGTGAATCCATTCCAGGTAGGTTCTACTCCATTGCAGGCTTTTGTGTTCTACACCTACAGCTAGCAACCTGTTTCTGTGGGATATCTGTAGGTCGATTGACAATATGGAGTGAAAATGGGCAAAGGATAGTGGGTTACTGTAGGTAATTGTGCCTGTGCTGCTTCTGCTACATGGTCTTGGTATTAGCAGGATAGACATTCAGACATATGTACTTTTTTACACCGTGATGTTTTATGTTATCAAGTATTGTCAGGTATACATATCTGCTTGCAGTAATGTCCTGGGGGACACAGGGTGAATGCAGCTGTGTCCAGTATTGTGGTCTGCAGCCTACATATTCTTGCACAATCATGCCATTCTGGAGGGGAAGCTGCAGACACTTGGTGCTGGGTCTGTGTAAATGGTTCAGCACCTTGGTACAGTTGTGGCTGCAGATCCCATGCTTGTACATCCATTGACGTGACAGTATGGCCATATCCTGTTGTGGCCATACCTCACAGCTGTATAGATTCACACAGGTTACCCAGAGGCAGGGGTCATAATTCTGGACAGTACCCCTTCACATTGTGGCTTATGAGCAGATTTGTAGCCACCCATTCCTGTGTTTGCAGGCAGGGATAGTATATGCATACAGCTGAGTTTCGGACTTCACACACTCCATGCCGCCCATGCTCCTAACCCCCCTCTATTATTCTGTCCTCTTCCAAATATTATGCAAACTTATCTGATAAGTTCCTTATAGTTATCACCTCATCCCAACAGTAATTCTGCGTTGGTCCACAGTTCATGCAGTAGGACATAGTGGACATGTTACTGGGATTTGTCCACATGGCCTTGCATTTGGGTTCTGTGGACTGTATTATGCTAAAATAACAGACATTCCCCAAAACAGTCCAAAAGTAGTCAAAATGTTTAAAAACATGACCCAAGTGTAGAAAAAACAACACTTTATTCCATTAAGCGCTTTTCGTCTCGCTGGTAGCAAGACTTCTTCAGATCACATGAGATTACACAAACACTGTGTTTAAATCCTATCATTAGTACTGGTGCTCTCAACCTCCTATCAGTTCATCACGCCAATCAACTACATTAATTAATTAATTTAACTTAACATATAAACTTATCCTAAAATACAATAAAACCACCATGATAATATATACTATATAACTTAAATTAAATGCAATATATTTGTTGTTAAGTTTCTACTAAACACTGTATACTTAAAACATATATTATTTAAATAAACATCTTAAATACACTTACTAGAATCTATTGACAAGCAACACTTGATGTAAAATAAACCTGACTAATTACATAACTAAAAACTGGGCTATAAAGAAATACTTTAAACTTTTACATGTTGTTTAAAGATCTAAAAGGTTTTCTTTAAAACTTTGTAAATATGTATAGATTTACTGAATAAATTATCTTAAAAGACACTTTAATTTTAAAATGCAGGCTATTGAATAAATCTCATTCAAGCCAGGTGCATGGCAAGCACGAGTTTGTAATTGTCAAGACAATTCCAGCTTTTCTAGAAGAAGGGAAGTTGGACCACCTCTCCCATCCTCCAAAACACTATCTATTGCTCTAAAGCCAAACGAGTGGTTTGGGTGTCCACTCACATGTCTAGCTAGTGCATTTTCCTGTTTACACTTTCTAATACCATAACGGTGTTCGTAAACCCTCTCCTTGAATTTCGTCGGTTTTACCAATGTAAAACACAGGACATAATTTACATGAAGCTAAATAAATGACACCCTTGGAATTACAATTGAATTTGCATTTAGTACTGTACTCCAGCCCACATATGGAAAAATTCTGGCCTGTGTCAATATATGGGCAATAGGGGCACATCTGACATTTACACATTCCTTTAGTACTAGAACAGTGCGTTATTTCCTTATCTCTTTCTAACAGGTTCTTCAGATTTTTTCCTTTCTAAACACTGTTCTAGGTGGGCCTTGGAGTTTACCAAATAAAATGTTATTGGACCTAATTAGGTCCCAGTTTTTGTTTATGATGTTCATTATGTAGTAACCATCCAAGCCAAATCAAATAATAAAATTGGAAGGACCTATTGGGTCTCTTGCATTGACATGTCCTTCTAATATAGTTAGTTGAACTACCTCACTCACCCCAAAATGTGTTGGTAAAACCCCCTCTGCCTTTTAGTTACTACTTCCACAGTTAAGTCCTCTACAAGATGTTCAGGATATCCTCTCTTGTAAAACATTTCTCCAAGGTTCTCACATTCTATTAAAAGGTCCTCCTCATTTGAAACCATATGGACTGCCCTCACCAACTGCCCCTTCACCACAGATCGTTTCTGAGGTAGAGAATGACAGCTGCTGAAGTGCAAAAACGCATTGGAGTAGGTGACCTTTCTAAATATTCTAGCAATATAACAATTATGCTTCAAGTCCTTCTTCAAATCAATATCCAAGTAAGCTATTCTGTCTGTACTAAAAGTATGGGTGAACTTCAAAAAAACTGTTGTGTTATTAAAGTATGACACTAACTGGGTAGCATTAGTCTCATCTTCTTCCATCAACATAAAAATATCATCCAGAAATCGTGTATAAAATTGTATCTGGCCTACAATGCGAGGGACCTTCCTCTCAAATTCCCTTTCCCAGTATGCCATAACTAGACTGGCAAAACTGGCCCCACACGGGGAGCCTATTGCCACACCATTTTTTGTAAATAGTACCTGTTGTTAAAGGTAATAAAGTTGTTGGACAAAATAATGTCCAACAATTCCTCCACTAGTCCTATTTCGGACCTAGGGGCCCCTAGACTGTAGAGCAACAGGCTTACCCACTCAATACCCTCCGTGTGAGGGATCGACCAGTACAGGTCTTTAATGTCAATCGTTAGAAAGTTCAAATTATTATTGAACTGGAGATTTTTAATGTTGGCCAAAAAGGACCATGAGTCTTTACAAATTTGTTCCTGTTGCCCTACATATTTTTTTAAAATATGATCTGCATACTTTGCACAGGCATAGGTGATGCTGTTTCTCGCATCAACTAAGGGTCTCATCGGTGGGTCAGAGACAGACTTGTGTATTTTTGGTATGCCAAACAGAATAGGGATCTTAGGAGCTGGCATATTCAAAACATTAAAAGAGTCTACATCAATCCTAGCCTCTATAAACATTTCATCCAGTAGTGAATGCACTCTCCTATAAGCAATATTTAACTCATTCCTTGATACATCAGAGTATACTTCACTATTAAGAACTTTCTCCATCCTTTGCTGATATTCATCCTTGTTAATTATCTCCAAACCCCCACCCTTGTCAGGCTGCATCACTCTAACTTCTGTCTGTTGCAATAACATAAGGGCCTCTTTCTCCTCAATTGTTATATTATAAGGCCCACCATTAGTATGTTTTTGATAACTGAAATGGTTATACAAATCCAACTCACAAACCTGCTCAAATAAAGCTAAAGTGGGATGTAGCGGGGGACAATAGGTACTAGAAATATGAAACATTTTGTTCACATGACTTTCATTACCAAACAAGAATTTAAGGTTCAATTTTCAAATGAATAGCTTTAAATCTATTGCAGTCTCAGATATTTCAGCTTTTCTAGTCGGCACAAAGGTCTGTCCTTTTGCAAGCAAGTCAGCCAACACAGCATCAACGTTAAGGCAAGAGAAGTTAAACATTTTAAAGTCACCTTGGGTGTTATATACGATTTTACAGTTGTTTAAAGATGTTTCCATTACCTCCGCCGTGGATACTGTTTGTTCATTGAATTGTAAACTACTCGAGGTAGAACCTGCCTCAGGTTGCAGCATGAGGCTTGTTTCCAAAAATTTCCTTCTCCGTCTGAGGTGGATGGAAGCCCCCCCAAGTTGCATATTCCTTTTCGTGTTAGCATTAGCATTAACATTAAAATTAGAGCCGTTTTGTTCTGTCACAGGGAAACCCCTTTGGGGTACATTGTGCTCATTCTCACTGGACCTGGTGTCCTGTTGGTTGTTAGTTGTTACCATAGCAGTTTGTGTATTTACCGGAGGTTGAAAAGATGCTATGTTGTCAGACAAAATATCCACTCTTGAAGCCAGTGCATCCATTTGTTGTGATAAACGCCCGACCAGGGCCGTTAATATTCCTATTTCATCCATTTCTGAAGCCGACTGGATAGTGTTTGGGGTACTCTTTATGCCTCACACTAAACAAACTCAGAAATGGCAATGAAAATAGACTGAAAACAAACCTAAAATTATAGACAGTCCCCAAATCAGTCCAAAAGTAGTCCAAATGTTTAAAAACACAATCCAAGTGTAGAAAACACAACAACACTTTATTCCATTAAACGCTTTTCATCTCGCTGGTAGCAAGACTTCTTCAGATCACATGAGATTACACAAACACTGTGTTTAAATCCTATCATTAGTACTGGTGCTCTCAACCTCCTATCAATTCATCACGCCAATCAACTACATTAATTAATTAATTTAACTTAACATATAAACTTGTCCTAAAATACCAGAAAACCACCATGATAATATATAATATATAACTCAAATTAAATGCAATATATTTGTTAAGCTTCTACTAACAACTGTATACTTAAAACATATATTATTTAAATAAACATCTTAAATACACTCGCGGTGGTGGTGCTGTGGTAGTGTTGCTGCCTCACAATACGACGCTGTCCAGTTCGATTCTCAGCTAGAGCATCTTCTGCGTGGAGACGTGCGTGAATGGGTGTACCTTCGTTGAAGGTTGTGCGTCAGGCCTGGCAAGCCGGTACATAAAAATCAACTGTCAGTCATTATAGGTTCATAGGTTCATAGGTTAGTACTAGGCTAACTGCCCTTGCGAGCCATTGTAAGCCTAGCCAATTATCCCTTGTGAGGCTCAAACCCTGCACCTTGTCTTTGTAAGGCAAACACCTTAACCACTAGGCCACCCTCCCAACCGGAGTTCCGCTGTGGCAACACCTCACCGGGAAAAGACACAAACAAACTAGAATCTATTAACAAGCAGCACTTGATGTAAAATAAACCGGACTAATTACATAATTAAAAACTGGGCTATAAAGAAATACTTTAAACTTTTACATGTTGTTTAAAGATCTAAAACGTTTTCTTTAAAATGTTTTATATATGTATAGATTTACTGAATAAATTATCTTAAAAGACACTTTAATTTTAAAATGCAGGCTATTGAATAAATCTCATTCAAGCCAGGTGCATGGCAAGCATGAGTTCGTAATTGTCAAGACAATTCCAGCTTTTCTAGAAGAAGGGAAGTTGGACCACCTCTCCCATCCTCCAAAACACTATGCTCTAAAGCCAAACGAGTGGTTCGGGTGTCCACCCACATGTCTAGCTAGTGCATTTTCCTCTTTACACTTTCTAATACCATAAAGTTGTTCATAAACCCTCTCCTTGAATTTCGTCGGTTTTACCAATGTAAAACGCAGGACATAATTTACATGAAGCTAAATAAACGACACCCTTGGAATTACAATTGAATTTGCATTTAGTACTGTACTCCAGCCCACATATGGAAAAATTCTGGCCTGTGTCAATATATGGGCAATAGGGGCACATCTGACATTTACACATTCCTTTAGTATTAGAACAGTGTGTTCTTCCCTTAACTCCTTCTAACAGGTTCTTCAGATTTTTTCCTTTTCTAAACACTGTTCTAGGTGGCCCTTGGAGTTTAACAAATAAAACGTTATTGGACCTAATTAGGTCCCAGTTTTTGTTTATGATATTCATTATGTAGTAACCATCCAAGCCAAAAGAAATAATAAAATTGGAAGGACCTATTGGGTCTCTTGCATTGACATGTCCTTCTAATATAGTTGGTTGAACTACCTCACTCTCCCCCAAAATGCGTTGGTAAAACCCCCTCTGCCTTTTAGTTATTACTTCCACAGTTAAGTCCTTTACAAGATGTTCAGGATATCCTCTCTTGTAAAACATTTCTCCAAGGTTCTCACATTCTATTAAAAGGTCCTCCTCATTTGAAACCATATGGGCTGCCCTCACCAACTACCCCTTCACCACAGATCGTTTCTGAGGTAGAGAACGACAGCTGCTGAAGTGCAAAAACGCATTGGAGTAGGTGACCTTTCTAAATATTCTAGCAATATAACAATTATGCTTCAAGTCCTTCTTCAAATCAATATCCAAGTAAGCTATTCTGTCTGTACTAAAAGTATGGGTGAACTTCAAAAAAACTGTTGTGTTATTAAAGTATGACACTAACTGGGTAGCATTAGTCTCATCTTCTTCCATCAACATAAAAATATCATCCAGAAATCGTGTATAAAATTGTATCTGGCCTGCAATGTGAGGGACCTTCCTCACAAATTCCCTTTCCCAGTATGCCATAACTAAACTGGCAAAACTGGCCCCACACGGGGAGCCTACTGCCACACCATTTTTTTGTAAATAGTACCTGTTATTAAAGGTAATAAAGTTGTTGGACAAAATAATGTCCAACAATTCCTCCACTAGTCCTATATATACTATATAACTTAAATTAAATGCAATATATTTGTTAAGCTTCTACTAACAACTGTATACTTAAAACATATATTATTTAAATAAACATCTTAAATACACTCGCGGTGGTGGTGCTGCGGCAGTGTTGTTGCCTCACAATAAGACGCTGTCCGGTTCGATTCTCAGCTAGAGCGTTTTCTGCGTGGAGACGTGCGTGAATGGGTGTACCTTCGTTGAAGGTTGTGCATCAGGTCTGGCAAGCCGGTACATAAAAATCAACTGCCAGTCATTAGCGGACCGGAGTTCCGCTGTGGCAACCCCTAACCGGGAAAAGCCAAAAGACACAAACAAACTAGAATCTATTAACAAGCAGCACTTGATGTAAAATAAACCAGACTAATTACATAATTAAAAACTGGGCTATAAAGAAATACTTTAAACTTTTACATGTTGTTTAAAGATCTAAAATGTTTTCTTTAAAACGTTTTATATATGTATAGATTTACTGAATAAATTATCTTAAAAGACACTTTAATTTTAAAATGCAGGCTATTGAATAAATCTCATTCAAGCCAGGTGCATGGCAAGCATAAGTTCATAATTGCCAAGACAATTCCAGCTTTTCTAGAAGAAGGGAAGTTGGACCACCTCTCCCATCCTCCAAAACACTATCTATTGCTCTAAAGCTAAACAAGTGGTTCGGGTGTCCACCCACATGTCTAGCTAGTGCATTTTCCTCTTTACACTTTCTAATACCATAAAGGTGTTCGTAAACCCGCTCCTTGAGTTTCCTGCCATTCATTGCCATTTCTGACTGTATGTTGTTATTTTGGAGTCCATGACATAACATACATTGACAGTACGGGTGAGACACAGGCCTTTGGCAGAGGACTGTAGGCCATTTGGTAGTGATGCAGGCCAGCTGTAGCAGGCCGTTGCATTGTGTCACTCCTACAGTCCCAGAATGCAAGACACTATATTCCCCTGGGGTAACAGGATAGGTGTGCAATGTGTTAATGCCAATACTTTCTGTCATTATTGATCCAGTGGTGTAGATGCTGGCAGGTTGCTGCTTACAACTAGGGACACACCTGCATGGGACACCTGTTCTGCACGCTGCATTCTTTGTCTAGTGCTATACAGAGGTGGGTGTCATATTGTACTCTTTCCAAACAGCAGGGATAAGACCAGCAAAGTACCTGTGGGTGATGATGGGGTGAGCTGGATGCATGTATGCTATGGACACTACTTGCATCTGAGTCACAGATATGCATGGGGCATTCCACTTATGCTGGCTTGTGCAAGGACATCAGCTGTTTCTCAATAATTCATACCTGTGATCTTTGTGGTCTGCTAGTGTTTGGCCAGACGACATCGGTATTCCCTACTACAAACTCAACTAATGTGCTGCTAACCTGTATGTACAATTCCAAAGGTGTGTCCATTGTACAGTAGCATATTATACAGTGCCTGCCTGGGGTACTTCCCCCTGTGTACTGTTTGAATGTCTGGGCCCACATTCATGCCATGTCCATCTTTCAGATGGTGACACATATTACTTCCAAACATTTACTATGGCTTACTGCTGGAATGTGTTTTGCTGGGATGCATTGTTTTTGGCACTGCAGTTGTGAGAACTTGGCCCTGTCATCAGCAG
This sequence comes from Protopterus annectens, assembly GCF_019279795.1. NCBI lineage: Eukaryota > Metazoa > Chordata > Ceratodontiformes > Protopteridae > Protopterus > Protopterus annectens. The sequence goes on from NC_056733.1 coordinate 20,663,253, forward strand.
TACTGGCCAATGGCCACCAGGACAAACCTCACCATGCCTACATACTGACCACTCTCACACATTATACATCACACACCAACCTAGCACATGCAGCCCTGCATATTGTACACATGCTACAATCTATCCTGCTACTTTGGCCAGCTCAGGTAAACTGTGCTCCACTGTTATTATACCTACACATACATGTTACTACATTTCTACATAGCATTGTGGGGGGGGGGACAAACCTGACACTTGTAAACATTTGCTATGACTGTACTGGTATGTCAGGTGCTCCATTTCATTCTGTATTCTAACCTATCATGCCGACTAGAGGCATATCAGTGTACTACAGGTCTTAGGATTTACTGACCTACATTTCAGTTTCAGACTTTTTACCCTTCAGAAATATCATCCCACTGCCTGACCTGTTGTAATCTGTCTATGTAGGTCTGGAGGGGGGATGTTCTCCATAGCCATCAATCAGAGGCCTTAGCACAGCCTTTGTTTGTGTTTGTCCACACCTGTCCTGCTGGCTGAGACTGTTGTTGGGTATGTGAGCCTCCCTGACTGAAATGTGTGTTTCCTATGGACCACATTTCCTGCAGTGAGTTTTGTCACCTTGTCTAGTACTGGCTACTATGGTGACTCCAGTATTTGTTACAGATCTCATGCTGCCACTATAAGTGTCTACTATATGCTGGCATCACATTTAGCCACCCGATTCCCTTGCATGCTCACATCCATACCATAGTTACAAGTAACAAAACATACTACTCCATTCGGCAATTGATAGGGAGAGTGATTTACCTTGTGGCTGTGCCAGTATTGAGGATGGTGCTGGAGGGCTGACTATGTTGGATGTACATAGTACACTCCCTATACATGGTTAAGCACAGGTAGTGTCATGTTTGGCATCCCTTTTACTGTGTGTGCGAGACAGAGAGAGGTGTCATTCCATGGGTTCCTACCGTGTCAGTGTATGTGCTATGCATTGCCTCTTTGCCATGGCCTGGGCATACTGGGCATGCCTCTTTCTGCCTACTGGGGCAGGCTCAGGTTGTTCCTCCTCTGAGTCACTCTGTGCCTGTGCAGGCCTTGGCAATGGTGGGGTGCTGTGTGGCCCTGCCCCTGGCTGTTCCTACTGTTGCTGTTTCCACAGGATCATATTGTGTAGCATGGCACATACGATGACAATTTGGGTACATGTAGCTGGTGAGTACTGCAAGGCTCCACCGGATGTATTAGGCACCGGAACTGTGACTTGAGCATCCCAAACACATGCTCTATTATGATTCTGGTCTGTGCGTGTGCCTCATTATGGAGTTCTTGTTCAGGTGTGTGTGCATTTCTGATGGGTGTCATCAGCCACAGCTCCAGTGCATAACCAGCATCCCCCACTAGGTGGCCGTAAGGGATGTCCCCATTGGCAAATCTCTGGTACAGCTGTGTCATGTGCCAGATGTGGGAGTCGCGATAGCTTCCATGGCAGCCAGCACACACATTCATCTGTAGAAAATAAGAGTTATAGTTTTAGATAGTTGTATTCCTTTAAGAATTCATTGATTAATTAATTAGGTGTTGGGTCTATTTAAAGTAAGGGCGGGAACTTTGAAAATGACTCTGATGATGTTTCCGTGGTAGGAAATGAAAGCGCTAAGTCCGTTTTTATATTGTGTGAAGTCAGTTTGTTTTTTATGTTGTTAAAATAAACTACTGATATTTTAACTGAGCTTCATTATTGAGGAGACCTCTTTTGGGCTTGGAATTCAACTGAAGTGTTTGGTGGAGTTATTGGTTTTGGGTTACTTCAGTCGTTCCATTGGATTATTGGTCGTACGTTACTTGGTGGAATGGCATCTTCCATGAACCAAGGTGCCTCACATACAAATAGCTTGGAAACACAAACACCTGACTGTTTTAACAGGAGTGGGGAAGACAGGTCGAACAGAACACTTTTGAGTGATTTAAACTGTCTTATCAGTCAGTACACCCAGAGCAGAGTGCCAGAATCGGAAGGAACTATTCCATGTGGTCAGGGCCATGGGGGTACCGGACCAGTACTGTTGGTTGAATGAGAGGATGGAAGAAGGGCTGAAAGCCAGAGTGGAGTCACTGGGAGCATTATGGCAGAGGAAAGGCTCAATAATCAAGAGGGCAGAACAAATGGCTCGGAGAGCAATTATGCTGTTTGGGGACAATATTTGGACTTGGAACTGAATCAGTGGTTGAACAGGAAGGACTTTGTGATGTTAGACCCAACACCTACAGGGGACAATGACACTTATTTAGGTATGTGCAAAAAACTGAAAGAAAAAATGTTTAAGTGTAGAGGGCTTATGGCTGACAACAGCTTTTTAAATGAATGTTTAAGACATGAGATTGTACCGAAGGGACTTCATATTAATAGATTTCCCAATAATGTTTGCATGGATACAGAATTTTTATAGAACTAAAAATGTTTTTAATTAATGTAGTTTAAATGTGGTTAGGCTTATTGTAAAGAATAATGAAAAAGTTTGCAAGTGCTGGAAAAAGATAATTCAAACATTAAATGACAAAATACATAAGGATTTGCTTTTTGGGGTGGAAGAGATGAAAAAGAAATATGCTTATATATTTAAAGATGTTGAGAATTATGAGGGAAACAATTGGAAAAGGAAGATTGCTAAATTAGACAGGGACCTATCTGACTATAGGGAAGGTAAAGCATACACCATTAAGGGGACTTATAATAACAGAAAAGAAATGGGGTATGTTTATGAAGGAAGAATTAGGAATGGGAGTGACATAGAAGTGATAGAAGAAGAGGATGGTGACATTCCTTTAGGGATGGACCCACCGAGGAGATCAGAGAGAATAAGGAACTTAGCAGTCCAACCTACATATGCACAAATGACATCAAGGGGTGTAGGAAGACAAGGGAGGGGTCAACAAGGAGTTCACTGGAACAATCAGAGGAATTATGTGCAACCTACATAGCCAACCAGACAGTATTGGGAGAGGAGATGAGCAACAATAGTACTGGTCAGGTGGGTATTATTAGGAGAGGCTGTATGTATGAGAAAGATCATTTTAAAGTGCATAATTATGCTGGAATAGAGATGGATGAAAGGCATTTTCAGCTTTTCAAAAAAGGTTTCTAGTTTATTCCAAATAGAAAAGGGAATTTGGCAAATACACTATTAGATACTAAGACGTTTGTAAGAAATCTGAATTTAGCCACTATTTATGAAGACAGTAGTGTTAGGAACAGCCCATTTAAAAAGAAGAGTACCAGTAACCCCCCGTTGGTACCTTATTTACATAATTTTGGAACCATTGTTAATAATGAGATAAAAAGTTATTATAAGAATAGAAAGAAATGGTATCCTAACAACATTGTTCCGGAAGAAATGGAAGTGATGAAGGAAATTAGTAATGATAAAGAAATCAGAATTAAGAAACCAGATAAGGGGGTGGAGTAGTGATTATGCAGAACTGGGAATATATAGGAAAGATGCTTAGAGTCCTGAATGTGGAAGGTAGATACAGTCAAGTATCAAGAAATGAAATGAATATAGCCTACCGTAAAATAGATTTGATTTTGGAGGACAATTTTATACAAGGGGCTATAGATAAGACACTTTATGAATTTTTGAGTGTGCAAAAAACATTTATTTCCAGTATATTTGGAATACCGAAGACCCACAAGAATCCCATGGACCAACCTATGAGACCTTTTGTCTCATCAGGTGGGCCCAAAATTGAACCTTTGGCTATATTTGTGGACAGGAAATTAAAACCATATCAAAAATTTTATCCACATATATTAGTGGGATCATGGGATTTTTTAACAAAAATGGGTAAGTTAGACTTTGATGTGGAATATGGATTCATAACAGTGGATGTTAAAGATTTGTTCTCTGTAATTCCGCATGAGTTTGGCCTTAAATGGTTAGAGGAAATGATGATAGAATTTGGATTTTTGAATGGTAGAGACTTTAATTTAGTACTAGAGAGTGTGGAGTTAGTTATGAAAAACAACTATATATATTTCCAAGGAGAGTTATACCATCAGATTGATGGTATACCAATGGGGGCAGCTTGTGCACCTTTAGTGGCCAATATAGTATTACTATATTAGGAGAAACAATTTATACTGGATTCTGGATATAAGCAGTATATAAAAGCGTATTTTAGATTTTTGGATGACATATGTATTGTTTGGAAGGGACCAAGATATGAAATAGATAATTTTGTGAAGTATATTGGCCAAACAACCAAATTTTTAGAATTTACACATGAAATATGGGATGACAAAGTGAACTTTTTGGATGTTACTATCCTGAAGGACAACACAAATAAAAAATTGAAGTCAAAATTGTATAGGAAGGAGTGTTTCTCCAATTCATGCTTACATTATAGCAGTAATCACCCTATTTATCAGAAACAAAATATAATAAAAGGTCAGATGATTAGGGCGATACGTATGACATCAGAGGAGGAAGATATGAGGAGAGAGTTGGATTACATACAGAACTTTTTCAAGAAAGGGACTATCCTGTAGTGACTATAGTAAATATTAAACATGAAGTCCTGAAAGGGTGGAAAGAGAAATATATACCATTAATATTAAGTGGGCAAGGTAATAGTAACTGTACCCAAATGGAGGTAAGTGGGCTAGATGAAACAAAAGAGGTAGGAGATGTATATATGATATTGACGTACAACCAAGATACTAAGGGTATCAAGAATATAATATACAGAAATTGGACTTTATTCTCATCAGGGTTGGGAGGGTTGACTAATGGTTAAGGTGTTTGCCTTACAAACACAAGGTGCAGGGTTGGCGTCTCAAAAGGGATAATTGGCTAGGCTTAAAATGGCTCGCAAGGGCAGTTAGCCTAGTACTAATCTATGAACCTATCTATGAACCTAATCTATGCTCAATAGTAGTAAAATATTTTCTAAGAGGTTAAAATTTGGGTATAAAAAAATAGGAACCTGAAAGCAATATTTGGGAGGGATCAAGTAGTAAGAACCAAAAGGAAGATTGGTACATATAAGTGCGGCAGATGTCCAAAATGTCCATTTGTGTATAACCAAGGGGGTTTAGATATAGAGCATATTAATATGACATTCTACCCTAAGGATTACTACAATTGTCACTCAAAGGGAATAGTGTATTTGGCCAAATGCATATGTGGCTCATATTATGTGGGAAAGACAGAGAGGAGTTTAAAAAAAAGTATATATGAGCACACATATGATATTAATAGGAGGAGAGAAACCAATGCACTTTATAGACACACTGTAGTTTGCCCATGGGCAGATTTTAAATTTTGGGTGAAAGAGGTGGGGATTGGGAAGCACAATTGGAGTTAAGGGAACTTATTTGGCAATTGCAGTTAGATGCTTGCAATCCACCGGGTTTAAATGACCACATTTCACTTATGTCAGCACTTAAAATTAGAGCCGATACATATTAAATATATGTATTAATGGTTAAAGCATATAATGAATTTTAGTACAATATGAAAATTATTGAATTAATAATTAATTTATTTATTTATATATTAATTACTGTTTATAAGTGTAATATGTGTTTAATTATATGTTTTTTAAAAAATATGTGCAATAGTATGATTTTTGTGATCACATATTTATGGTTTTAATGTATAAAAAAGTGGCAAGATAGTTTGTTCATCTATCGAAAATAAGAGTTATAGTTTTAGGTAGTTGTATTCCTTTAACTAGGAATTAATTGATTAATTAATTAGGTGTTGGGTCTATTTAAAATAAGGGCGGGAACTTTGAAAATGACTCTGATGATGTTTCCGTGGTAGGAAATGAAAGCGCTAAGCCCGTTTTTATATTGTGTGAAGTCAGTTTGTTTTTTATGTTGTTAAAATAAACTACTGAAATTTTAACTGAGCTTCGTTATTGAGGAGACCTCTTTTGGGCTTGGAATTTAACTGAAGTGTTTGGTGGAGTTATTCATTATAATGCCCTGGGCATCGCACATGACCTTGCAGTTGATGGAGGAGAAGCCCTTGCGGTTGATGTAGACCCTACCCCGCTCACCAGGTGGTACTTTGATGCATATGTGCCATGCAGTCTATAGCACCCACCACCTCAGGGTATTCTGCTATTTGGTGGAAGAGACGCATATTGCTGGTCAACGCCTCATGGCTGTTGTGGAAATATACGTGCTCACCGACATGTGTTGACATGGCATCCAGGAACTGTGTTGACATGGCATCCAGGAAGTGGTGGAGTACCCTGGATGCTGATGCCTGTGAGATCCCCATGATATCCCCAGTTGGCCTTTGGAAGGTACCTGTGGCTAGTAATCTTAGGCCTACACATACCTTGGTATCCACTGGGATGAGTTTCCCTCTGTTGGTTCTGTGTGTGAGGTATGGCTGGCACAGCTCAACAATTTGCTGTAGGAGGTCCCTGTCCATTCTATAGTGCTCCGCTATCTCCAGCTCATGTAGCCCCTGGTAGGTTACCCTGGGTCTGTACACTCTTCTCCTTCTCCTCACTGTGGGTTGGTCGTCAGCATTGTCATCCTCACCACCCTCAGCCTCTACCACATGTTGATTTATGATAGCTGCTGCAGCCCCTATCATTTTGTTGCTTTTGTTTGGTAAAATTCCCCCACTTGTGTACACCGGTAGTGTAGAGTTTGTGGGAAAAACCAGAGGGAAAGGTGTTTGCATAGTTTATAGTGATGTGCTGGGCTGGGCTTGGCTGCTGCCTGTGTAATTGGCTGATTCTGATACATTTCACCTGCCAGCTATGCTAGTACTCCTTGATTACATTCCTACTGCTGTTTTCCCTTCCCATTGCCTTCCTGTTTAAGCTCAGTGGTGTGCCACACAAACACAGTGCTCAGATGTGCACGGTGCTGCTATTTCCTGGTTTACATTTTTTTTTCCTTTAAAACATGGTGCGAGGCGCGCACACCCACTTAGGCAATGTAAAGTGTGCTTGGCAGCTTCAGACACACCCCCTTACTTAGCTCTGCTAAGCTAAGGGCAGACCCGAGCCACAGGGCTCCAATAAGCTTACAGTATGCCTGACACACCCCTCTATGATGTCAGCTAGCTCTTAGGCTTGCACCATGTTCTTCCTGCACCTACATGGTTGGGTGCAGGCTAGCCATGAGGGGCGTTCTGGGATTCAGTATCATTCCCCTCATTTGCATAGAATTGCCTGCTAATGCCTAGTTACAAGTCTGACACTGAGCCTTCACCCTTAGCAACCACTTTTCACTGGCCATGTTGCCTTCTGCCTGCCATTGAGTATAATGGCAAAATGATTTTGAATAGAAAGCTTATTTCATGTTTTTGCATGCTGCCCTAAGCTTAAACAGCCCAAATCAGCTAAAAAAAATTAAAGTTATTTTTTTATTTTTGCAACTGTTTTCCATGCCAATGGCCATATATTTGGCCATTGGCATGCTTTCTACATTATATACACCCTTTATTTGGAGCCGTCATGGCTCTGTTTTGTAGTTTGCAGAAATGTACTCGGTTACTAACCGATCACATTTCTACAGACTACACTAGTCCTGCATGGCCGGCTGCCAGGTTCTTGGATCACATATTCTCCTCATTTGCATGGTTTTCACCTGCAAATGGGGTAATTTGCATACAGGAGCTGTGTCCGTGCAAGGATAGTGTAGGAGTGCTCGTGCACATCCCGGGAGCTTGTTCCTGGATCTCTCGGTGGCCATATTGCCTCCAGCAGCTCCTTCCCTATTCCTGCACGCTGTGCAAAACTTGCTGAATCCTGGGGAATATATTTTCTATATCAAATCTGAAGAATCTTCAACTTCTAATTCAGTGATATCTGTTCTATCAATTGTTAGACAGGAATGATCTTCATCAGCATTAATTTTTTTTAATTCCACTGTTTTCATTGCTTAGTACATTTGCAAGCATACAGGCATAACATTATGGATTTGTTTTCAAATGAAATTAGATATTTGATGACTTTAACTGTATTCAAGATGAGACTGGATGCTTGGACAACAGCGCATAAATATATTTATAATTTGTTTGAGTTTACATTTTGTGGTTGTCTTCTGGTTTAAACACAGGTGTAAGAGCACTTTTGAACATATGAAATGACTCCATATATGCATGCAAATTCAAAAAGCAAATGAACATTCATGAAGTGCCCTAATCTTATTGGAACAAATACGTTACTTTTAATTCCTTATTCAATCCATTCAGTTATAGTTTAAATTATCTGCCATTATAACAATGATGTCATAAATGTAAAAAAAAAGCTGTTATCTTTATCTTTTCAGTAACACTTGACTTGATTTTCATTACAAATGCCATCAGCTTTCATATTTAAGAAATGTGGGCATTGAAAGGCTACAGGAATGGGCTGAAATTCAGATGTGTGGATAAATGAATGTTATATTCATTGCGCTTTTAGAAAGCTGATAACACACTTTATTGTTATATATACATGTTTTACACTTGAACCACAAAAACAGGCACACCTATTTTTACATATAAAATAAGGTTATTAATGCAAACGGCTTTAAATATCATGCTGTTTGCAGTGACAGCACTCCAAATATTCATATGTTCTGTGCAAAAGGCATAAGTATTTATTTCTATGTAAGAATGGCAAAGCAAGTAAAGATGAACTTGAGCAGCCAACACCTGTTCGCTCATCTTCAGGGGAATGGAGGCTAATCCCGCTCTATTACTGACAACAAGTGCTGGCTGTATGTATTGCATGACTGGCTTGCATTGACAAAGTGCAGCTTTCCTCCTCAGAGAAGGGAGTTGTGGGGGAGGTGTGTATGGGAGCATGAATACCTCCTCCTCCTAACCAGGCAGCAATTGTTAAGTCAACAAGCCACCCATGGGAGGGCTGGATAGGCCAGTTCTTGGGACATGAGGGTGGCCAGCTCTGTACTATTAGTGCACTCTCCCCAAGGTGAGGTTGAATGGTCTGATTCAACCTCATAGACAGAAACAAATGGGACATAGCTCTATTGCTTAGTCAGGGGATGCCTAGCTCTTAACCTCAGTGGAACAAATAAGCCAACCATATGTAAGTAGATGAGCCACTGGGCAGGTCCTATGGAGGTGGCGGTATGTACATAGAGTCTTAAAGTAAGCTCCTGCACATAGTCTGATATTGCTCTCACTGAGAATGTTAAGGATGTTGTAGTGGTAAATCCTTTCTAAGGTTAGAAGGGTATTTCCACCAGAGGTGCTTCTTCAGTATTAATTGAAGGGCATGAATGAGGGTCTACAGATTTTTTTTTTTGTAATTGGTTGCAATCATTTGTATAAACATTTCCTACATTTTTACTGGTAGTGTAAAGGCGGTAAAAAATCCATCAATTCCAGATCCCTGAAGAGCTGGCTATGCAGGCTTAGAACGTTTGAGAACTGACACATGCACAATGAAGGACTTTCTTGTATTCAGGGTTATGCTTCAGTTATTTATGTTTAACAATTTTAGATTTATTGCCATGGCCTTGGACAGTGTTGTACAGTGCAACTGCCCTATTCTAAAAGATGGGTATACAAGAGATATATTGAATGGGCATTGAAGTTAGATGCCTAGGCTGAAGTGCTTTCCAGTACACAGTTTTTACAAGTGATGTGAACAAAACAAAATATTATTCAATCCAGTCTACTCAGCTTTTTAATATAACTCATTTTAAAGGAAAATACAACATTCCAAGTGGTTCATTTATTGGGGATAAATCCAAACCACGGATGTTATGTGAGCACTGTGTTTTGGCTCATGACTCATAGGATAGCTAGCATGCTGATTAGCCTCTAATAATTGTCCATCTTATTGTAAATTATTACTTAAATTTACTTCCATCAGTGAGATTAATATGACAGCTTAAAGATCAAGTGCAGAGGTTATTTTTACCATTTATTTTTGTTATATTTCTACCCTAATATTTGTAAGTGGGATTTCTTATTTTTAAATGTATAGTTTTTACTTTAGATGTTTCTGTTGACTCTATGCTGAGCAAGTGTCCAATTACTTCCTGATTCCATGTTATCCAACCCCACCTTCTGATAATGTATTATTGGGAGTAACAGTTTGCAGTGGGTTTGCATGTGCTCTGTAGTCTGCAGCAGACTTTATTACAAAGTAACCAGAACGTAGCACAATCAGTTACTCAGTCAGGAGCCAGAAATCAAAATTTAAATTGCTGCTACTTTCTGCGAATGTTGCCATGCGCTTTCCTTAGCATTAGTAGTGATTTTGGAGTTAAAACATACTTAAGACAGTGTAGGGCCTATAACCTTTGCAGAAGTTTTGTTTGACATTTTTTACATTCTCTGCTGAGGAAATGGAATCCTTAGGTTCAGACTTGTGTGATTGTCGATTACATATACCAGCTTCTACCAACACATCGTAATGCATGGAACACTGTAATTATTCTCCACAACTGAGAAGATAACTTTGTTAACCATCCTTATTAGTTAGAACGACATTTAACAAAGTATGTTAAGCACCTTTTCATGCTGTTAAGCTGTAATATGATAACGAAGTAACAATAGCCAGTACAGAAAAGTATCCAAAGCACATTTACACCTTTAAAAGTTGCAATATACTTCTCACAGTCTCTGTCTTTCTGGCTCTGTCTCTCTCTCTCTCTCTCTCTCTCTCTCTCTCTCTCTCTCTCTCACACACACACACACACACACACACACACACACACACACACACACACACACACACACACACACACACACACACACACACACACACACACACAGCAGATTGAAGTATTTAACTGCTTTTAAAGCTGTTTGTTCTTTAGAAGCATACTTCTTTTCTGCCATACTGGTGGCATAGCATGACAGAACCCTGACTATTACCAAGGTGATTCAGGTTTGAGTAGCAGCTTTGGTGCTTGGCAGCATAGCAGAAAGGATGGACATGTCTTCCTGGGCAGGAATGTACAGATTCTAGTTGTCTCATTCTGCCATTCTTAATCCAACCAGTGGGCAGAGCTAGAGTCAAATGCATTGGGATCAATGAAAAGAAGACAAGAGTGTGGCCATCCAATTCAGTGATGGTAGCCCTGTGAAGGTGTGCATGCACATTCATCAAGGGGTATTGGTGGTCCCTGTGGTGGCAGAGGTGAGCATATAATCACCCAAGAATTCATCAAGGGGTATTGGTGGTCCCTGTGGTGGCATAGGTGAGCATATAATCACCCAAGAATTCATCAAGGGGTATTGGTGGTCCCTGTGGTGGCATAGGTGAGCATATAATCACCCAAGATGAGTGGTTAGGGACTTACATGTAAATAGCTCTTATTGCCAGGATGCCATCAACAGCACCAGGCTCCCCAATGTTTACCTGGGTGCTGGCACCTCTAGGTGGCCCTTACCCTTGGTGATTCACAAGGCCATTCCCTTCACTCCTACAAAAAAAATAACAAGTCTGATTGTGGGTGACTCAGTGTTCAGCAGGAACAGGAGGAAAAAGCACCTGGAAAATAAATGCACTTCAATTGTGCCAGCTTTCTGTGTGGCAGCACTAATTGTGTTTGTTGCAGCTTTCTTACCCCTCCCCCATTTTTTTGTCTCTGCAGTTCATTAAGACAACTAAATCTCCATAAAATGCAAAGAATTATGACTGGGTCACTGATCATAACTATTTGTTAACATATCCTTAAAACGAATTTAACAAAGTCACTTTTTTTACTTGTCTCATAAATCATTATGCATGAGGTTGTTTTCATTACAGAAACCTTGAGTGATTATATGTATGGCTTTCTGATCTTTTCTTTCCAGTGGAGAGCAACTAAAATTCAAATATAAATGTCTAAAATATTAAAAGGGCTGATAAGTCATTTTGTTCCATTGTTGGACAGAAGTAAAAGCTAGAAACATGTACTCCCTTTCCATATTAGTGAAAGTGCTACCAGAGAGTTCCTGTGGTTAACTTTGGTAAGCTTTCAGATCTTTCCAGTAGAGTAGCATTACAGTCCATGTGTTATACTTATATTTCATTGCCTCACTTGAAGAAGAAAATATGGTGATATTATATGTTTAATTGTGTTTCTCACTACTGTCTTGTGGATTACTGAAAATTGTATGAATCTTTAAAATAACTATTTTACCTGCTCTGAGTTGTTGAGACTGCGGTGGTGGTGCTGGAGTAGCGTTGTCGCCTCACAGTATGTGGTTAACTTTGGAAAGCTTTCAGATCTTTCCAGTAGAGTAGCATTACAGTCCATGTGTTATACTTATATTTCATTGCCTCACTTGAAGATGAAAATCTGCTGATATTATAAGTTTAATTGTGTTTCTCACTACTGTCTTGTGGATTACTGAAAATTGTGTGAATCTTTAAAATAACTATTTTACCTGCTCTGAGTTGTTGAGACTGCGGTGGTGGTGCTGCGGTAGCATTGTCGCCTCACAGTACGACATTGTCCTGTTCGATTCTCAGCTAGAGCGTCTTCTGTGTGGAGACATGCGTGAATGGGCGTACCTTCGTTGAAACTTGTGTGTCAGAGCTGGCAACCCAGCATGTAAAAATCTACTGCCAATCATTAGCAAACCGGAGTTCCACTGTGGCGACCCCTAACCAGGAAAAGCCGAAAGACACAACAACAACAACCTGCTCTGAGTTGTTACCTTAAATTGGTTTAGTGGCCATTTAATAATACTTTATGTGGCTCCATGCACCTATTCACAACTAAAGGTACAGCTTACCAGTTTTAAGAATGCCAATGTTTCTGCTTCTTTTTGTCCCACATGGCTTTTTATAATCTATTTAAAACATAGCCCCTGTGTAGGTTTTTAATCCTATTGGCACAGTAACTTCAAATTCATTGTCTGCTGAATCATGCATTAGGAAGAAATGGATGGCATCACAATCCAATCTTTCATCAGTTGCATTACATATGCTGTTTGTACCCTACCAATGATGAGCAAACTGTTACTGTCTTTAATACTACATCCCATCTGACTGACCATAGTGACTCCAAAACAGAAGATTAAGTCTCTTTTGTTACATGGAATTTAAATGCTATAGGCACTTACACTAGCCTATAATATCTTTGTACAGAAGTTTCTTTGTTTTTGCCATAGTAGCTATGTTTGAGTGGGACTTTTGCTCTGATTCTAGCATTTGCAGTCACACTTTGTTTTGTAATTTTAGGACTCACAATTAAAGGCCTAGGAATTACAGTAGGGAGCTATATGAAACCTTTTTCTTAGTCATATGAAGATATCACTGATCTTCATTTTTTAAATATTATTGTAATAATTAGAAAGATAAGCTGCCTGATATGTTCTTACCACAATGTCTTTTGACAGAGGTAAGACTTTTCTGTCTGTGTTTAATTAAATTTATTTAATTCATCTTGTGTTTGTTAAGGACTGTATAAGGCTCTTTACACATTAAGGTTTCCAGTTTAGAAATTTTCCTACCTGAGGTGGATGCGACCATAAAAAGATTATTTTCCAACTTAGGTATTTCAGGTGCCAATAGTACAGGAGGCAATGCCAGTTTTACTCTCACAAAATTGATATTCTAAGTAGAAACTACTGGATTTCTGGAGGGCTTTACAAATGTACAGTAATTGCCTTTAGCCTTTACAAACAACTGTATTATCAGCCACAGGCAGTTCAGAAGACAAGTAAGTGGACATGATTGAAAGGTACACATTTATAGAGGAGGCATCAAGGCTGTGCATGACACAAAGAGCAAAGTTCAAAGCAGTGGAGTGAATCCTAGCAGGTGTATGAACAAGCTGTTCTTGTTGGAGAATTGAAAAGACATTCCACTTGCGGCAGGCAACCAAAACAAAAAGAAAACTCCAGAATTGTCAAAACCCCTGCTCATAAAATATTCAAACTCTTTCCAGATGTTTTAACTGAAAAAATAAATATGGAACACTTGGACTTAAACCAGTGTCCATAAGATAAAACAAAGGAAAGTGCCAAGCAGAACGTAAGTACTTCTTTAAAGACTTGTAACTCTCTCTCTGTATAATAATGCAGTGAACACTTATCTTTCACATAAAAGAAATGAAGCCCAGTCTAAAGATACTGAAAATGCTGCTTGTGCTACAGCTTGGACTGTAATCCTTTGCCTCTGTAATATACAAAATGCAATGCAGCAGCAATGTAGGAGATGATTTCTTCCTCTGAATATAAATTTTGTTGCAACCTCAACAGAAAAATTATAATTTATTTGTGAAAAGTTGAACTATGTGGAGAGAACTGTAAATCAAGTGGCTCATTTAAAGGTATCTTTATCACGTTCACAGAAGCAGCAGGCAAAGTAAACAGAAGAAATAAAAAGTATGGAAGGTAGAACTGCTATGCTAACCTTTGACTGGAAGCAATTCAAGGAGGGTTTGTCTTATTTGGTGAGAGTGAGAGAGAGAGAGAGAGAGAGGGAGAGAGATAATAAACAGCTAAAATAGCAGTTACTGGATCATGAGATGACAGCCAATAATAAGAATCTTTTTTGGCTTTTCAGAAATATGAGACACTCAAAAAGGTCTGGAATAAGTTACTCAAGAGCTTTTTAAATGCATACAAAACCTTGCAGAGAAACCAAATTTTTAGATGAACTGTACTCATAGGGCTACAACAAAAAATATTGGTTTTGATCCTACAACTCCACCACAAAATAACATTATAAAAATTTGCAGGTGAAAAGATTGGGAAAAAGTAGCAATTAGGAAGATTTATATGATGTACATCAAGTCTCCATCTTCACTGATCTGACTTCAGAAATTGTTTAACAAAGGAAGAGTTTTGCAGAAATAAGAATTATTTTGTGGAAGGAAAATGTGAACTTCTCGTGTATACTTCTGGCTATATTAAAATGAATGTGTAGGGGCGTTCGTTTGGTTTTCTCTATGGCAACATTAGTTAAGCATGAGCTGTGCACATTAATGATTGTAACTGTAAGATCGCCCTTGCTTGATTCCTCAGTTATAAACAATAGTGAACTACTTTGGAAATTACCCAGTTTTGTCTTTTATTCTTTTTGCATCTTTTTCCTTACTTTTAACAGGGGTATGGTGGGATTGATTACTTGGACGTTTTTGACAGGCACACATTTATGTCAGAGCAAGGCAAAGCTTTTCCAAGGATGATGCCACAGTATCAACAGAAGATAATTGATTAATAATTGGCTTAATTGTTGGTGTCACTCCAAGGGAATACAGTATGAGTCTACCTGAGAGGATATGGTAGATAGACCATGCTGCCAGATTTGGTTTGTAACTGCCCTCCCCCTAGGTTTTTGAATACTGGCTAAAACCATGTCCAGCCCATAGTGCCAAACTGATAAACCTAACTTAGCTAAACTGACTTATAATAATCTAAAGGTGTTACTGCTCAGTTGCCAGGAGTCTAAACAGGAAACTCCACCACTGCAAGCTCTCCTCATCCTAGAAAATATAGACATTTTTGCTGTTACAAAGACTTAATTTACAGCCACAGCGAGCAACCCTATCAGTCCATGACAATAATGGCTTCAAGACATTTAGACCAGCTACTGCACAGGTAGGATCTGAAGGTGGAGGGGTCTCAATTTACATCAAACATAAGCACACCTCAAGGCAGGTCAAACTGTATGACACACTTGAGCTTCTCCATGTCCAGTTTGCCATAGGTAAATCAAATACCATTTCTTTGCAAGCTATCAGTTCCCCTCCTGTAAGGGTGACTTTAACTACCACAACATTAACTGGGAAGCATACACGACCTCAAACATGCAGACCTGGAGATTTCTGAACTTTGTCAACACAAACACCCTGGAACAGCTACTCTGCAAGCCGACTGGGATGCAAGTATCCTTGACCTAGTCCTCTCACATATAGGGAATGATGCACTCCCTTTAGTGTAATGTCCTCATTGGTCAGGTCAGGCCACACAGCTGTCAGCTCCGAAATAAATGTTAAGCCTGGGACCTCAGTTAATGCAGGAATATTTACAAAAAAAATTCCAAGGCTAACTACCTCCTGCTAAGTAACAGTTTAGCAATCTTCCAAGCCCCTCAAACCCTAAGAACAAAGCTTCTTATTTGGAATTGTTTACAGAAACCCTGTAAAATCATTTAAAGATGTATAGGATAACCTTCAAAAACAAATCACCCTGGTGGAATCCCGGTATAAACAGGTTGCATAGCAAAAGAAAGAAAATCATGTAAGAAATCCCACATCAATCTGAACAAGCAACCCAGGGACTAACCAAGTCCATCAAAGCCAAATTTGAGATAAAAATAGACTCACAAGCTAATAATAACCATAAGGCTTTCTTCAGTAATGTCTGCAACTTTAAATGCAATCAACAATGTTCCAAACTAATGGTGAATGGAACCACCTGATATAGCAAATGTGCTGGCCAATAAACTCAGCTCCAGTTTTACTGCCTTATCACCCTCAGTCACCCTCAGGAAATAGCTCTATCATTTCTCCATCAGCCATCATTAGGGAGTGGGCCCTCACTACACTTTCTAAGGCCAAGAACACTGCTTCAATGGTCCCTGATAATATCCCACAATGCCTCCTGAATAGCATGAAACATGAAATGTCAGGCCCACTAGAATCTCTATTTAACCAAACAGGCTTTGAGCAAAATAAATGAAGGAAGGCAACAGTTATCCCTCTACACAAAGTGAAGCCTTCCATGGACCCAGGGAACTGCAGTCCCATAAAAAAGACCATAGAAAGAATTATCAAGGATCAGATAAACAATAGCATAGGAAACTTATAGACACTGGACCCTACCCAGTGTTTTTATTCAAAAGCAGGTGATGGCTACTAAACTTGGTGGACTTCTTCAAGGAGGTCACTAAAGCTATGTACCTTGGCCTGACAAAGTGTTTGACACAATACATTACTTGGGCATTATAGATAAACAGCAGGCATAAACCCATAAGTCACCCAATGGATAGCCAACTGGCTCACTGATAGGACATAAAAAGTTAAGGTAATCAACCTCCAAAAAGACACCAGTCACTAATGCAGTATCACAAGGAATGGTGCTGGGGTCTCTCCTGTTTGACATCTAGTTTTCTGCAGTCAAATCAAATGTCAAGTGTCTCTGACTGATAAAGTTTGCAGACAACTGCAAACTACATGTGGTCATTGAGTCCTATAAATACAAGCATACCCTTCAAGAGGGCCTGATGCAGACAAACAACTGGTGCCAGTGCTATGTTTTAACTCAGTTTTAAAAAAATGCATATTAGTACACTTTGAAAAAAACTGTCATCCCTGCAAATGATCACATTGATAGTATATGCTAAAAGTAGATCAAGTGGTTAAGGATCTGGAAATGCATTTTGACAGTAACCTTTCCTTTGACTACCATGTGTGTAGTGTGGTGAAAAATCATTCTACATTGCACCACTTATAAGTAAGGGCATAACATCCAGGTCCAAGGAAGTCTTTGTTTCACTGTACTCTCCTTTCATCCAACTAGTCATTGAGTACAATGCACCCTTTGGCATGTAACTGAAAAGGCATTTGAAACAGCTTGAGAGTCCATAGAGGATCCTCCCAAAAAGAATACAGGAAGTAAACAAGTCCTGTGCTGACTATCTCAAAGCCCTACCTCTATTTGGTCTTCTACAGACTGCTGGGTAGTGATATGCCTAGCCTACAAGTTAACTGAGTTAAAATGTAATGGATTTTCCATTGTCTTCGTTTGTGCTCATCTGCAATCATTGTGTTTGTTTCCGTGGCTTAGAAATGAAATTATTTTGTTTTCTTGAACATAAAAGAACTGGGAATACTGTTGAGGTATACTGGATTTCCTGACATGCTGTCTTCTCTTGTGAATATAACAAAAAAGATAAAAGGCCATACATTTCTTATGTAATTTCTGCACTCTTTAATGGAAGTAATGGCTTGCATATCACTAACACCTCTGGGTGGATTCAGGGAAGGAAGCATACTTGAATATATATTGGTAACTCATGCTGTTGCAGGACTAATGTGGTGATGTGATTAAGCATTTGTTCCTGAGAACTTTGCTAAAAAAGTAACAATTGGTTTAGTTATTTATTGTTGCAACACTGACATGATTAAGCTTTTTCAGAGAGAACTTTGCTAAGATAAATACAAACCAGTTTAACTACATGTATGTCTCAAACGTTAAGAAGATGATGTCATGATGACCACAGGGGCTGGGGAAAAACTTGAATATAACTGTGTCCTATGGTATGATATGCTGTGCTATGCTTTGCTATGCAGTGAGGAAGATGATGTCTTGTTTGTAGTGGACCCATCTCTGAGTACTATCTATTAAAGTACCTTTCTTATGACACTTCAGGACTATATTTTTGAAGTAAGTGATAGAGAAATTAGGTGTCTGGATGCATCCTGTTAATTTTTATTATGTTTTGTTTTATTTCCCTGCGTCTGTCAACCAAAATATATTTTAATCTGTATTTGTTTTGTATTTTTATTTAAGTAAATTTCATTAATAACCTATATGCTCTTGTGACTGTCGTACTTTATTTATTTATTATATTTATATATTGTTATTAATCTGAGAAAGGAGTAATAATTATTTACAGTGTAGGTTAACAAGCTGTAGGACACATTTCTGCCATTAGACTGGATAGGCCTGCTATTAATGAATGAGATATTAACAGGTATGTATACAGTTCACTTGATTTAGAACAACTGGTAATTAAGTGTTTCAGGCCCTAATCCAGAGTGGTGGCAGGACTACTTGGCCTGTAAGAAAGCTGTGGGTAATTGGAAAATTGTGACATTCTTCCCTTGCAGTGTGTTTGCATGTGTGTGTAAGTATTAGTGTCAGTGATGCAGCAGGTAGCACATTTGCCTTTGGTGCAGAAGTCTGTGGGTTCTACTCCCATACCAGGTAGATTAATTGCTGCATGGGAGGGTGGTGAGTGTGGTGTCTTTCAGATGAGACATTAAATTAAGGCGCCATCTGCTTGAGTTGGTGGCAGCTCAGGTGGATGTAAAAAATACTACAGCACCTATTGAAAATAGTAAGAGTCTTTATTTACCCTTAGAAAACAATCCCCCAGATTCATGAAAGCTTGCACGGAGTGCAAGATGAGTGTAGGAGCTCACACCAGCAATATGTCTGTCGTGCGATCCAGGAACAGCTGTCAGAGGCATGCACGAGCACCGCTAAAGCTAGTCTTACACGGACAGCATCATGGTAAGGAAATTACCTCATTTGCTGGTGAAAGCCATGCAAATGAGGTACATTTGCAATCCAGCAAACACTAACCTGTCCGTGGAAGATTAGTGTTACCTGCAGAAATGTACTCCATTGGTAACAGAGTACATTTCTGCAAATAGCTAAACGGAGCTATGACAGCTCCAAATAAAGGATGCATACAGTTGAGGAAGCATGCCAATGGCCAAATATAAGTCCATTGGCATTGCAAAATGTTTAAAAAGATAAAAATTTAACTTTTTTTTTCTCCCGATCTCCGATGTTTAAACATAACGCTGCACTGCGCAAATGTGTGGCGCTTATAAAAATAAGAAAATAATTAAAAAAAAGGAACAAATAGGCATTTTCATTAAAAAGCTTATTCTGCAATGCAGGTGAATGGCAGGCTGAAGACAACATGGCTACTGACTAGTGGTTGCTAAGGGGGGAAGCTCAGTGTGAGAGATGTAACCATGCATTACTAGGCAATCCTATGCAAATGAGGATAAGGATAGTGAATCCCAATTTTCCCCAGCATGTGAGGCATGTCCCAAGAGTGTAAGATTAGGAGTAGGTGAGTAGAAGACTAGAATATAGGTGACATCATGAGGGGGTGTGTCAGACAGGCTGTAAGCTAATTGGAGCACAGTGGCTCGTGTTTGCCCTGAGTTGCTCAGGATTGCAAAGAGGCATGCCTACAGTTGTCCTATTTGAAAACCTCATACCCAAGGTGCACACTGTTAAAAGATAGGAAACTCCTTGCAAACATGCACACAGTGTGTGCGCACATGTGCACGCGTTTGCGCTCGTTTGCGCGGCGCTGCCCCGGACGGAAACAGAAAGGCAAAAAGAAGGAAAAGAAGTAGTAGGAAGTTAACCAAGGAGAACTAGCAGAGCTGTCAGGTGAAATATATCAGAATCAGCCAATTACACAGGCAGCAGACTAGCCCAGCCCAGCCCAGCACTTTAAACTCTGCAAACACCACTTCCCCCGTTTTTTTCTCAAGAACTCTGCAACACTGTAGTATACAAAGAGGGAAAGCTTAAAAATCTTAAGTCAGACAAAATGTTAGGGGCTGCTCTTGCTATCATAAACCAACATGTGCAAGGTACTGAGGATGGTGATGTTGTGAATGCTGCTGAGCAACCCACAGTGAGGAGATGGAGAAGAGTGTACAGACCCAGGGTAACCTACCAGGGGCTACATGAGCTGGAGATAGTGGAGCACTATAGGGTGGACAGGGACCTCCTACAGCAAATTGTTGAGTTGTGTGGGCCACGCTTCATACACAGAACCAACAGAGGGGAACCCTTCCCAGTGGATACCAAGGTATGTGTTGGCCTAAGAATATTAGCTACAGGTACCTTCCAAAGACCAACTGGTGATATGATGGGGATTTCACAGGCATCAGCATCCAGGGTACTCCACCAGTTCCTGGATGCCATGTCAGCACATGTCGGTGACCACATATATTTCCACAATTCCCGTGAGGCACTGGCCAGCAATATGCATTTTTTTCCACCAAATAGCACAATACCCTGAGGTGGTGGGTGCAATAGACTGCAAGCACATATGCATCAAAGCACCACCTGGTGAGCGGGGTAGGGTCTACATCAACTGCAAGGGCTTCCTCTCCATCAACTGCCAGTTTGTGTGTGATGCCCAGGGCATAATAATGAATGTGTGTGCTGGATGTCCTGGAAGCTATCACGATTCCCACATTTGGCATGTGACTCAGCTGTACCAGTTATTTGCCAACGGGGACATTCCCTACGGTCACCTAGTAGGGGATGCTGGATAGGCACTGGAGCCATGGCTGATGACACCCATCAGAAATGCACACACACCTGAACAAGAACTCCATAATGAGGCACACGCACAAACAAGAATCATAATTGAGTGTGTGTTTGGGATGCTCAAGTCATGGTTCCGGTGCCTGGACACATCTGGTGGAGCCTTGCAGTATTCACCAACTACATGTACCCAAATTGTTATGGTATGTGCCATGCTACACAATATGATCCTGTGGAAACATCTGCAGCAGGAACAGCATGGGACAGGGCCAAACAGCCCCCCACCATTGCCAAGTCCTGCACAGACACAGCGCGACTCGGAGGAGGAACAACCTGAGCCTGCCGCAGTAGGCAGAAGGAGGCGTGCCCAGTATGCCCTGGCCTTGGCAAAGAGGCAACGCATAGCACATACACTGACTCAGTAGGAACCCTGGAAATGACATCTCTCTCTGACTCACACATACAGTAAAAGGGATGCCTAACTTGACACTACCTGTTTTCAAACATGTATAGGGAGTGTACTATGTGCATCCAACATAGGCAGCCCTGCAGCACCACCTGAGGCATGAGTACCCTATTTTAAGCAATATAAAGCACTGCTAAGCACATTTTACCAGTATTGAGCATATTTAAATACAATTCCACATAGCTGTGTAACATGCTAACCAGCGCAACGTTGGGCAATGTTGAGCAAAGTTCGGCAACGTTGGGCAAAGTCAAGCAAAGTTGGGTAAACACGCTTGCACCTGCTTTCCTGCTCCTTAACCAGTCAGGTCTGCCCAGCAGGAAAATAAAAAGCAGTGACAGGGCTCGAACTCAGGATATTATGCACTATAGTCACAGTACTGAACCACTAAGCCACGATAGCATTTTACTGGCACAGACACAACTTAAATCATTCACACATACCAGTTGGGGGGGGGGTCACATACCTAACAGTCACAGCTAGCAGGACAGTTGTAGACAAACACAAACACAAACAAATGCTGTATCATGCCCTCCGAAGAGGCATATGGGTAACCTCCCCCCAGGCCTATGCAAACAGATAACAGCAGACCAGGCAGTGTCATGTGGGTTGGGTAGGCTATGAAGTCACAAACTA
This sequence comes from Protopterus annectens, assembly GCF_019279795.1. Taxonomy (NCBI): domain Eukaryota; kingdom Metazoa; phylum Chordata; order Ceratodontiformes; family Protopteridae; genus Protopterus; species Protopterus annectens. The sequence goes on from NC_056733.1 coordinate 20,685,306, forward strand.
ATATGTGTGTAACTGGAAGCTAAGGTCTGTAGTACGGTGGTATGCCTCAAGCCAGTACGATAAGCAGCAGTACAGACTGAAATGGAATACCTGACATAGCAGTGCAGGCCTAGCAAATGTGTATAAGCATCAGGTGTACCTCTCATCCTATGTACACCCACAGTAACAATCAGGTGTGCTCCCATGTAGAAATGTACAAATAATAGCTGTCCCCCCGTATGTAGAAATGTTGATAAGTCTATGCAAATTGACTCATGGAAGCCCTGCAGGCACAGCGTGTTTCCTGTTGATGTACAACACAAAGGTGAGCCCTGAAGTAAAAAACAACTTGATTTTTCACACACATATACTATATATGCCCATAGTGGGCATGCTCACACACTTAAACAAATTTAGCAAATTTCAGTCAATAGCATACTGAAAGGTCATACTGGGCATGCTCACACACTTAGGCCATGTCTGAGTACAGCAGTGGGCCACACATATCTGGCAGTTGCAGTTCTTACTCCAGACACATGTCACTATTCACCAATCCTGCCTTGCACACACAGTGATATGAAAACAGACCCATATAATATATTGGACCCCTGTCATAATCAAACTATGTAATACAAGTACTTAAGTTGTTCAAAGAAAGTTAAAATCCAAAGAAGATCAATAAATCTCCCATCAGTATCATCAAGAAACAATGAGCACTCCTAACATTATCCAGGCCAAGCTCTGCCAATAATATTGCCAAAGATTCCATAGAGAACTATGAAGCCTTCTTTAGCTATGTCATAAATATCAGTGTAAACTCATATATGTTCTGAGTTAGTGCAAAGGGTAAATGAATACATGTACATGGCTGACATTGCCAACATCTTGTCAGACAGGTTCATACATATTTACCCCCCCCACTGACAAAAGGGCCCATTACCAAATAAGGAGATTGTGAAAACCCAGAAATCACATATACAATGGTTAAACAGCTCTATCCAAACCTAAAAACATGGCGTCTATGGGATGACATGGTGTCCCTGGCTGTGTCATATGTGAACTCCAAATCAAACAGACCCTGCACCTGAACAGTCTGTTGAGACTCACCCTCTGTACAGGGTATGAAACTGGTGAATGGGTTACAGCAACATTTGGCACACTCCACAAGTGTTGGTGCACAACAGACCGTGGGAACTATTGTCTTATAAGCCTAATAAGCCTGATCTGCAAGGCCATGGAGTCCATCATTATGAAACTCATAAACAGAGCTATTGGGAGCCTACAAACACTCAACCCTACCCATTTTGGTTTGGTCAGGGGCAGACCATGGTCCCTAAACCTGCTAGACAGTTTTCAAGGCAGTTACCCAGGACATACATCAATAAAATGAGCTCCACATGGCCAACATAGACCTTGAAAAGCCCTTTTCCAATATCCCACACACATGTCATATCCACAAAATCAACAACCTGTGCATAAACATGTATGTCATCTGATGGATTGCCAACTGGGGCACAAATAGATTCCACAAGGTAAGAATGGTGGCTTCCCTTTTGGACTGTAAGCTGGTAACAACTGCTGTCCCCCATGGCTCAGTCCTGGGACCCCTCCTGTTGGGTGTATACTTTTTAGAAGTACACTCAAACACACGAGGGCTATGGTAAGCAAAGTTTGTGGATGACTGCAAAAAGGTTGTCATAATCGATGTTTGGGACAACAGAGACATCCTTAAAAAGGGTCTCAGTCAGCCAGATGTGGTGTCAAAATTATGGCCTCGAGCTACAGTCATACAAATACCACATAGGTGCCAACATCCTAAATATGGAGGTAATAATATGGGATCTATGGACACATGTGGATAGTCATCTCTACTTTCAGAAACACATTCACAAAGTGGTTAGAAAATCATGCTATGTGTTCCCACAAATTGCCAAAGTCTTTGCATGTAGGTCAAAGGAGGTTCCCTCTACTCATCAGTCATCAGATCCATCAAAGAGTACCATGACACACTTGCGATGAATCTGACTAGGCACCTTCAGCAGCTGGAAAGACCACTGAAGTACCTCAACAAGAGGTTTACTGGCCTCAAACAGTTGCTCCATGCAACAAGACTGAAGTAACTCAATCTGTACTCTGTTGCATACCGTCTACTCAGGCGATCTCTGCCCAACAGACAGGTCCATGTCATAACCCCAAGCTCACTGTGCCACATGCTCTAGGGATATAATCATCACAACAACAAATAGAACATGTTGGAGGGATACATTACTAACTCACAGATTTCCCTTGCTTTGGAACAGGCTCCCAACCTACATTAAGCTCAGTACCTCACTGACACTCTTCCAGAGGAGCCTTGATGAGTGTATGTGAAAGTGAACTTCACATCATGGATCACTTCATCAGCTCTACTACACAGAGGCATAGGGAACTAACCACAAGTGTGGTGATAGCTGCACACTCTGGCCATACTAATATATGCCTTCAGGCAGATAGCCTATTACCTACCTATGTACCTATATATGTAGGGGGAACACAGTATAATAAGCCAAAGATGGATGGGCAGAGATGTGTGTAAGAGGGTGACCATGACAGGGAGCCATCCAGGACTGTCCCACCCATCACACATCCCAATGGCACAAAAGACATGAGGTGCACATCTCACCCACTGTACATAATAGCCACCAGTATCTGTAAGCATTACAGTGTATGTGGTGCATGTGCCTGCTGTACAACATGACTGTACAATGAAGTACACATCTACTATCTGTAGACATGTACCTGTCACATAGGTTCACAAGTATGTAGTAGACTATCTTCACGAAGGCATATATTAGCCTAGGCAAGTTGTGCAGCTTTCACCACCCCATTGGTTAGTCTCCTAAGCCCTAGTTCTAATAGTTAGTACCCTAAGCCCCTTTCTAGTGGGGCTGCTGTTGTGATCCCTGGCATGAATTGTCTGTTTCCCATCCACTCATCAAGGTTCCTATTGAAGAGTGTCAGCGAGGGGCTCTCTCTGATGTACATTGGGACTCTGGTCTATAGTAAGGCAATTCTCTGGGATGGTACTTTATCCCACCAGCATGTTGTATTCATTGTTGTGATGAGGTTCATATCCCTGGAGTGTGTAGTGTGAATCAGTTTTGTTTTCCTTAGATGGAGCATGTTCAACAGTTATGTGTTGGACATGGCTCTGTATGTTAGGCAGAGTTTGCATCTGAGTAGGCGGTACACAACAGAGAACAGATGTAGTTTTTCCAATTGTGTTGCATAACACAACTGTTTGAGGCCAGTAATCCTCTTGGTGAGGTACCTCTGTGGTCTCTCCAGCTGCTGGATATGCCTCGTCGAGTACATCCAAAATGGTGCATTGTACTCAATGATGGGTCTGATGATATAAGAGTAGAGGGCCACCACTACCTCTTTTGATGTTGATGCAAACCCTTTGTTGATTAGGTGGGCCACATAGGATTTCCTAACCACTTTAGCAACATGGATATCTACTTGTCTCCCCAGATCCCTTATTATCTCATCAGTTTTTAGGGGGTAACACCTATGTGGTAGTTTGTGGATACTTTGTTTTCCCAAAGGGGATTACTATGCATTCTTTTGCACTGAGCTTGAGGCCATGATTCTGACACCACACATCTGTCTCATAGAGTCCCTTCTGGAGAATATTTGTGTCATCTGGGGAATCTATTATGGCAAGCACTTTGAGTTCCCAGCAAACTTAGTCAACCACAACCCTCCTGTGTTGGCATGTACTTCTGAGAAGTACCAAACAGGAGGGGCCCCAGGACTGAACCCTGGGGGACACCAGTTGTTACCAGTTTAGAGTCTGACATGTAGCCAGCAACTCTTAATTTGTGGGATCTATCTGTGAGCCAGTTTGCAATCCATCTTGTGATGTATGGATTTATACCCAGGTTGGTGAGTTCATCTATGATACCTGACTGGGGAATGGTGTCAAAGGCCTTAGCGAGGTATAGGTAGGCTGTGTGGAGCTCCTTTCAATCATCTGTAGCCTGGGTAACTGTCTCAAAGAAATCCACCCAGTTCAGGAGGCATGATCTGCCTTTGATGAAGCCAAACTGGGTGTGCTCAACTGTGTAAAGGTTCTCAATGTCTTTATTGTTGAGTTCCATTATGATTGGCTCCATTGCCTTGCAGATCAGACTCGTCAGGCTCATAGAGTGGGAATGCCAAGGGTCTGTTGTGGCCCCACCCCTGTGGAGTGGGAAGAACGTTGCTGTGCAACATTCTATGGGTACATATCCTGTAGAGAGGATGTAGAGGGAGGTGTAGATATCCTTGATGAACATGGCTACATCCCCACCCTATGTGCTATGATCCAGGTTCTGATGCTGGAAGGTATGGAATGAGTAGTATCCTGGTAGTGCTGGTGTCCTCTCTGGAGCCTTGAACTAGGTTTCTGTTACTGCACAGATATCAATATTTTCCATATTGAGAAGTGCCTCAAGTGTGTGCATTTGGAGGCTGAGACTTCTGGTAATGAGTAGCATTTAACTCACTTTGTGGTTATTTGAGTTGGTTATGTGGTTTGGTTTGTCCTGAGTGACCGGTGTTCCACACCTGAAGTCAACAACTCATTGATCCGATCCGACCATCAGCTAATTACCCTAGATATCCACATTCTGCCCCCACCCCCCATTAAGGAAACCATGATAAAAAAGTTCTCCAAAGCCAACTTCATGCTTCTTAAGACAGAAGTGGTGAACTTCATGACACCCATGCAGATGGACAATACAGTTATTACTGAATCGTACACAATTGCACTTTATAAGCACTTACATGAGGGCACGGATCGTGCTATCCCAAGCAGAACCAAGACACTATCCTCCAAAAAAAGGAAGCCAATCTGGTGGTCCCCTGCCATAAACAAACTGTACAACAGAAGGAAGAAACTGTTGCAAAAGAGCATAAAATCCCATGAGTGGAGGAGCTCCCTGGTCAGCCTCAGTAAGAAGCTGCTATGCCTGATAAAATCCTCCAAAGCTAGTTACAAAAACAAAATCACCACTGATTCTAAAGACACCCACAAAGCATTCTATAGCTATGTTAAGAATCTTAATGGCAACACTCAGATCTGCTCTGAGTTACAGCACAATGGCACTAAATATACAGACCCAACTGATATTGCCAACATCCTGGCAGATAGGTTCAGTGCTAACTTTACCCCCCCTCACCCATTAAAAAGCTCATCTCTATACTGGAAGAATGCAAAGTTCCTGTAATCATGGCTTCACAGGTAAAAACCACACTCTCCAAAGGCAAGAACACAGCATCCATGGGACTAGACAACATCCCAGACTGTGTTCTACATGAACTACAGAACGAACTGGCACCCCACCTAAGTACCATGTTCAATCATAGCCTCACCTCAGGCTTTGTGCCTGCTGAATGGTGCACAGCAATGGTTATCTCACTCCATAAGGGGGGAGCCACCACGGACCCTGGGAACTACTGCCCCATTAGTCTGACGAGCCTGGTCTGTAAGGCCATGGAATGTATCATCATGGAACTTAAAAACAAAGACATTGGTAATCTCCAAACTCTGGACCCCACCCAGTTCGGGTTTGTAAAAGGCAGATCATGTCTCCTAAACCTGATAGACTTCTTTGAAGCAATCACCAAAGCCGTAGACAAGGGTAAGGTGGTTTACACAGCCTATCTAGATCTTGCCAAGGCTTTCGACACCATCCCCCACTCTGGAATTATAGATAAACTCACTAAACTAGGTATAAATCCCTATGTCACAAGATGGGTTGCCAACTGGCTCACTGACAGAACCTACACTGTGAAAGTAGCAGACTCCAAATCTGACTTCAGACCAGTGACAAGTGGAGTGCCACAGGGTTCAGTCCTGGGTCCTCTCCTGTTTGGTATCTACTTCTCTGAAGTACAGGCTGACACAGAAGGTCTTTGGCTAACAAAGTTCACTGATGACTGCAAACTAGGAGCCATAATCGAAACTCCTAACAATGTGGACATCATACAAAAGGGCCTCACTGAGACAGATGCCTGGTGTCAAAGCCATGGCCTCAAGCTCAATGCCAAAAAGTGTATTGTCATCCCCTTTGGTAAAAAGCTCTGTACCCATGAACTACAACATCGGTGGTAGTATACTTAACACCGAAAGTGTGATAAGAGACCTTGGGACACAGGTGGACAGTAGTTTCTCCTTTGATAATCACATCGCCTCAGTAGTCAGGAAATCCTTCTATGTGGCACACTTCATCACAAAAGGTTTCTCATCCAGAAAAAAAGAGGTCATTGTACCCCTCTACTCATCACTCATTAGACCCATTATAGAGTACAACACCCCTTTTGGTATGTACCTCACAAGACATCTACAACTGGAAAGGCCACAGAAATACCACACAAAGTGGATTACTGGCCTCAAACAGATGCCCTACACAGACCATCTCAAAAAAATCCAGCTTTACTCCGTCACATATCTTATACTCAGAGGTGATCTCTGCCTAACATACAAAGCTATGTCAAACCCAGAGCTGTTGGACATGCTCCACTTTAAGAAATCCCAATCCCTCCAAGCTACACACTCTAGGGACCAAAACCTTGTCACCACAATAAACAGAACATGCCTGAGGGATAGATTCCTGTCCCAGAGACGTCCCATACTCTGGAATAAACTACCTATTTATATCAAAAAAAGCTCATTAGCCCTTTTCAAGAAAAATCTTGATTATTGGATGGGAAATAGGAAATTCACCCTGGGGATCATCTCTGTGGCTCTGCTCGACAGTGGCACAGGAAAATAATTTTCTTGGGTGGCAAAAGCCAGGGTACCTTTTTGGCTGGGCTTGTATAGGCCCGAGGGCCGATAGCCTAGTACCTACCTATGAACCTATGAACCTTTGAGCCTTGCCTAAAAAAGGTAATATGGGGACAGCAAGAGCCTTGGCCAGTATTCAGAAGCATAGGGGTGACAGGTGCAAACCATCTCTAGCGAAGCAACGAGGCTTGTCTATCATGTCATCACAGGCAGACAGAGACTGGATCCCCTTTGAATGACACCAGAAGCTCAGCCAAATGTTGAAGTTTGTCATCTTTCTGTTATATTGCAGTATCATGTAGGTAAAGGTAAGATGCTACTCAAGGTCAGGGTCATACCAGCCTGGGCTACATGATCATAGAGCTACTATATATCTCTTGTCATGTTGTCCTTGGAGGTATGTCTCAGATCATTCACACTGTCATGTACAAAGACCGTGTCATATATGTACCTGTTCTGGAGTGATGTAAGTGCTTGTGTCATGTGGTGGATCATAGCACCTGACAGACAACTGACAGTAACCTTCCCCTTGTTCAGCCTAGTGAGTGGAACATCTGTGTGCCTGACTATGGAGTCACCTATTACTAGTGTGATGGGTATGTTGTTTTGCCTTAGGGCCTGTTGTGAGGCACACTGCTTTGGTGTATTATGTGTTTTCTGGCATGTGCTTGGAGGTGCATGTTGCTTGCTTGTCTGCTTAGGAGGACACTTTCTCTTTTTCAGATTAATATTTGTATTCTCCGAGTATGGTAATGTGTATTTATGTGTGTGTTTTGCTGGTGCTTATATTGTAGGTCTATGTAAGACTGTTGGTGTTGTGCTTGTATGACCCTACTCCTCTTGACTGTATTGTCCAGTATTGGGTTGACAGAGCTTAGCCACCAGTTTGACCCTGTGTGTGCCAGCATGTGGTGCATCAACCCATATATGATATGGTTATGGCCTATGCACACAATACACTCACAATACACCTAGTATGATAAGCCTGCTGAGGTTAGAAAATGTGAAAAACCCCTTTGGGCAAACTGTCAGCGAATAATGTTTGTATTGCATCCTGTAACCCCATATTGCTTGCTGAAGTGTAAAAAAGTACTTAGTTTGGATTAAGAACCCCGCACTTGCCAACTGTGTATGTCTGTGTCTGTCTCTCCCTGGGGAGAGAGCAACCTTTTTGGAGACTACTCTCACCCCTTAAAAGTGATATACTCATCTTTGTCAAGTCTGATGATGTCACCATCCTACAAATATACCTGTGGGAAGGTGAAATCCCAATAATATGTATAACATGTCGTGTAAATGTGTACTGCTGTAGTATCATAATGTACTTAGGTAGGGTTTTGAATCCTGCACTTGCCAACTCTGTGTCTGTCTGTGTCTCCCTTGGGAGGGAGCAAACTTTTTGGAGACTACTCACACCCCTTAAAAGTTATATACTCATCTTTGTCAAGTCTGATGATGTCACCATCCTACAAATATACCTGTGAGAAAGTGAAATCCCAGCAGTGTGTATAGCGCATCCTGTCAATGCATACTGCTATAATATCGTAATGTAGTTAGGTAGGGGTTTGAATCCTGCACTTGCCAACTGGGTGTGTCTGTCTGTCTCTCCCTGGGGAGGGAGCAACCTTTTTGGAGACTACTTACACCCCTTAAAAGTGATATACTCATCTTTGTCAAGTCTGATGATGTCACCATCCTACAAATATACCTGTGGAGAGATGAAATCCCAATAATGTATGTAGTGCATCATATAAATGTGTACTGCTGTAGTATCATAATGTAATTAGGTAGGGGTTTGAATCCTGCACTTACTAATTGTGTGTGTCTGTCTCTCCCTGCGGAGAGAGCAGCCTTTTTGGAGACTATTCACACCCCTTAAAAGTGATATACTCATCTTTGTCAAGTCTGATGATGTCACCATCCTACAAATATACCTGTGGGAAGGTGAAATCCCAGTAATGTGTGTAGTGCATCATGTAAATATGTACTGCTGTACTATCATAATGTAGTTAGGTAGGGGGTTGAATCCTGCACTTGCCAGCTGTGTGTATCTATCTCTTCCTGGGGGGAGAGAGAAAGCAACCTTTTTGGAGACTACTCACACCCCTTAAAAGTGATATACTCATCTTTGTCAAGTCTGACGATGTCACCATCCTACAAATATACCTGTGGGAAGGTGAAATCGCAGTAGTGCATATAGCACATCGTGTAAATGCATACTTTTGTAGTATCATAATGTAGTTAGGTAGGGATTTGAATCCTGCACTTGCTAACTGTGTGTGTCTGTCTCTCCCTGGGGAGAGAGCAACCTTTTTGGAGACTACTCACACCCCTTAAAAGTGATATACTCATCTTTGTCAAGTCTGATGATGTCACCATCCTACAAATATACCTGTGGGAAGGTGAAATCGCAGTAGTGTGTATAGCGCATCGTGTAAATGCATACTTTTGTAGTATCATAATGTAGTTAGGTAGGGATTTGAATCCTGCACTTGCTAACTGTGTGTGTGTCTGTCTCTCCCTGCGGAGAGAGCAACCTTTTTGGAGACTACTCACACCCCTTAAAAGTGATATACTCATCTTTGTCAAGTCTGATGATGTCACCATCCTACAAATATACCTGTGGGAAGTTAAAATCCCTGTAATGTGTATAGCGCGTCATGTAAATGTGTACTGCTGTAGTATCATAATGTAGTTAGGTAGGGGTTTGAATCCTGCACTTGCTAACTGTGTGTGTGTTCCAGGTGTGTGACACTATCGGTCAATGTGGAGTGGGTTTTCATTTTTCTAGTGTATGACATATCACAATGACAACTGTATGTGCATAACACATGTAAGGTAGCTGTGGGGCAAAGCCATATACATAATGTGACTTCAATTTTTTCATAGGTGGGTACTATGCTTTCTCCATGAAAGCATCTGTTAGCCTTGCCAGAACATGCTGGCCCTTTCCAGACCTTAGGTTACTTCTGTATGCTTGTGACAAGCTTAGCCACTGCAGTGATCCCTGGGCTGCATCTTTTGTTTTACATCCACTCATCATGGTTTCTATTAAAGAGTGTGATTGAGGGTTTATGCTTGAGGTATATTTGAATCCTGTTCCAAAGCAAGCAAAGTCTGACAAAGATGACTAATCATTATAGGTGTGCAACAACCTCTGATGATCTGCATGCAAACCCTTTATTGCTTATGTGCTCCACACAGGGATTTCCAAAACCCTTTGGTAATGTGATTATCAAAGGAGAGTTGACTAAACACATGGCTCTATGTATACATTAGTACCTGTTCCACATTTTGGGGGCTACTACCTATGTGTTACTCTGGGGATACTTTGTTTTCTAAAAGTGGATAACTATGCTTTCTTTGGCTTATAGCTTTACATCATGATTTTGACACCAGAAATCTGTCTCTATGATACCCTTTTGGATGATGTGTGTGTCATCTGGAGAATAAAGTATAGCCCACAGTATGCATTTTCATCAGATGTGGGCAGACATATCCCTACTGTGTTTGCCTGTACCTAAGAAAGTTATATGCCAAACAGGAGTGGTCCCAGGACTGAGTGCAGGTGAATATCACTTGTTACTGGCATAGAATTGTACATGGAGGCTGCAAATGTTACTGTGTGTCCTACATCTGTGTGTCAGTTGTCAATCCATCATCTAACAGTTGTTTATGGTCAGTCTGTTGAGGTTATGTATAATACCAGAATGTGGGATGGGTTAGAATTGCTGGGTGAGTTATAGCTTGGCTGTGTGGATCTCCCTTCCTTCACCTGTAGCCTTGTTAACTGGCTTGAAGTCTACTAGGTGTAGGAGCCATGATCTGGCCTTTAGAGAACCTAAATGGGTATGGTGCATTGTTTGCAGGTTCATAATGTCTCTGTTAATGAGTTCCATAATGCTGTGCTCCATAGCCTTCCAGATAACATTTGTCTGGTTTATAGGGTGAGAGTTTCCAGGATCTTTTGTAGCTCTACCCTTAATCAATTTATGTTAACATTTGCACTGGGTGTGACAAGGGTGGACAGGATTAGGAATAAGTATATTAGAGGGTCAGCCCAGGTTTGAAGGTTAATAGACCAAGCCAGATAGGAAGGATTACATTGGTTTGTACATGTGCTGAGGAGGGATGCAGAGTATATTGTGAAATAGATGCTAAGGATGAAGCCGCCAGGTAACAGGAAAAGAGGAATGCCTAAGATGAGGTTTATGGATGTGGTGAGAGAGGACATGCAGGTGGATGGTGTGACAGGGCAAGATGCAGAGGGCAGGAAGAAATGGAAACAGATGATCTACTGTGGTGACCCCTAATGGAAGCATCCAAAAGGAGAAGAAGAAGAAGTTGTAGCTCAACCCTTGTGGACTGTGAACACCATTACCATGCGTCATTCCACATGTATGTAACCTGTATAGAGGCTGCATCGGAACAGAGTGTTTAGGTGAGTGGTTAGTTCATATGTCAGCTTGTGTATGACACAGCCAGGGACACTGTCCAGTACCATTGCCACTGTGGTTTGGACTTTGGTAAAGAGATGTTTTAACTAGAGTGTCTGTGAATCATCAGGTTTTGCATTCTTCAGGTCTGGAAATGTGGCACTTGTGTAACGACAGGGTGGTGGAATCCGCATTCAAACTGTCTGACAAGATATTGGTAATGTCATTCAGATAAGTGTACTTTGTGACCATTTACATTAACTCTGACCCAATCTGAGATTTCCCCTCTAGATTATAAACAACACTAAAGAAAGCTTTAGTGTTGTCTTTGGAATCCTTGCCAATTTGTATTTTGAAGCTTGCCTTGTATAATTAATGAGGGCTTGTATTTTCCCAATGATACTGACCAGAGAGGTTATCCCTTCTTGGTATGTAACTCTTTTTTGGTACAACTTCACACCTTCTATTATGTATTTAGTTTATCGCATGGGTCCATGAGACTAATGCACTTTTACTGTATAAGTGAGTATTTCTTGTGTTTGTGATAGCACGGTCCATGCAACCCTGTAGGTGAACAGTGTGCATTACTAAAGGATTATGCAGCTGGCACAGTGTTAACCTTAGTAATGCAAACCAATGACAGATAGCAACAACAGCATCACCCACAGCACATTGTCAACCCGTGTCATATACACACATGCATACTCAAGTTCCAAAATGTGTGTAGTACAATGCATACTGACCACCAATAGAAATTATGGAGTGTTAACACTGGCCAATACATGGCATGTCACCCTGCCCATGTGTCCAATATGCATGTACATGCAGACAGTGCACCTCCACCATGTTCACAAATGGACGCCTGCAAACCTGTGTTGCACACACCCCACACTTACTGTCCACTGTATAATGCATGCTGACACAACTACACACATCAGCCAAGTGGCACATGGGCAAACAAAACACAATTGGAGTAAACACTGGTGAAAACAATACAGAATTGCTAATTACAGATTTAATGCATCATGCCTGCTCAGCTACATCTTCAAGGATATCATTACACTTTACTGCTGACAACATGCTACACATCCAACCATTGCTATACTTTATTAAAGTCACCCTGTGCATCAGCACCATGTTAGCCTGTTCCTGCATCAATGTTACAGATGACAGGAGGTGGCACAGGTTTCATCATATGCACAGGGTTTGTTGCTGGTTTGCCAGAGGCCTACACTGAGCCATGCAATCGACATGTGTATGTGTGTGTGAGGGCCATGAGTACTGTTATGGGTCAGTGTTGATGTCATGTGTGCGGGTATGTGTTTGCCCTAGGTTTCTGGTTTATGTGTGTGTGTCTGCATGCACATAGTTCCACCATGTGGCTGCCATATACGGGGATTTGTGAGACAGCTACAGACTGTACCTGGCAGGCGTTACAGATCACCACCTCTTGCCATGGATATGGAACCTGTGCCTGGCAGGGGTGCTACAGGCAGTATCAGGTACTAATCCAGATTAGGTACTATTCTTAGAGGTTGACAAATGTTCACTGGATCCAGGTCCCTGCTGGGACTGGCCAGAGCCACGTGCATGTGGTTTGCTAGGACGGTCTATGGACAGCCCCCCCAACATTGCTGGGGCTGGTACTGGCACTACAGGAGCGGCTGTGACTTGCTGGATGTCCACGGAGACCTCCAGCTGGTAATGTTGCTGGCATACGTCCACGTCGACGTCTCAACCATCCCGCACTGTCCTGACACATGGACATGACATTGTGGAGGACATCCAATGTCTCACTCCAACGTCTATCAATGACCTCAGTGTAGTTACGTATGGCACCTGCTAGGTCATGGATACCATCATTTACAGAGGTGTAATGAGCCCTCTGTGCCCTTAGCCCCATCTGGTGTATTGCTCCATTCATGCCTGTGCCTCCATGACAGCCTGGAACATGCATGTGGTAGAAAGAGGTGTGGCACATCTGCCAGGGGCATGATGACCAGCAGTGCTCTGATGAGAACCCCTGAGCATCTGCCTATGTGGTACCATTCCAGACATCTGGCTATGGCTGTTGTGTCCTGATACATGTGCCATAGATACCACACTGTCCTGGCCAGTGTCAACTGTACACTGTCCCTCAGCTAAGGGCAATGGTGATGATGGATGTACAGGTAGTATGACTGTGCGCATGGATGGGGTGGAGACTTGTGTACTGTCAATTGGTGGCCCAGCAACAGACCTTGACAAACCTGCCTGTGCCTCAACACACCTATCCTCATGATCACTGTCTGTGTCAGTGACATCAGGTTCCCTGCTGTACTGAACCAGCCCCACCTCGCCACCTGTGAGAGGAAAACAGGAAACACACTTTAAGACCTGAACATAACTTCAGACCACATGAACACATGCACACACACAAAACTACACTCCTCCCGAAAGCAGACACACACAACACCAGCAATCACAGAACATACACAATAGCAGGTGATGGTGGAGTACAGTATCACAAGCAAAACAGTCATATTACACCTGTCAGCATGCAGGACATGTGTTGCTCAACAGCATGCAGTGCAAGTGTAGTCAATCCTTGTCACTAACAGTATACATGACTTTGATGCATGTGTTTTGTTATTCGGTGATGGCCGTCCCCCTGGAACACAATACATACATGAACACAACATTACTGTGCAGGTATTCATAACCCTGTGATGTACTGTACACCATAACTCATAGGTGTACATACCATTGCTGGATGTGTATCTGTGTGTCAGATAGGTATCCAATGCTGATTACAGCCTCTGTGTCTTTAGCAAATAATTGTGGACACGTGTTAATTGTGGACACATTTTTAGCACATGCATGATGAGTATTCACACAACATCATCAGTGATGCATAGATAACTGATAGAATACTATTCGGCCACATACCCAATGTACGGTACTTATGGTGAGTGTAGATCATATTGTGGACATGCCAGTCTCATCCATGACATGGCATGCTAAAACACGACTGCATATTTAAACACTACACATACCCAATATGTGTCAGATGACCTAGCCACTCAATAGCATCGCAAGACATATATGTGTCAGTTGTGCAAATGGTGATTGGTATGCATACTGTTTAGAGGTGCATATGTGTGCACACATGCATCATTATGGTGTGCAGCAATGACAGCTATGTGTAATACTGTGGTTACAATAACTGGATGGGGTATAGTACCATAGGCCATCATCATGAAGCATCAGGTGGTCACCCAAGGCTACAAATGTTTCACAAACCAGCACAAATCATGCTGTGCCAGAACTGTACTATCTTGGCTAAATTCAGCATTTCACAACCAGTTGTTATTTTGTTGTGATTTTGTAAGGAGGCCAATAAGGAGCATTCCCTGACATGAATGTGTAGTGTGTTGCAGAGTGTTTAAATGCCCCAGGATGGGCCTCTACCCCTCAGGTATATTCTGTGTAATGTGTGGATGAGATTTTGGATACTGGAGTATGTCTTTACAGAGGGTTTGGGAATCCTTTATGTGTAGCATGTTAAAATGCTCTGTGTATGACATAGATGTGTATGTTATGTGCACGTTGAGTATCAACTGTGCCAATCCAATTGTCACTACTGTCTAACCACATTTGTTTGAGATGGTCTGTGTATTGCATGTGTTTGAGGCTGCTAATCACATTAGTGAGATGTGCGCGCTCTTACACCAAACATGCACAGCATGCATTATGGGTAGGTGTGTTACATGTGTACATGGCCTACACCTTAACTATGACATGCACTTTATATTTCCAATAGTAAATGTAGAACACACTCACCGGAATCTGTCCGCTGCCTTGACGTCACCCCACAGGTACCTACATAGAGATGAGACAGTTTGTCAGGGGCCACAACTGTGGCATTGCTACTGTGTGTTTGCAATCTTACAGTACAACAACAGTTTACATTCACAGGGCTACAGATTATGTTCCAAATGATCAGTATTACACAACAACAGGCTCCACATCTTTGAACAATGCACTCCACATCTCACATATGCATGATCTACCAATACAGATGACAGTAGTCTACAGATATGCCATGTTACCTGCATGCTCCATGTGTGCTTGCTGGGTGGCTCCAACCTCCATCATGGTGTATGTCTACTACTGTTGTTGTTGGGCAGGTGCCATCAGGCTCATGAGCAGCTCCTCCACTCTGGTGAGGGGGGGATGGATGCTAACACCACCCCCTGTTGCAAGCTGTTCCGTACGCACATCAGCGGCACGCTGACGGACATGTCGGAGAAGATCACTGCAGTGGTGGTGTACCTGCTCATATGTGCAGTTATGCAGGCCTACCTCATTGACCCTGAGGACAAGATCTTGCCACATTGCAGTATGCTCCTGCTGGTCAGGCTGGTTCGTGAAAACAGTACATGGTAGTGCTGAATCATAATGCTAGTGATGATATCATCTTCAACCCTACTGTAGCTTGGGTTCCTGTGTTTGGCCATGATCCCTGGAAGACATAAATACAAAAATATGTCTGAGCAATTCATATGGCACATTTAACATTATACAGTACAGATATCACTGAACTGCTATATATATATATATATATATATATATATATATATATATATATATATATATATATATATATATATATATACTTACATACATAATACAATATGTTGTACCTGAGCACAGATTACAATTATTACTCACACACATACATCTACATGTTGGAGTACATTTTCTGTAGTATTGTATGATTGTACTGGATGTTATGTTTGTGAATACATAAATTATATGTATATCTGAGATGGCTTAGTGGCAAATCACATATGCTGTGATGTGAATGGTTGTGGTTTTTTTCCTAGTAAATGCTTTTTATTTTGTTACTAGCCAAAACAAAGGTCAGGGGCTACAGAAGGAATAAGGCACATTTCAGCATTTGCAAGTGGGTTTTCAGAAGGATAAGCACAGCTTATGGACGTTTAGCAACCTATAAGCTAACCGAGAGTGAAACACTGTAACTGCCACTTATCACTGCTCTCCCCACAACTACTTGAAAGTGCTTTGCTCACTCTCTATCCAATGAACCATGTTCTGCACAGCAACAAAATAAAATCACTATATAAGACTATACAAGAGTACCTGGCACACTGTATGCAACATGATGCACCACCTAGCCACAGCAGATATACATCAAGCTGATGTGTAAAGAAATATATCATCCATCACAATCAGTGTAAGGTCCAGTAAATGTATTAATATTATACCACACAACTTAATGCCAAACCCGTGGCCAAAATATGTGCACAATTGGGAATATAGGTCACATACTGCTGTAGTACACTATGAATGTTGCTAGATACACAGTTATATGTATTACCACACATATGTCAAAGGACATGTTACAGACATACCCACACACACGTCAGACATAATTACAGGACACAAAGGTATGACAACCCAGATAAGCTTTCATTGTGTACTATACAGTACTGTGTGTCAGTACTTACACAACCTTAATCTTGAGAAATGTAATCTGTGATGAATACAGGGACCACACAAAACAGTGGATGCAAGCAGTTTGGACATACACCAGACTTTGCTGTACAGGCCCAGAGCATCAATTAGTACTACAGTACACACAGGATTTGCATTCAACATCGGTGCCAATCAATAATCATAGATGTAGCGCTTTAGCCTCCAATGACACACCCTAGTTAAAACCAAGGGACTTAATCACACTGTATGCAATAGCACTTGTTCTGCCTAGCAACAGAATACACAGCTTTTGCTAGGATCAAAGCAAGGACCCAGAATACCATAACATAAACAGTTTCCCAGTAAGCTATCCCACAGATACATATCTTTGACATATTCACAAACATATTGACCATCACAGTCAGTCAACAGTACAGAGAATCTATTGCAACAAGTAGATGTAGGTGTGTATGAGTATATATAAATATATATATATATATATATATATATATATATATATATATATATATATATATATATATATATATATATATATATATATATATATATATACATATACACATCCATTTGTCTACATATACACACACACACACACACACACACACACACACACACACACACATATATATATATATATATATATATATATATATATATATATATATATATACACATATACATTTCACCTTTCATAGTGAGAATATCAATTATACAAAGAATGTAAGGTGTATAGTAATGTAATAACATTGCACAGTCTTGGGATAAATGCATTGAAGGTGTTCACAGCCCAGGTAGCTTTAGTTGGCCTTACTGGCTTCAATATTGCAAACTGAATGAACCACCCACAGTGTTTAACCACCACATGTCATATACCAGCACTGTATGCTGTCTTGTTTGTCACACACTAAAACCTACATACAAATATATGCATACTAATCTTCAACAACATATATATCTCCCCCCTTCGCAAACAGTTGCAATATGTCCCCTGCTCTATGCACATATACAGCTGTAAATATATATGACACATATATATTTCTCTGTATGTGTGTGGCATACACACACATGGTCCACACTGTTGTAAGTCCACAGACCTCACAGCTGAACTGTTGGGCCTTGCTGCAACACAAACATGTGTCACATATGAACACATACGAACATTAGGGAGGGTATATATGGCAACAGATGCTAGATAAGCATACTAGACTGCTACAGCACTTGCCAATGCTAAGCTACACTTTAATATGACTATCATGCATGTGTTGTTCTGTCACACCCATGTTTATATAATGTCAGTGCTAATCCCCCAACAGCCATTGGCCACACTACTGTACAGAACACAGATAACATGGATCAGATCTTTGACATTTAATGCTGAGCTACACATTTCACAGGTATGTCCCACTGCCCACAGATACACACAGTATTGTCCATAGCAGTAGTTAAGCATAACATCTGTGCAGAAAGAAGTACTGCTGCCACATATGAATGTTTCACATTATGTAGACTATTCTTCAATAACATCTACTACATGCCAGTAAATACATATGTGTCACATACCTTTCCTTTGTATAATTTGGTAATATTTCTTTTTCCTTTTCTCTCTCTTTCTCTCTGTCTCTCTCTCTCTCTCTCTCTCTCTCTCTCTGTCTCTGCAATAGAGTGATTGAGTTTGTTGGCAGAGATTGCAGCCTGCTTTTGTAGGAATTGTACATGAGCATGTGATGGCCTCTGCACCAATTAGTGCCCACCATTTGCTAATTGCATGCAGCCTGCTGTGTAGTAATTGAAGTAATCACTATCATAGCAACCCAGTACTATAAATTGCTGACTCATGTAGGCATGGCCCTTTCAGCTTTCCAAGATGGAGATCATCCTTGTTTGGTGTGGACATCATTGTTTAAGACAGAAGGTTGGTATAGTTCTTATATCAGAAGCCAGGGGTGTAGCCAGAGATTTATATTTTGTACTCAGACCTAATGTTGCTGCTTCCAGTACCTACTTGTCAGTGTAGAAATGTACTTACCCCTCAAAATGCTATTCCAAGATACATGGAAAGATGTACTTTCTTTTCAACTGTTACAATTAACTGCCATACAAAGCTAGTTATAGAGCTGTATTCCTTTGGCACAAGAATTGTTTGTAAACTGCTATACTGTGAATATTCATTTACACAGCTCTAAACAGTTTGTGCTTTTTTAGTGTTGACATTAGCACGAGCTGCTCAGAAAAACTGGACACATTTCAGTACAGTGAGTATGCTTACCTACATCCTTGGTAGACCCTGCACACACAGGTATATTCTACATTTGGGTAGGGTTGCAGAAGTACAGAGAGCGTAAGTAGTATTGTGTGGATTTTATCTTGCTGGACTTACAGGGCTGCTGTGTACATGTTAGTTTATCAAGGCATGTAGTCTGTCTGCGTATCTCCCAACTGTGGACCTATCTACATGATAGCCAGAGAATAGCCTGTTATTTTTTGTCTGTTCACCACACAGGTCTTTTCAGCAATAGAGCAATGGCATTCTTACAGTTGGTTGCTACCAATACATGGCTATATCCATTTGTATTTCAGAGTTTTATTCCTACATAAGGGTATGTTTCCAAAACTCCTTCCAAAGCTATTTGCACAGTGTGTAACAGCAGAAAGGCTAATATGCCTCTGTGTTTCTGCCTCTGCCAGACCTCTCAACCAATCAGGTACAAATTTGAACAGAATCAGGGAAAAGTCAAGAAAAACTCAGAGACAATCATGGAATCTTTTAAAATTTTAGTGCCATTAAGTTGAAACATTGAGAGAATCAGAGCATATGGATTAATACACCTTTTCTGAAGTAAAAGAAGTGTATAACTCAATTGTTGTCATTATTCATTAAGTGTAATTCACCACCTTTCTGCCCGAAGTCAGTAGTTTTAGGAGGGATTCAGAGGGACAGAGCTAAAATTTGGGTCAAAATCAGGGACGTCCCTGAAAATTAGGGACAGTTGAGAGGTATGGCCTCTGCCCTAAATAGATATGCCAGTGTTTGTCCTGCTGTGATACTGTGTGGGGTTGTAAGGTGATGGTGTGACATTATTTCCTGCTAGAATGGCTGCTTCTCTTATCACAGTCATGTAATGTAATCCCACAACAACTGTTGGTCAACATCCACAGAACGGGTTGTGTGGTATGGTATTCCGAATTTTCCTTTACATTCACTCATTCTGATGCATGATATAACTATTTAAGCACCAACTTGATGTATGTCTACCATGGCTTAGTGGTACTTCATGTTGTGTAGTGTGTGCAAGGTACTGGGTTTGAGAATTACAGAGGTGTTTTATTTTGTTCCTTAGCAGAACAAGGGCCCTCACATACAGAGTGACTAAGGCACTTTTAAGCAGTTGTAAGTGGGTTTGCGTGGGTTTGCGCAATGCTCTGCATTGCTTAGCCAAGCACAAACAAGCACAAACCTGCTCACTACTGCTTAATGTTGCTTACTCCTGCTCACCCCATGCTAATTTCTTTGAAAGAAAAGAAAAATGGGGAGATAGGAAAGTGGTGAAAAAGGGGCACAAAGAGGGAAAGACAGTATGGAAAATAGCTTGGGATGTGCAGGAAGGGTGTAGGGAAGGTCCATAGCTGCCCATTTCTTCAACAGCAACAGATGTGCATATGCAATAAATTTGGAGGTAGATATGAACCCTTCAACCCCTGAGAGAGGGGTGAGGACAACAAAGTATGTTGTAATGCCAATTAAATAACATTTCATGTGTCCAGTGGACATGTGTGCAAAATGAGCAGCTATGTATGGGGTGTAATTTTTTTTGGGAGCAGATTGCCCTTTTTTTCAGGTGAGAGTGGAATGTGGGGTAGGGGAAGTAGGTATATTTGGGGAGGTAGGTTGGGGAGGTAAACAGACAAGACAAACAAGATGCATACAGGGGCAGGATATGACACATGTGGTGGGTGAACACCTTTGACAGGGAGGGATGTTTGGAAATCCCAAGCCCATGAACCCCCAGATGGAAACAGTAGGACTGAGGTCCCCACCCATGGGCAGTCACCACTGCACCTTCACGGCCTAGAAGGTGGCTGTGCTGGGGGGTGTATAGGAGGGGCAGGCTGACCTGGGAGTTGCGCCACTCGTGCCTCAAGCAGGGGTAGATGTTCTGCAACAGAACAATCAATCACTCTATGCACCATAGCCTGGACCGTACGAAGGGTGATAGATGCCTCTCTGCCCACGCTTGCACAGGGGGGCAGAGCCCCATCCCCAGCAGCACTTCCACCCAAAGGTGGCACAGGGCCAACAGAGGAGGAGATCCCAGGCTGGGCACTGGATCTGCTGGTGCCAAGTTCCATGGCCAGCTGAGGTATGACAGGTGGGTCCTCTGGGACCGGCCTTCCCATACGAACTATGTTTTGGAGAGTTTAATAAAGATATGGGTTAGTAACAGTCAACAGCATTCCCAATTAGTTATAACAGCATGCAGAAGTATTCCCATTAAACCAACACACCAGATTTTCAACAGTTGAAAAGCAAGCATAACACATGCATATATAGAATAATAATGGACATGACAACAGCATGCAGGTTTAATTGATGGTAACAGGCCACCAATATTGTGGTATTTTAACAGGGAACATGCATAGAAATAAATGCAAATATTTATAAACCAATAGGACATATGTGCCAACAAATGTTTTGAGATTAGACATACCGATTGAAGTGTGGAATTGTATTTTTTATGCCCATACAGTAGGGTGGAAAAAGATAGCTCAAGTAACAACTTATTTATCCTTCTAATTTTCACTACATTCCTATTAACTGCAGTTATATGTCCCTTACATGTATTATTACACTACCCATTGTCCTTATATTGTGCAATTGGATTTTGCTAGATCATTATATACATGAGCTGTATCTTACATACAAACTGTCCAAGATGTGGATGTTACTGCAACATATTTTGAGAATTGCTCACACACACACTACTGCTAAGATGGTACACTGACAGCTCTACTTTCATATAATTATGTACATATGTTCAGGTGAAAGTATCAGTTATATGTTGACAGCTCCCTACATTTCTGGCAGCACACTGACATTTCTGAGGAACACAATACCAAGCTACTGATGTGCCAGATTAACCTGTACATGCTGGCCATGAACCAACAGTTGAGGGCTGTACGTATGCATACAAGCTACTGGCACTCCCTTCATCCACGTTATATGGGCCTACCCAAGTGTGGGTTGACACTGCTTAATACAACACTATTTGTAGAATGCAACAATACAACAACATATCAAAGAAAATGACACAGACACATTCCATGAACCATACATTTATTAAAGGATTATTACACCTTTATTTATTGGGTTAAAAGACTTTTTGAAGGCTCTATCATTTATTTTATATAACAGTACATGCAGAATAATTACTAACCTGCCTCATGATGCAGCCTTTGCAGCCTATCTTCATAGGCTTGCAGGTTCATAGCCCAGTCACCTGCAGCTGTAAAATAAATGCAGTGATACTGAGACATACCTATCCATAGTATAGACACGCATGGCAATTCTTAACTACTTAATACAATAGCTACTTACTCTGTACTGGAGCATTAGGCATCATACTGGATTCCCGGATCCACTGGTCCAGTTCATCCCCCCTACGCCACTTCAGGTCAGAATAATGGTGCCTGACCTGCTCACCAGTCCGAGGAACACCAGTGGCACTGGTGAGATCACGGGCAAGACTGCTCTAGGCCTCCATTTTATATTGGGTACCCTTTTACTGGCCCTGCAGGAGTCTTTCCTCATGTTTGTGGACAAGGAGCCAAACAATAATTTTGGACTCCTGGATGCCCCGGCGTTGCACTCTAAATTGAGTGCCTTCACCTACACCAGCCATGCTGACTGCAGAAGGAAGCTACAACCAGTTATAGCTAGTATTCCCGCCTGTGGAGCTTAAATTTGCCTCATTTCCTGCACTTATTTGTGATTGGCCAGTTTTGGAAAAGCTCAACTGTGGGCACGCCTGCTTAGCTAATGTTAACAATGTTTAAAATCCCTTTGATAGATATGTGTCTGTTGAAAGTGCATGTTTATGAAATGCTATCATAGCTTAGTGGTTAAGTACTGTGACTATAGTGCACAGTATCCTGAGTTCGAGCCCTGTCACTGCTTTTTATTTTCCTGCTGGGCAGACCTGACTGGTTAAGGAACAGTAAAGCAGGTGTGAGCATGTTTAACCGACTTTGCCCGACTTTGCCCTATGTTGCCCTACATTGCCCAACGTTGCACTTGTTAGCATTGCCCAACGTTGCACTTGTTAGCATGGTGCACAGCTATGCGCAAAGATGCTGCGCTGGTTAGCGTGGTGCGCAGCTATGCGCAAATGTATTTAAATATGCTCAATACTGGCAAAATTTGCTTAGCAGTGCTTTACATTGCTTAAAATAAGGTACTCATGCCTCAGAATGCATAAACATTTCACCTTCATATATATAATTCATGCACTACTACATTTAACATTTCAATGCTTTTTACAAAACTTATACATAAAAAATGTCAGGAAATGTTTTTGTACACAGATTTCCCACAGAAAATGGAATGTGCAGTAGTGGGACTCGAACTGGGAATGCCTCCTCTTTGTGCGAAGGCTCTAACCACTACACTATCACTATGTTGCTTAATTTGCATATATTTTTCTTATTATCCTCTTCTGGTGTCTAAGCTGCTGTAACTGTAGCTAAACATGGGCAAACCTGCGCAACTACGAGCAGCTATATCGGAAGAAAAAAAATTATTTTTATTTTTTATTCTGTAAGTTGTTTAACAAATGGGGGAGTGTAGTGTTACATTGTAAACATGTGAGCAGGCTTACTCATTTAAATGGAAGTTGCGGCATTTCTTCATTGCAGGGGCATGGATATTTGGACTGCTCTGCAGTCCGACAAGCCCCCTAAACTCGTCCATGATCCATGTAAGCTTTAGAGTTGAAGCAGTGCGCCCTCATTAATCTGCATGGCGCGCTGGCATCATACTCTTACACTGGCACTTCTGTACAAGACTAATCTAGTCTTACACGGAGGATTAGTAAATCCGGGGGAATATCTACAGATTATTTCTATAGTTATAAAATTTACAAAATGTACACATTTACCTATTAATAACAGACAATTTTCATATCATTCTTTTATTATACATTCATACATATTTTTATATTAAATTTCTCTCCTTATTAGACACCCAGTGTTTTTTCCATAGTTACCATTTAATTTTATTCAATATCCATTTTCCATTAAACATAATTTCATTTATCTTTTCATTTCCTAAATATAAAACATTTTTACCAATTATCTTAAAATATATTTCTTCTATTTTATATCTCTATTTAATCATGTCCATATTTATCTTATCAGCTTTTTAAATACTTCAAAAATTTTCTTTCCACAACTTTTCCCATAATGTTATCAATATTTTACATTTCAAAAACACATTTGATGGTTTCCTCTTCGCCAGAATATAAACATATTCTTTCAGCTTTTTTATATTGTATATTCCCTTTTACTGGTAATTTATCATTTACCAGTTTCCACAAAAATATTGGCATTCTACTTTTTTATTATACCATTCTTTTCTTATTTTTATAGTTTTATTTTTTTCTGCTAACTTTTCCCACTGTTTAAAAAATAATATCCTGCCATTATATATTGTACCACAGTTTTTCTCCTTTTCTATTTTGTGATTTATTTTCTACATTATTTTCTTGGTAACATTTCATTTCTTCATTTGTAAATTATTTTTCTCTTTAATTTTTCTTATCCTATCCCAACATTTTTCATACTTGTATTTATGCATTCTTACAACCAAACTTTCTTTTTTTCCTTTTATAAACTTTAACATGATATATAAACTTAAAGATGCAACATATACCACTGGGTTAATTAACCATAAACCTCCTTCTTTAACTAGATACAAAATTACTCTTTGTACTGGATTCAGTCTTGAACCCCATACGAATTTAAAAAATGTCTGTAGCGATTCTTTTTCTAATATTATTTTGAACATAAATGCATTGCTAAATATACTGTTTTTCCTATTAAAAACAAATTTATATAATACAATATTTTTTTTCTAAATGACAGGCTATGGGCCAGATTCAATAAAGCCTCTATGTGTACACAATATGTATTGAAGAAGATTCTTATAACATCTTGTATGCTTTCTGGTCACTCAGAAAGATTGCACTAAATGTACATGTAGTCTACACTTTGTTGTAACCTTTATGAATCCCTTTTAATATTTAAAGCTAAAGAAAACTAAAATTAGCAGGAAAAAGGTGTAAGTTATGTCTGTGTTATCTATTTATTCAGAACGGTGTACACTTAGTGTAGGCATTACTGAATCCCTGGGTATGTTTTACCAAAACAATCAAATTCTTTTTAACTATTCTATTATCTTTTCCCATTGCATCCTATTTACAATCTGATTACCAAATTGTAAATCTAAGACAGAAATTTCATTCATTGTAAATTGTATTCCTCCTACCTTAACTGTATATCCTAACCCAGTACTTTTCTCATTCATCTTTATGGCTTCTAAACATTAATTTAAATAACATAGTACTTCTTTTATCTATATCTTGTTTTTTGCAATTGTTATAATATCATCTGCATAAGTTAACAAGACTGTGATTTGAAAGCCTTCAGGCATTATATACTCTGCTTTCTTCATTTTATTATTTCACATACAGTTACATTCATAGTTAAAGCAAAGAGTATACAACACATTGGACATCCCTGTCTCACACCCATCCTCATTTGTATTTCCTTACTTAACTAACCATTTTACTTTATTATCTTTAGAAATAGACATGCATACTTTCCTAATTTTCTCAATTATATTATACTCTTGCATTATCACCCATAAGATTCCATGCCTTATTTTATTAAATGCCTTATTAAGATTCCCTGTAATAAGTTAAGCTTCTTCTGCTCTTTATATATCTTACTATTAGTAGTGATTTGATATCCCTCACTTTTAAACTATACATACTGTCTTCCATAATACTTTTAATTTTTGTTTCAAATCTTTTCTGTAATATTTTTTTAAAAATTTGATAATCGTTATTATTCAGTCTACAGATTTTTATTATATTTTTTCTTTCTTCCAGATAAATTTAAGTATTCCACTACATAATTCTTTATATATAAAACCTACATTTAGCCATTCATTCAAAATATTTAAAAACTATTCTTTTTGCCTTAATGTTACATTTTTATACATTTCATATCCTATTCCATCTGGCCCTGCATTTACTTCTCCTAATACTTTGTCCAATTCATATAAAGAAATCTTCTTTTCAAATTCTTTATTTTCTTGCTCTGAAAATGTTTTACTTCTCCTATCATTTTTAATTTCTTCTTTTCTTCTGTAAACATATCTTGTACATACTCTACAGCAATATTCAACCTTTTCTTAATTAACCTTTTCATTCATTTTCCTATTTTTATATTCATTATTTTCCTTTATCACTATCCATATTGCTAAATGATCTGGAAAAAAATGGTTTCCCTTGATTCTCCTTCCTTTATGATTAGTCCTTCTGGTATTCTAAAATAATCTATTTCAGTTATATAGGCACGTTTACCTCTTAACATCCAAATTAAAATCTCCTGCCAATATAATGTTTATATTTACCACTACATAATCTAAAATTTGAGGAAATAAGCTTTCTCTTTCTTTGCAAGTAACATAAGCATATAATGGTATACTTCTTTATGACTGTTCTTCCTATTTTAAGTCCACAATAGTTAATCTTCCCATTCATACCAAAGTTACATGTAATATTTTTACTGTATTTCTACAATGAATTTCTATTATAGAACATCTATCATTTCCCAAGTTCCAAATGATTTCCCCATAATCTTTCAGTTTGTAATTGTTCTTCATTTGATAAGAATCTTGTATCTTGTAGCACATTTAAAACGATATCACATTTTTTACACCATTCCAAAACCCATACCCTTCTTACTATATTTTAATACTATTCACATTCATGTAAAGTATCATAAAATTATTACTTTCCCTTTTCCTTAACTTTCTAGAGACTATATTTTATTTCTTATACATTTCCTTTCTTTTTTCTTTCATGACTATTCCTTTAACTTTTCTTTTTTTCTGTTTTTGACCCTTTTACCAATCAAATTTGTCTTTTTTTTTTCTTTTTACTTCTTCCCAGTTTATATCTTACTTGTCACTTATTTCAGAACATTTTTCCATTCCTTCTTTCTTATATCTTTCTTTATTTTCTTTATCTAAGCTTTCTTCTATTTTTACTACTTTAACATTTCGTCTCTGTTTTCCTTCACTTTCATTATTTTTCGTCTCAGAATCCACCCACAAATGCCCATTTATTTATGTTTATAACATTTCAGTTCACATTTTTTTTTTGCATTATGACCTAGTTGCCCACAAATGTAACATTTCTTTTTAGCACAATTAGTTATCAAATGTCCGTCTTTTCCACAAAAGAAACATGTTTTGGGTTGTCTCCAATATTTTACAACACCCTTATTTCTTTCCACATTTATCATACTTGGAATATTTGTAATTTTATCCTTTTCTATTTTTAACATAATCCCTTTTGTCATAAACTTTTGCAATGCCCAATACTTCTTTACATAAACATTTCAAATGTTGTTTTAAAGTGTCTCTTTCTACATCCATTCAAAATTGTACATTAACCTTATTTTTCGTTGCCCTGTTAAATGCTTTTATTATGTACAAGTTCCAGGGATTACAATCCTTCTTTTTTTCATATTCTCATAGAAAATGTTTCACTGGATAGACAGTCTAAAATATAATGTCACAAATGTCTCTTTGTTTGTAAAAATTAAAGCTCTTAACTCTCAAGCTTTTACACCCAAATGAACCATTAAGCTGCCCCAAACTTCAGACCTATACAGTTCTTGTTCTTTATTTTGAATTTTCACCACATATTTCCACTTCACATTCTTTCCTTTCTGCTTCTTTTCTATTATTTCCCATATGCCTTTTTTCTCTTTTTCTGCATATGAAATTATTTCTGTTCCACCATCATCTTTCAGGATCAATCCTGCTTCTTCTTTTCATATTTTATCCCTTATAACTGCCTATGAAACATCTCCTTCATTTTCTGGCTCACTCTGCATCAGCATTTCTTTTAGTATATCATGCCACAATCCTCTTGACTGGAGGGATGTATTAACCCAAGACTCACTCATCAACTCCTATTTTTCAGCTTCGGCAAACAGGTTTTGCTGAAAAATAACCACTGCTTCCATCATAACTTTGTTGGAACTCTCCGCAGCACTGGCATTCTTCTTTGTGCCTTCCGCCATTCTCTCCACATAATGCTCCATCCTTCCAGCTGCCACTGTGCTAGGTATGGGTTGTGCATGCTCTTTCATTACCTGCAGGGTTTTGAGTAGGAAAAGTTCCCTAATACCCTGGCCATCTTCTCCTAGTAGTACAAATACTACCTTGGGTCTCTCTTGGAAAGAGGCAACTAGCCCAGTGCGATTAACCTAGTCAACATAGGATAAATAAATAAATTGCTTTGTGCATAAAGCAACTGCTATGGATATAGGGGCCATTGGAAGACATTAGTTCACAGAGACATAGTAGTGAGGAAGGGGTCAGGGCATGCTTGACCAAGCATTCAGCTCTGTAAGTAGCCTATGTGCAGTCTGGTTTTGGTGGGGGTTTTGGAAGCACATGCACTGGACAAACATGCATATTCCCCTTATGTTGTTGGGGCCAGGTTGTACTCTGTCAATTAATTATTGAAATAGTCTTTTGTGCACTTTCTTGCTACCACTTCATCCCTGGTAGTCAGTGATGGGATTCAAACCTCACTGGTGCCACAATCTTAATTGCTCAGTGGATGTCATTCTGCCATCTGGGTGTCACATTAGCGGCATGGTGTCATCATCCCCATAACTGTACTTATTTCCTTGTTTTACTTGAAAGAAAGTTACTGTTTGTCGTTTTTGCATTTAAGTTACCTGTAACACATTGCACTTAAGTTACCTGGCACTTGCTCACTAAAGCAATTATATAAGTCAGCACTAAAAATTAAAAGCACTACACCCTCACTCCCCAGTGGCCCTGGTTTTCAATTATTAAGGAATTCCCAATATTATTCTAGCATGTCCAAAGGTCAGTTGTCAATCTCCTCTCCGGTCCAGCTGGTGAATATGGGAATCTTGAGGCAATGTTACAACTGCCTCATGTACACAGACAACCCTCTCCTCCTCCCAACAAATTCCAACACATGTGAGAGATGCAACCATATAGCCAAACTGGAGGCTAAGCTCTCTCAACTCAGTACTGGCATAACCAGTCAGGAGGAGAAGGAAACCACACTCACTACAATTCCAGTCTCACATAGACCTACCACGACAGCAAACCAAACACATAATCACACAAAACATACTCGAGGCTCTAAATAAAGATCTGCCGGGCAGCAGAGACCTCCAAAGCAGACACCCAAACAGCCGCTACCCCAAAACAAAACCATATCTCACAAAGCCAGTGTGCCAAACAGTCACAGCCCTTAAGACTAAACAACACACCTGATACACTTGTAATAGGTGACTCTATCGTCAGGCACACTGCCAGGCTGAACAAGGAAAGGGTCACGGTGAGCAGCCTGCATAACACAAGCACTCAGGTCACTCCAAGGCAAGTACAAATATGACTCAGTCATTGTCCATGCTGGTGTGAATGACCTGAGACGTACCTCCTGGACTACATGAAAAGAGACATAAAGGAGCTCTCTGAGCCTGACCTTGAGTAGCATCTTACCCTCACCAAGAATGATGCCACAATATGAAGACAAGATGATCAATTTCAACAATTGGCTTAAGTACTGGTGTCATTCAAAGGGGATCCAATGCCTGTCAGCTTGGGATGATATGCGATATTGGCAAAGGCTCTTGCTATCCCATAGTGCCTTTTTAGGCAAGGCTCAAAGACAAACCCACCTCCATAGGTATAAGTCTAAACCTCAAGATGCACGACTAAAACTCTCCTTAGCATGGAGAACATCGATATCTGTGCAGTAACAGAAACCTGGTTCAGGGCTCCCGAGCACCCCAGCACTACCAGGTTATACCTCATACCATGCAACTTGGACCGAACCACAAAAGGAGGGGAGTATTGATATTCATCAAAGATACCCACACCTCCAGGTTGGTGGCAGCATCAGAGACTATCCATGTGCAACTAACAGTGGGTAAAACTGCCTTCCAGTTTATAGCCTGCTACAGACCACCCTTCAAACCCAGGAACCCCACTCGCCTTCCTGAGAACACTGGAAAATATGAAGGTCTCTCCAAACACCATTATATTGGGTGACTTCAACTACCCAAACATAGACTGGGAGCATTACTCTAGCTCCAACACCCTAGCCCAAAGGTTCCTAGAATTTATAAACTCAAATGCTATGGAACAACTTGTTACCACTCCCACAAGAGGGGAAAACATACTGGACCTGATCATCACCAACATGGGGACTCTATGCTCCAGACCAGAAGTGTATCCCTCACTGGTAAGATCAGACCATAAACTAATCTCACTGGATATTCACATCCCGACCCCACCCCCTGCCCAGAAAACCACAGTGAAAAACTTCTCTAAAGCAAATTTCACACTTCTCAAAACTGAGGTGGAATCCTTCAAAGCCCTCGATCCCAAATAAAACCAAGACCCAATCTTCCAAAGGCAGACATCCTGTCTGGTGGACCCCAGCCATAAACAAACTATACAATAGAAGGAGGAAGCTACTAAATGATAGAGCAAAATCCCAAAAAGGGAAGGCATCACTGATCAGTATTAGCAAAACTACGGGCACACATAAAATTGTCTAAGGCCAGCAAAATTGCACAGGACACTAAGGATAATCACAAGGCTTTCTTTAGTTATGTTAGGAACCTGGGTGGTAATTCCCAGATATGCTCAGAATTAGTCCAAAATGACAAAAATACACGAACCCACAGACATTGCCAACATCCTAGCTGACAGGTTCAGCGCAAACTCCCCCCCCCTCTCCACCAAAAGGGCAAATATCTATCCCAGCAGAGTGCTGTCCCCCTGACATCTCCGATGCTCAGGTAAGAGCCCTCTCCAAAGCAAAAACACAGCATCAATGGGACCAGATGGTGTCCCGGCTGCGTCCCCTATGAACTCCAAGAAGAGCTAAACCCAAACATAAAACTACTGTTCAATCTCAGCCTTACTACAGGATATGTGCCCAAAGAGTGGCGTACAGCAACAGTGGTCCCTCTCCATAAAGGTGGTGCCTCAACAGATCCTGGAAACTATCGCCCCATAAGCCTGACTAGCTTGGTCTGCAAAGCTA
This sequence comes from Protopterus annectens, assembly GCF_019279795.1. Classification (NCBI taxonomy): domain Eukaryota; kingdom Metazoa; phylum Chordata; order Ceratodontiformes; family Protopteridae; genus Protopterus; species Protopterus annectens. The sequence goes on from NC_056733.1 coordinate 20,716,433, forward strand.
TGGAAAGGATCATCATGGACCTCATAAATAAAGATATTGGTGACCTACAAACACTGGATCCTACCCAGTTCGGCTTTGTTAAGGGCAGATCCTGCCTCTTAAACCTGGTTGATTTCTTTGAAACAGTCACCAAGGCCATTGGGAAGGTGGTCCACACAGCCTACCTGGACCTCGCAAAAACCTTCGGGCATTATAGATAAGCTCACCAGCTTAAATATAAACCCCTATGTCACTAGATGGATTGCAAACTGGCTCAAGGACAGAACCCACATGGTTAGAATTGCTGGAGCCATGTCAGACTCCAAACCAGTTACAAGAGGTCTCCCACAAGGCTCAGTCCTGGGACCTCTCTTGTTCGGTATATATTTCTCGGAGGTACAGGCCAACACAGAAGGACTGTGGCTGACCAAGTTCTCAGATAACTGCAAACTGGGCGCCATAATCAACTCTCCAGCCGACACAAGCATCCTCCAAAAGAGCCTCATAGAAACAGACAACTGGTGCCAGAGCCATGGCCTCAAGCTAAATGCCAAAAAGTGTATAGTCATCCCCTTTGGCAAAAACAAAGTGCCCAAATTACCACATAGGTGGTAATCCATTAAGTACAGAAGAAGTAATTAGGGACCTGGGGACCCAAGTTGATAGCAATCTCTCATTTGACAACCACGTGGCCAAAGTGGTTAGAAAAACATTTTATATAGCCCACCTAATCATGAAGGGATTCACTTCTAGATCAGGGGATGTCATCGTGCCTCTTTACTCATCCCTCATCAGGCCCATAATTGAGTACAATGCCCCTTTGGGATGTACCTTACCAGACACCTGCAGCAACTGGAAAGACCCCAAAAGTACCTCACCAAGAGGATCAAAGGGCTCAAACAGATGCCATATGCTGCCCGGTTAAAGAAACTCCAGCTCTCCTCAGTGGCATACCGCCTGTTCAGAGGTGATCTGTGCCAAGCCATGTCCAACCCGAATTAATGGACATGCTGCACCTCAGAAAATCCAAATCCCATCGAGAGAGACTTGAACCTCAGCACTGAAATAAATAGGACATGCTGGAGGGACAGATTCATAACCCAGAGGCTCCCTTCACTCTGGAATAAAATCCCAGTCCAGGTTAGGCAGAGTCCCTCATTGACTCTCTTCAAGAGGAATCTTGATGAGTGGATGGGAGATCGTAGGTTTACCCCGGGTATCACTTCTGTGTCACTGTTAGGCAGAGGCACAGTATACTAAAAAAGGGCATAGCAAAATAAATTTAAAATGGGTGGCGAAAGCCAAACACATTCTGGCTAGGCTTATAAATGCCCTAGGGCAGATAGCCTAGTATGAACCTATGAACCTATGAACCTATGAACCTATAACATTGATGGGTGTACTGCTATCCCTCCATCACACTGGTGGCCATTGGTGAGAACACTGCAATTATAGCTATTCAGCCTGAAAAAAGCATTGTTATCAAAGATTTGTGTGATAACCCTCACAGACACAAGTTTGGTTGTGCACAGCAGTTAGCTTAGTTTAGGAACTGGCAGAAAACAAGTTCTCTGACAATTATAGCAAAATATCAGGGACATGGCTGACAGAGGAAAGCAAAGCAAAAGTATTTCAGCAGGCTAATATATTCAGAGAAGATATGGTGGCAGCTTTGTATATTATACACCACGGACAGCATTTGCTGTGGGCAGGCAAAGGGGAGTCACTTCCATTCCAGGTTGTCTTTAAAGCTCAGCTAGATTTACTGAGACTGGCAATTGAAATTAAGCATATAGAACTTGAGACAGCTGAGCAAATGAAAAACACCAGCATGAAAAGATGATCTTCCTATGCTAGAGACATGTGAGCCATAGGAGGGGGAAATTAACACAAAGAAGTTCAGGTCAGTGCAAAATATTTTGCTAAGTACAAAGAAGAGGATGATTTGGTGAGCTTTATAAGTACCATTGAAAGGGTATATAATCAGCACCAAGTTGACCAAGGGCAGTGTGTGAGGTTTTTAATGCCCTCTCTCATAGGTAAAGCAATGCAAGCACTTTATAAATTCAGTGACGTTGATTGCATAAAATGTCAGAGTTAAAAAATATATTTGTTTAAGTGTTATAAACTGACACAACAGTTCTACAGATAGAAGTTTAGATAGTACAGGAGGAAGGCAGATGCTGCAGAAAATCAACATGCTTTCATATATGGGTGAGTAGGTGTAACTTCACGACATTTGAAATGCTTGCAGATCGTTTGGTCAGGGAACAAGCTCATTATAAATGTAATTCTTCTGGGGAGATTAGGAAGAAAAGGAACAATTGCCTAGCTAGTTAAGTTGACACTGCGTAGGAGGAAGATCTAGCTTTGGAGAATTGTATAGGGTATCCCATGTGGACAGCCTAAGCCATCCCTGCAGGTTTAAAAAGAAAGGCAGAAGACATGGGATCATGTGGATAGGTTTTATGGTTAGATGTTTCAGATGTAATCGAATGGGGTATGTATGGTCTCATTATCCACTAAGGTGGGAGGAAGAACAAATGTCTCAGGAAGCATCAAGCAGGACTAATGCTATGAGGGTGCTGGGTTGTTTAGACACAACAGACATACATAACTATCATAAAAGTCTATATCCTATTCTGATAGAAAGGAAGGAGGTCATTGTCAAAAGGGACACAGATTCAGATGTAACCTCTACCATACTTGAAGTGATCAGACACAAGCACTATTCATTTGGGCAGTCCATTCCAAAAAAGTCCTTAGGTTGGAAGGCTTCTGAAGTAGCTTTTTCAATGGTCTATTTAGACTAGAAAGTAGGATAGTATAGCAAGCATGTGACTGTCATTGAGGACATTCTTGCTGGTGTTAGGGGTTGTGTTAGAAAAATATGTATTAATGTGTGTATTAGCAATATGCTTAGTGCATTTAGAGCTTGAAAAGGGTTAACACATTTATTCTATTTCATACTGCATAAATCTGTACAAACTGCAGCTGCTTTCTGACCTTGTACTGTTAGCTAAAATCTTGCTTGTGCCTTGGAAATTTACTGAGAAGCAGGTGATTTCTGCTTGCTTTAGGAAAATAATGAATAGAACAATACTACTTGTATGAAACTTAGACAAGAAGTTCCGCTGTGCCATGAGAAAATACACAGCTGTAGAAGTTACAGATAATTAGTACAAAGCCTGCTTGAAAATATGAACTACAATCGGCATTTGCTTGTATCTGTATTAGAAAAGTACCTTGAAAAGTAACACTGTACAATAGATGCTTGTAAACGGATTAATGGTCACCAAGGCCAGGTTGTTTTTCTGAAAGGTTTCTCACAAATCTAGTCATGTCAGCAGAAAATCTGAAGTAACATCTGCTGTAGAACAATACTGAAAGTTGTGTTTGATTACATCAGCTTAGAAGGCCATGTCTTGTAAAATAGTATAAGAATGAACATACTTCCTGTTAGTAGACAAATCCTTGTATTTGCATGTTTTTGTCTCCTTGCTGCAAGTAAATTAAAGTGCCTTAACTGAACCTTACATGTATTGGTCTTTGAAGTTTTTTCCTTTGACAGATTGGTCCTTCAGACTGGAAACTTTCACTTCGCCTTGGATCAGACAGGCTAGGTGGCTTGAAACCGTATGGGGAAGAAACCACATCAGTTCTTCTTATTTGAAAAGTCCTCCGACTGAATTGTCGTACAAAAGAGGCCAGCCACTTTCTGATCTGTGACTGAAGGATGGGTTTACTCGAACCAGGTGATCAATCACGAGGGCTCAGGTAAGGTGAATCTGCCTTCTTTTTCTGTTTTAGATCAGGGACTAGATTTGTACTTGTTCTGTTAAGACTTTATTTTTAAGTCAGGGACAGAAAGATTACTGTCTTGTCATAGATCAGGGAAACAGAGCAGGTAGGCAGTCATTCTGAAGAGACTATAAAAACATCCGTGGTACCACGTTAAAAATAAGGTGTTATGTAACGATTAAAAGGGTAGAACAAAATGGATAATAATTGTACAAAAAGGTCCCAAAATCTGCCGTTAACCGAAGACGCGAAATACATGCAGTCACAGCGTGCTAATAATATTAAATACTACTCAAAATGGGTTAATAAGTATGAATTTGATGTTAAACTAGAGAAATCCTCACTTGTCAAACTTGTCAAACAGCTTAAAACCGATTCTAGAGGTCGGGTAAAAAAGCAACGTCAATTAGGAATTCCTCAGGCACACAGGTGGATTGAGGAAGTAAACCGAAGGGAACAAAAGAGTAATAATTCAAAAGCAATGTTTTTAGATAAGGAGGACAATAACTTAGTAATAGCGTCAGCCCCTCCACCTCCTTTACCAGAATATGAGGCAAGTGAACAAATTAGTCCACCACCGCGATATCCTACTGTCACTGTGAGTAGAGACACTACAAAAGCAAAACCATTTATTAGAAATCCCATCGAGACCAGGTCTCGAACATGGGCAGGAAACTCAAAAGGGGACATTGAGTTATATCAAATGGGTAGAAATTCATGATTTATGAGTGAAGAAGAAATATGCCCACTTATAAAAGTGCCTAATCCTCAGGCAGGGCAAGAAGGTCAGGACCCAACTATTCTAGTGTATAGACCCTGGACTCCAGAAGACATCCGGAAAGCCACTGAGGGAATTCCCCATCCAAAAGTTAATTTTAGAAAGTTCTTAGAAGATTTTCAAGGAATGAGGCTGAGTTATAATTTAAACGGAGAAGAGGTAGAAAAAGTAGTCAGACAAATTGTGGGACCAGATTGGCACATGATTAGTGGCGACTGGAATCCCCATGATATTGCGCTCAGGCCCCACCCACATAGCAGCGCAGAATTAGACAACAGAGTGAAAGGTCTTACAGACCAAATCTCTGAGAAATGGAAGCCTAGGGTGGACTGGACTTGCATTAATCAATGCATCCAACAGGAAGGTGAAGCTACTGACCGATATTATGTCAGACTATTAGAATGTTTTAATAACCATTGTGGAATGTAGGTTCCTGAAGATTAGACACACGATTCCCCATACGAGCAGCAGTTAAAGAATGCATTTTTGAAAGGCAGTATTGTACCTATAAGCAGCTTTATTACAAAACACATGGTGGATCATCGTACAAGCATGTTACAGTCATTACTTGAATATGCTAGACATGCCGAAAGGCATTTTAATAGCAAAAAGAAAAAGAAAGCCCAAGTATTTTCTGTAGAAGATGGAGCAGAAGTTTATGAGGTACAGTCTGGGAAAAAGGGCAAGAAAAATGCCCAGGGAAACAAACAATCTGATCATCGATCAGAGGACTTTGAAGGGCGAAAGAAAAGGGGTGAATGTTTTAAATGCGGTAAGAAAGGACACTTGGCAAGGGATTGCAAGAAAAACAAGAAGGCAACCACGGAGGATAAGGAGGGTGAGGACTGACTATATGGTAGTCAGGAATCACTAGAAGGGGATAGCGGAGAAAGGACACATGAGTATGTGATAGAGGGAGTAGAGAATGTGACAGAAGAAATAGAGGAAGTTCAAGAAGTCATGGATAGTGAAGAAAATGAAATATTGGATTTGGCTTTATTGAGCTTAGAGCTCTATTTAGCAGACACGAAACCAGAAGTTACACTCCTGGTAGAAGGGAGGGAAGTAAGATTCTTGTGTGACTTAGGGGCATCACGGACCCTGGTACATCCCTCCAAACTGCCAGAGAATTCAGAGTCACCTGATTACATATTAGTGAAAGCAGCTAATGGACAGCTGTATTGGAAGCCCCTCTCCCATAATATTGTGATAACTGATCCTGTTTCAGGACTGACCCAGAAAAGCAAAATTGTTGTATCTGCAAAATGCCCAGTAAACCTCTTGGGCAGAGACCTTATTATTTGGTATAGCAGTAGTTCCGACTATAAAGGGTATGGAAGCACAGCAACAAATTGATACCTTTGCAGTGCAATCGGAGGGTGAAATGTTTTATTGGTACAGCCAGGACTTGGTTATGACTGGCCCAGGGGCGGTGACCGAAGAGTTGATGAATGTAGCCATCAGCAAGTTCCCCTCCCTTGACATTGATAAACAACATTTGTTGCACTGTACTCTGTATTATTGTAATACACCAGGACCTGAAAAGGAATATGAGCAATAATTGTTTAGAAATCATGCAAACAGATTGGTATTACCTAATCTGTACTGGGACACAGAAGGGAACAGTGTAGCCAGCTGTTTATTGCCCCAGGAGTTCTTTGCACTTTATAAATCTAATTGATTACCACATGGTAGCTTAACTAAAGACAAGAATGTAAAATGGGTAGACTTAGGAGAAAAAGTCACAAGATGGGAAAAACAGAGTTAGAACTGTCAGAACAGGGAATACAAGTGCAGAAGCTGAATTGGATAACTCAGACCCACCCAGCTGTACACTTGCAGTCTAGCAAGGACAGCTGATTAGCACTCCTATTGAAGGAGGAAGAGAATGCCTTACAGAATATACCAGAAAATCTCTGGTCAACAGGAAAATCAGATGTAGGACTTATTTGTACAGCCGGACCAGTTACTATTATGCCAAAGTCAGCATTTAGACCACAAAAGAGACAATATCCCTTAAGAAAAGATGCAGATGTAAAAATCATACATATTATAACAGCTTTACTTAAGGAAGGAGTACTGGTGGAATCACCTGATTCACCATGTAACACACCCTTATTTCCTGTCAAGAAAGCAAATGGAGAGTGGCGTATGGTCTAAGATTTACAAGCTGTAAATGACACAGTAATACCAAGGGCACCTACGGTGCCAGACCCACACACCCTGTTGAATGATTTAAAACCTCAACAGAAATATTTTTCTGTGGTAGATATCAGCAATGCGTTCTTTTCGATACCGATACACCCTGACAGCCAGCATTGGTTTACATTCACATTTCAGGGGAAAAGGTATACATATACGTGACTACCACAGGGGTATTGTAAAAGTCCAACAATATTCTCACAAGAAATGGCAAGCAACTGGGCGGGATTTACCCCACCAAGAGGTAGTCAGATTTTGCTTTATGTTGACGATTTCCTGTTGGCGTCCCCCACCCAGCAAGATTGTAAAGAAGATACCATAGCGCTATTACAATTTTTAGCCACTGAAGGACATAAAGTAAACAAAAATAAACTGCAGCTTTGGGAAAAACAAGTTAAATACCTAGGATATGTAATATCCAAGGAAGGTAGGACATTAGATGAGGACAGAAAAATAACAATTTTGCTAGCACCAAAACCCACTACCAAGAAGGAAATGATGTCCTTCCTGGGTACGACTAATTTTTGTCAGAGTTGGATTCCAAACTATGCCTTGGAATCTGCACTGTTGACTAACCTGATTTATAAAAAGCCTATGGCAGCACAGGATTTATTACAATGGACACCAGAAGCAGAATCTGCTTTCTGCAAACTGAAACAGTTAATAGCGTCCTCATTAGTTTTGGGATTACCAAACTATCATAAACGTTTTTTCCAAACTGTAGATTGTAAGCAAGGTTATATGACATCAGTGTTAATACAGCAGCATGGGGACAAGCAACACCCTATTGCATATTATTCATCACAACTGGACCCAGTGGCACGGTCTTTACCTCACTGTGTACAAGTAGTAGTTGCAGCTGCTATGGCAGTACAGGGTTTGGCCTCAGTAGTGTTGTTCCACCCTCTCACATTGAGAGTGCCTCATGCAGTCATGATTATTTTACTGCAAGAGAAGGTAGCATATCTTTCCCCTGCTAGGTATCTTTCCTGTATGACTATATTGTTGAGCCAACCTTATATGACAATTGAACGATGTATGACTTTGAACCCTTCTACCTTGCTCCCAACCCCTGCAGATGGCACACCACACAGCTGCCTGCAGGTTATTGAGCAAAAGACACTGCCTAGAAAAGATCTTACGGATGTTCCCTTGGATGATGCCGAGGTGACATACTACGTGGACGGCTCATGCAAAAGGGGTTCTGCAGGACAGAACCTAGTAGGATATGCAGTAGTTTCTGACACAGACATTATAGAAGCGAAATCTTTACCACACAGTTTATCTGCACAGTTAGCAGAATTGATTGCCTTGACACGGGCATGTACCTTAGCAAAGGGTAAATGTGTAAACATTTTTACTGACAGCCAGTATACTTTTTCTATTGTACATGTTTTTGTGCAACAGTGGAAAAATCGAGGAAGGATAACATCTACTGGCAAACCAATCAATCATGCACAGTTTATTTTAGATATTTTAGAATCTATTCAGTTACCTCAGAAAGTAGTTATTTGTAAATGCACAGCTCATACCAAGCAACAGGACAGGATTTCAAAAGGTAATGCGAGAGCTGATACAGCTGCAAAGCAGGCAGCTTCAGAAGTATTTCTTTTGAATGAGGAACTTCAACCCTCTGAGATTTTAGACTTAGAAATGTTGAAGACAATGCAAACACTTACTACGCAAACTGAAAAACAAAGATGGGTAAAACGAGGAGCAATTCTCGAAAAGGGGCTGTACATCTCTAAAGAAGGAAAACCAATATTGCCATCTAATTTGTTTAGATATGCAGCTTTGTTGAGCCATGGGCAGTGCCATGTCTCAACAGGGGGGAGGGTACAGCTGGTGAACCAAGTGTTCACAACGTATGGATTTACAAACTACTCTAAAAAATTTTCTTCGTTATGCCACATCTGTAATAAACATCATGCACGAGGGGCGTTAAAGCCCAAGCAAGGGAGTTTCCCTACACCACCATATCCATTTCATACTATTTGTATGGATTTCACAGAGTTGAATAAATGTGAAAATAATAAGTATTGTCTTGTCATTGTAGATATGTTTTCCAGATGGGTGGAAGCCTTTCTGACTAAAAATCCAGACGCTACGACTGTGGCCAAAGTGCTTGTTAAAGAAATCATCCCTAGATTTGGCATTCCGGAAAGGATCTCCAGTGACAATGGCACACACTTCATGAATCAGACCATACAGCAGTTAAGTAAACATTTTTGTATTTCTCTAAAGGATCATTGTGCGTATCACCCGCAATCAGCAGGGCTAGTAGAGAGGCATAATGAGATTTTAAAGAGTAAGCTAAGAAAATTAATGACAGAAACACAGAGAAACTGGGTGTACTGTCTGCCCCTGTCACTGTTGAGCATGAGAACTGTTCCGAATACAAAAGGACTGACTCCTTTTGAAAAGCTCTTTGGAAGGGCTTATATATACCTCAGTGGAAATCTCTCATGCCCGCAGACCAAGAAGCTGACAGTACATTAGCAGAGTATATGCGTAATTTGTTAATTCTACACATTTGTTGCAGTTAAATTCTGTTTCAGATAAAGAACAAACCAGACCGTCAGAAGTGGCAGTGCCCCCTGGAGCGTGGATCTGGAAGAAGATAGTTAAGAAGAAAAATTGGGCGTCTCCGAAGTGGGAAGGTCCATATCAAGTGATTTTATCAACACCCACTGCAGTCAAAATTGTGGAGCATGCCTCCTGGATCCACTTGACGCACTGTGAATTAGTTAAAAACTTTGAACTGGACAAAAATCTTGTTACATGCCAAGAGCAAAAATGATAGAGTCCAGAAGAAACAGGAATGCATAACAACCCTTTCCTCAGAAGTATTGCATAATCATCCTGTTAACTGTATTTGTGACAATAATCTTTTTGTTGTGGCCTTTTCTTTTCCCAGCCACACAGACTGAACTGAATAAATGTGAAGCGTTACTCATAAACTGGCATCCAAACTTTAACAATTACCAGGCAATTAAATATGTGTATGCTGAGACTTTCAATGTTTCAAATTGCTGGATTTGCACAGCTTTGCTGACAGCATACAGGGGGTTATTAATGACTACAGTCCCCCTAGGGGTCAATGAGACCTGGGAGAACTTGATTTATGATACCTCAACCATTACAGCACAAGATAAAATAGCATTGCACTTGTCTGTTCCACAAAAGGGAACTGTGTGTTTTTATAAAAATGATACTGTTCAGGTGGGTAGTAGCAATTGCAATGTGACTGTTCCTTATGGATGTTACACTAAAGGTAACAATGTAGATCTTTATTGTAATACAAACTATGATTCATTTCTTGGATTGATGCACAAAACACTTGATGAAGTAAAACATAATTCTGTTCTTTATAAACAGCTATCTATAATTGATAGAAAAATGTTTCATGCAGGGCGAGTGTACATTCATAGCAAGGTTACTACTAAAGTAGAGGACTGTTATTTTGTGTGTGGCAGAAAGGCATACAAATGGTTACCTGAGAATTGGTCTGGCAGTTGTTTTTTGGGTTAACTGGTTCCGGCCATACAACACACTGCAGTTTTGCCTCATGGGAAAATTTGAAATGTCCGAGAAGTCGTCAAGAAACCTGTAAATCCAGTGGGACAAATTGATGCGCGTTGGAAAGACCATCACTCTCTAGGTAAAGGACTGACACACACGGACTTGAGTGATAGCATTATATCGTGGGCAGGCATATTACCAGCATATGGAGCAGTGAAATCGATCTGGGAGCTGAGAAAACTGTCAAAACATCTCGAAGTAATGAGCAATGCAACTTTTTCTGCTCTCGAATTGGTGACTGATGAACTGAATGCTATGACAACTGTAGTGCTCCAAAACTGCATGGCTCTTGACTTCACCCTAGCAGCGAGAGTTGGTACGTGCACTTTAAACCAAGAAGAATGCTGTTCGTATATTCCTGACCATAAACACGAGATAGACATTAATGTGTGTATTAGCAATATGCTTAGTGCATTTAGAGCTTGAAAAGGGTTAACACATTTATTCTATTTCATACTGCATAAATCTGTACAAACTGCAGTTGCTTTCTGACCTTGTACTGTTAGCTAAAATCTTGCTTGTGTCTTGGAAATTTACTGAGAAGCAGGTGATTTCTGCTTGCGTTAGGAAAATAATGAATAGAACAATACTACTTGTATGAAACTTAGACAAGAAGTTCCGCTGTGCCATGAGAAAATACACAGCTGTAGAAGTTACAGATAATTAGTACAAAGCCTGCTTGAAAATATGAACTCCAATCAGCATTTGCTTGTATCTGTATTAGAAAGGTACCTTGAAAAGTAACACTGTACAATAGACACTTGTAAACGGATTAATGGTCACCAAGGCCAGGTTGTTTTTCTGAAAAGTTTCTCACAAATCTAGTCAAGTCAGCAGAAAATCTGAAGTAACATCTGCTGTAGAACAATACTGAAAGTTGTGTTTGATTACGTCAGCTTAGAAGGCCATGTCTTGTAAAATAGTATAAGAATGAACATACTTCCTGTTAGTAGTTAGACAAATCCTTGTATTTGCATGTTTTTGTCTCCTTGCTGCAAGTAAATTAAAGTGCCTTAACTGAACCTTACATGTATTGGACTTTGAAGTTTTTTCCTTTGACAGGTTGACATAATAAAAAAGGTGTTTACCACATGAACTTGAAGTATAAGGTTTGATTCACACAGCTCTTAACAGTTAGTTGCCTATCTGGGGCTAGGATCTGTAATATAATGCACACACTCAAGTCACTGGACCACAAGTATCAATATGATTCTATCATCGTCCATGTGGGTATATATGACCTGAGGCCTACCTCACTTGACTTTATGAAATGAGGCATTATGGACCTCTGAATGTGTGCATTGAGCAGCTTTCTGTCTTCAGCAGGGATGATGCCACAGTATAAACAGAAAATAATTGATTTTAATAATTGGCTTAATTTCTAGTGTCACTCTAGGGGAATCCAATATCTATCAGCATGGGTGGCCATGGTTAACAGTTAGGAACTATACCGTTGCAGAATACATCCTATTAAGTGACAGGGTATTAAAATTCATAACTCCCCCAAACCTTCAAGAACATAGCTACCTATGCAGAATTATTTAGAGAAACCCTGTACAAACATGATAAGGGCTACATTGAGGCAGACACACCTACTAGAAGTAACCCCAAATTAACATCAAAAACAAAACACAGTGGTGGAATCTTTACCTTAACAGGATATATAACAAAAGAAAACATTCATGACCAAAATCAGAAAGATCAAGCTCTCATAAAAATAAGAAACTAAGAGGTCTAATGAAGTCCAACCAGGACAACTACAAGGTCAGGATAGCCTCCCAGGTTAAGGACAATCTTAAGGCTTTCTTCAGCCATGTCAGGAATCTTAAAGGGAATAATCAGCAGTTTGCAAAACTGGTGGTAAATGGCAGAACCTTCACTAACCAGGGTGACATAGCAAATCTACTGACTGATATATTTAGCTCTAACTTCACTGCTTACTCCCCCCATTACCCCCTGTGAAAACCCTTCTAGCATACCCCCCATATCAAAAGGAAGCAGGTCCTGGAGATGCTCGCTAAGGCCAAAAGCACTGCTTCAGTGTGCCCTAACAATATCCCTGGTTGCCTCTTAAATAGCCTAAAACATGACCTAGCAAGACTAGTTGAGGCAGTCTTCAATTGCAGCCTTAAAACAGGTTACATACCAGGTTAATGGAGGGCCACAACCATCATCCCTCTTAATAAGAGTGGATCATCAACTGACCGCAGGAACTGCAGATCAGTCTGACAAATTTAATATGCACAGCCATGGAGCAAATTATCATGGGAATGATCAACAAAGACACTGGCAACCTACAGACATTGGACCCATACCAGTTTGGCTTTGTTAAGGGAAGGTCTTCTTATTTAACCTGGTAGACTTCTTGAGAGGGTCACTATGGCAATGGATGAGAGAAAAAACAGTACATACCACTTACCTTCACCTAGTCAAGGTGTTTGATACAATACCCCACTCAGGTATAGTTGACAAACTCTCAGAATTAGGCATAAATTCCTACATACACAGACAGGACCCAAGAAGTCAGGACTGGTGAGACCACTTTCACCAAGAAACTGGTGACCAACAGAGTACCCCCAGCAGAGTACCCCACATCTTTGTGGTATGCCCACTTCTGTTTGGCATCTACTTCTGGAAGACAAGGCAAATGTCAAAAGCATCTGGCTTGCTGCATTTTTAGATGACTGGAAAGTGGAAACAACTAGGAGCTATCATAGATTCTCCCATGACACCAAAATCCTACTGGAGGGTCTAACACAAACAAATAACTAGTGTGAAAGCCAAAAACTCAATGCAAAGAAATGCATTATAGTGTTCCTTTGAGAAAGCATCCACCCAAGCTAATTACTTCATCACTAAACCACCTGATAATTAGGGATCTAGGAACATATGTAGGCAGTCATTTGGTGTTCAACCAGGACATAGCCAAGATAGTAAGAAATCCATTCTATGTTACCCAACTCATAAGCAAGAGTATGGCATCCACTTCCAAGGAAGTAATAGTACCACTCTACTCAGCCCTTTTCAGACCCATCATTGAGTACAATGTCCCCTTTGGCATGTACCTAACCAAGCACTTGCAGCAGCTGGAATGCCCTCAAAGGTTTCTTACCAGGAGAATCCAGGGTATGAATACCCTGTCATAAACATATCCCCTTAAAGTCCTATCTCTGTACAGATTACTGAGAGGTGATATATGCTCTGCATATAAGGTGTCATCAGATCCAGCTATTTCACATCCACAAGACAAACAAGACTAGAAACACTAGATCCTAAGACCTGGACATTGTTTGCAACATAAACAGAACCAATACTTGTCTAAAAGGATCCCCATGCTAGGGAATAAGCTCCCCATCTACATGAAGCAGAGTTCAATCCTGACCCTATTCAAAAGAAAGTTTGATCATTAGATGAGGAATCACACATTCACCCCTGGCCTGGCCCCCATGTCTTTGATGGACAGAGGTTGACACTAAGTAAATTAATCTCGAACTACTATATCCTTTCAACAACTTATATTATCATGGAAGTTCTTTTTTTATTTTAGTTGATACTTTCAGTAAATGATCTTTAGAGGTAATTGGAGAGTAAGGGATGCAGATATTTTAGGACGTTGGATAGATGCCTTTGTTTGCAGGGATATTGGCAATGTCTGTTGGGTTACAGTAAGATCCATCATTATGAATAAGTTCAGAACAATGTAGTGTTTTGTTTCGTAGTTTTCCAGTATAGCTAAAAGTATTTATAATTATTTTTGGCTTCAGAGGCCAGCGTAAGTTTATGGCTTCTTAACTGAACATGATTATATTTTCCAGTTTTTGCAATGCTTTTGATATTTTCCTTGAGAGGAGGGGTTTTGTATTTGGTATAAAATTTAAGGAGTTTCTTTCCTTTGTTATGGAAATTGTTTATACATTTATGTATTTATGGTAGTGGACCCTGGGTGTGACTTAGTTCTGAATTTCCCATGAAATATGGTATTTGGTAGGAACTGTTAGGTCTATAGATGTTTCTAAATGGGTGCAGGATTTTTTAGTGAAGCTTGCAGCTGTATCAAGGTCAGAGATGGTGTAGGCATAGCTAAATGTTGATATTTCTTCACAGAGTAGGATTAGGTTGGCATATTTGCAGCCCTTAAATTCAGTGGGGACGGCTGTTGGGGCTTTTGGAGGTTTAAAGGAAAGGGTCACAAGGCTGTGGTAAGACTTCATTGGGAAAAAAAAAGATATAAGAGGAGAAGTGCAAAATGGTGCTATATTTGTAAGAATCATCCAGGAGGTTTGTTTACTGACTTCTCAAAGAGGGTTTTGTTTATAAAGTCTAGGAATTTTGGGGGAATAGCCACCATTAGAGGTACAGATGTCCTAGTTTATTGAAAGATACTTAAAGTCACCCAAAATAGTTTTTGTTTAAGAAAGATCATTTTGAACATTTTGGAATCATGTAGTTTTTCAGGTGACAAATAGGGCATTCTGTAGCAAACTGCTAATTGATAATTAGTCTTATCTTGAATGATCTGTAGTTAAATGAGTTCAGTCTGTGGACTCCAAGGAATCTACCTGGAGGTAATATGTTCCTTGTAAAATGTGAAGACTTTACAACACTTGCCATTGGATCTCAAGACATAAACAGCTTGAAACCCATGCATCAAAGGAGACATCTCTTTACAATAAAATTGAGTCTCAGTAACTATGTAGATATGTTTTTTTTCTAAATATGTGTTAAACCTCAATACTAGGCTTACAGAGCTCGTGTGTATGGCCCAGGAGCTCCTAGCACAGACACAAGAGCTGAACAAGGTCTGGTATGATAGAAAAGTCAGAGAGTGGGTGACATCCTGCTATCTGGGTGCTACATTGGTGGCAGTAGTGTCATTTTTCCTATAACACTGTTGACAGTGGTGTCATCCCCATCATAACACTGTCAGATTTTCCTCATATAAGGTCTTACAATGAAAATCATCTTTCTTGAAGAAGACATATAAAGAGTTATTAGAAATAGTTTTGCAATTAAATGAGTCTGTTGTGCAATATGAGCAAAAAGTCAATTTACATTATAATCATCTTATGTGGTACAGAAATCATTCTGTTTCTGAAAAGATAACTCCTAAAAACATCTTTAACTGGAAGAGTTATAAATTGTCTGTTTGAATAGAGTACTTACAATATGTAAACATCCAAAGTACACAGCCAGCACTTGGAAAGTTGGTTAGACCAGCGTTTTATTAAAAAAAAAATAGTAAGACATGCTTACTCGGCTGAGCCGTGCACTGTCGTACTTGCAGAAGTGCTCATGGGTGAGTACTTACAATATGTAGGCAATGGAAAAATAAGTTTTGTTGTAATGCTGGAAGCAGACACTGGATAGATGTGGCCTGAATCAAAAAAAAAATCTAGGAAGGATATAAGCACCTTGCTTTTAACTCATTATTACATCATCCATTTCTACAGCATCCCTAATGCTAATGCATTTAGATTTACTTCAGAACAAACACGCACATATTTTATTTTTCTTGAAGTCATGAGTTACCTTGATATGTTTAGCCATGCCATGCCCCTTTATTTAGTGAGAATAGTACATATTTCAGTTATTCAGGCCACCAATGTCTGTGGTAAACTTGTAAAACTCTTGCATTTCACTAGCAATGCCATGTGACCAGATACACTGAATGTTCATGAACAATTCTGTCTTGCAGGAATGTGTATTTATAAAAATACTATCAGGAAACTATATAGGTTTGACAGTACTAGCAACAGAGTACAGTTCCCACAACAGTCAAGCATTCCTTTATTGGTTTATTTATAATGGTGTGTGGAGCTATATAAGACAGCAGCAATTTGAAATACATTTCAGTGACCATTACTTCTTTTACTATCTTCAAGGAGAAATGCATTAATGAAACAATTATTTCTTTTACTTTCATCACAAGTAAATTTCTGAAGTATATACAGAAGCTGGTGTCATCTTCAATTCAAACCAATCATTTCAACTTCTGGATCAAAGATTGAGACTCATGGTATGTTTGTCAATGGCAAGATTAAAAAAGTTATGGAGAAGATTAAATCTTATCCCCTGGGAACTATGTGACTTCTTGAACAAATTTTATTGGGTTGTTTGTGATTTTTAATAGTGCTGAATTTTTGTTTGTAATGGTCAGTGTTGCCTCTTTGAATATCTCACTTCCTAAAGTAAATTTTCTAATGTTGAAATCAATGTAATATGTGGTTTGATTGAGGCTGTTTTGAAAATCTTTCATTATTATTATTATTATTATTATTATTATTATTATTATTATTATTATTATTATTATTATTATTATTTTAATGGTGAATATTACAAATAAGAAAGTGTGTTGTCATAGAAGCTGCTTTGGCTCCCATGTATGTTAATGCTGTGTTAGCTGAATGAAGGAAAAATAAATTATATTAGATGGAACTTTTTAGAAATTGTATGTGCAGTTTATTGTTGACCTGGTATTTATTTGGTATAAATTGAAAGATGATTGTAACATACTTATTCAAGAAATTAATTCTAGCAGTCTTTTTTAAAACATCCATTATAAGACTCATTACAGCATTTTTTTGAAATTATATTAGAATTTCATTCAGATAATTATTTTACCTCATCAGTTTTTGAAAAGCCACTGCAGTGAACATTTTTTTTCATATATAAAGAATGCTGCTAAAATCAATTCATTAGAGCTTCAAGATTTAAACAAACCTGAGATGAACTTTTTTGTCATGGTTTCTGAAAAAGGTCACCCCGTAACTTTGTAGAAAGAATCAAATATGAAGTTCAATGTTTGAAAAGGACTGTATTTAAACCCTTGTTGCAACTTGGTAGGAATATGTAAGAGATGGCATTCCAAGCTTGCAACACAACTGTAAAAATATCCCATGTGTTAACAGTTTAGATTGATCATCTATTAAAATACTATACCAAACAACTGGAAATATATTATAAAAAAGGAAGTTGTAAGAAATGTATTAGTGTCAGAACTTTAAATTATCACCAAAACCAGTTTTAATGGGAAAACACTATTGGAAATTATAAAAGATAAATAGGAAAGATCACCCACTTATGTGTTGCACAAGTGGGATACATGTGCTTATTGCAGAATGATTTATGAGTGAACAGTGGTCAGGATTTAAGAATATGACTTGTAGAATTCCCAGGTTTTACCCAACTTGCAGAATTCCCAAGATTTTTAACTGTAACAGCACCTACGTTGTGTACATTGCCTTTTGCACAAAATAAGCATCTTACTATTTTAAGACTATCAGAAGCTTGGGAAACATAAGTTATCAACATTTAAATGCTATCACACCAAAAGACAGAAGTAATACATTATTTAGACATTGCATTATATGTGAAGGGTTCAGAAAAGTCTGGCCACTATTGGTCATGTTTTCACGGATGATAGGAGATTATAGGACAAATTATTAAAATAGAAAGAGGTACGTTGCCAGCTTATTTTTTCTGAATGTTGGAGCACCTCCAGGATTAAAGGAAAGTGTTTGCATAAAAAGTACATTGAAATTATGTAAAATTAGACAGTACATTTTAAGTCAGATGATGCCCTGTGACTATAAAGTAAAAGGTATTTAACACAAAATTTGTAAATTTCAAGCAGTTTTGAAGAAGTCTAGTTAAAATAGATAAAAATGTTAAAATGTGTTGTTTTCTAGTAAAATTAGTATTATTAGTTAGATCATCCTGTGCTACTTGTTTGTTTCTGTTCATACTTATTTCAGTTATTTGCACCACTTGATTATATTAAATAATATTTTTCAGTGGGCCCTAGATTTGCTAGGGTCAGTATAGTAATACTGTGTGATTAGAGTCTTTGCATTTAACGCGAATGGTTTAAAATTATCTCCTTTTTAATTTTAATAATAGCTGCAATTTAGTCCTGTTGCATTCGAACCCTATGAATCAAAAATTTAAAACATCGAACATACAGAACAAAGATTTTTTTTCCTAGGGAAAAATTTGCTATTCCAAAACACATACACACAACACAAGCACACCAAACAAACAGCAATCCACATGCATACAACTAAACTCTTACACCTAACCCTACACTAAACTATACACACACCACTAACTATCCACTTACCTTAACCCAAACCCTAACCCTACGGTCCGTCACTATCGCACAGTCACCTCACCCGCACCCTAACCCAAACTCACCTACCCCACTCTAACCCTCACGTCCACACAATCGCACACTTACCTGACCCGCGCCCTAACCCTAACTCATCTAACCTGCCCTAACCTTCACATCCACACAATCGCACACTTGCCTGAACCCGACCCGTAACTTTCCACCACAGCATTGAAAATACGGAAGCAACAGAAAAAGACAACCAAATTTTTTCTCTAGGAAAAAATCAGGTTTTCTGTTTCTTCGATATTTTCACCGTTCGCTGAAAACTGGTTGATATTAGAACACCTAAAATTTTGAAAGTTCGGTGTTCTAATATAGACCCTTGCATTTGCATTTATTTGGTCAATCTTAACTGTATATGACTCCACTAACATTCTGGCAACCACTTTAACTACTTTCCCAGCTGCACTTTCATTCTCTTCACTTCCCAATTCCTTGATCTATGTTTGCACCTCCTCTGTTCCACCTTAGTAATGCATGCTAACCCTTACCCTAACCCTAAAACACTCACGCACAAAATCTAACCCCTTACCCTAACCCTTAAAAAGACACACTCAGACACAAATTCCCAGCCCCACCATTTACCTTTGCTGATCAACTAGAAGTTGCCCAAAACGGTGTTATGACAAACAGCCCCTCACTCAAAATATACAGCAGTTCACTTGCATCATGCAAAATAAGTGTTGACCGAGTGACCTCTAACAATGTGTGTGTGTGTGTGTGTGTGTGTGTGTGTGTGTGTGTGTGTGTGTGTGTGTGTGTGTGTTTGAGGGAACCAAAAATAAAAATGGTTTCAATTTCAGCAGTGAAGGGACACAGGAAGTTTTCTTTGGATTATTGCTTTTTCTGAATCAGTTGCAGCACTAACTACATAGAGGTAAATGAATATCTTTGCAGCATAAACTTCCTAGTTTAAGAAAAAGTCCTATATAAGTAAGTTACCATTCTTCAAACAGAATTCTACCACACTTTTGTTAGCCCCAAAGTAAATTAGTGTTCTGACATCCTTTTTGATTTGTAGTATATGCAGGGGTTCTACTGTACAGGAAAATATTACAGCTTATCAAATGAGGCTTAGGGCATTCTGTAATTATGGCATTCACAGTACACTTGGCAATATAAACTTTCAAAATATGGATCATCACTTTAAGCTATATTGCAACTCTGAATTGGAAGATTTACCACTGAAAAACAAACCTTTTAATGTATTTGCAGTCAGCTAAACAAGCTGCAGCATGCAATTTTTTGTAATTAACACACTGTTGAGATACACTAAAAAGTGTTTTACTGATGGATTCAAACTTTTCACTCATTATGAAAAAATGTACTTCTGTGGTTACATGAGAAGGGGTTATTGTTTATATGAATCTGCACATGCAGGCATGTGCCATTTCTATCTCCCCCATGTAGAAAGACTAGACATGACAAAGACATGCCACGTACATGAACCTAATTGTATTACATTCATATTTCTGTCTGTAGCACGAGCAAGCATGAAATTCATAGACATACGAAATATGCAAGCATCTTCTTCTCCTCCTTTCAGCTGCTCCCGTTAGTGTCAGTAGAGTTTTATGGTGTCAAGTTTCCAGCCCTGCACCCAACCTTCCTCAGAAGGCACGCACACCTAGGGCCAATTTAAAATGTCCAATCCACCTGCAGCATGTCCTGGGGTGTGAGAGGAAGCAGGAGTACCCAGAGAAAACCCATGTGAACATGGGGAGGACACAGGCATACTCCACACAGAAGGCACCCCAGCCAAGATTCGAACTGTGGAACCTCTTGCTGTGAGGTGACAATGCTAACCACCTAAAATATATGTAAAGTATGAATAGTCAAAACATACTTTCTAGGAAAGGGTAAGATTTAGAAATAAACCACAGATGCAAATTACTGAAGAAATGAAACTTTATTATTAAGAATCATCAATAATAATAATAATTTAATAATAATAATAATACAGTTTTTTTAGTGTCACATTAGAAGCATACAGAATGGCAGGAAGAACAAAAAAAACAAAAACAACAACAGCTGTAAACTACAGGTTCAGAGGAGGCAGGAGATTCTCAGAAACAGCCTTCAAAGGATAACAAATTATACATAACTAAGGTCTTTGCTGAGGAAGATAATAATGCAGACTTCTCAAAAATGGCATAGAAAAGATATGGCATTGGAGGGCTTTAGGAAACAGGAAATGGAAATAAAATAAACACTTAAAGCTAAAAAGTGCACAAGTCAGACAACATAAGGAGACAGACTGATATGCATATATTTTATACTAATACTGCTGATAGACAGATGTACATACAGAACCAGACAGACAAACAGAAATGGAGGTATGACTGCAGAAAAAATAGATAGTATTTGTACACATGGCAGTAAATAATGCTTGGTGATGTGATTATGATTTAATGTATGAATACTATAGTTAGATGTTTAAAAGACTGACAGTGACAGAAAAAGAAAAGTGAAACAAAGAACAGAAATGTCTGAAATGCAAAGAATAGGACAGAATGTGTGTGTGTAGTATATACATTGGTATAGAGAGATAGGTGCAGCAGATATATACATCAGAATTAGACATAGAAAAGAACCTTTTAGCACTTAATACAGTACAAATTGCTCAATACATTAACTTTTCTAGGATACTGCTACCATGTCAAATGAGGTGTTCAAACACATTCTTTTTGATATGGAAGTTGCTAAGCTTTAATGACAAAATGTTGGGAATGACTTTTTTTTTGCTTTTCTTTCTAACTTTCAATATGTGTGACTGACATGTCTTCATAAGGAAGTGGTCTGTTTTTCAATGCACTGGAAGCCCTCCCATTTGTTTCTATACATAAAGGGACAGAAACACACAACACATACAATATATATATATATATATATATATATATATATATATATATATATATATATATATATATATTTTTTTTTAAATGAGAAACAGGTAACACATGAGACTGGCACTTCTAAATCTCAGCTGATACATGTTTCAACTGCTCTAGCTTCTTCTACAGGTATCATATGTAGCAGTCAACACTTTCTTCAGCTGCTCTAGTATATTATCCCCATAATTAAGTGCACAACACAAAATGAAGCCTGGAATATTCCAGTATAAATGTTCTGGAAGACAGAAAACTACAAAAATGGAAAACATACATTTTTAACCAGACTGCCAATGTAGAACATAAATGACTTTTTCTTGAGTAGAGCCTGCAATAAAATTATCTATTTTCCACTCTCTTTCCATAACTTAATTTTGGTGATATGTTAATTTTGTTTGTAGCCAAGTACGTTAGCTTTAGTTAAAAGAAATTTATCCCACACCTTACATTGTACTGCTAGTTCACCCATATATGTAAGAAGTAGTAGCGTTAGCAGTTCAAAGAGGGTCATTATTTAGTTATTTTACTTTTGCTAAAAACAGGCCAATACTGAAGGGCTTACAGTTCATATGCCGTGTTCAGTTTTTATATTAGTTTTTATTTCAGCACAGAACTTCCACCAGCAGACTGAATATATTGCACAGCAATGTCGTCATTCCAACGTGATATCAAGCGGAAGCATCATAAAATTCATTCTGCTTATTATCTGTCAATACTCCCAACCAAGAATGCTTTTTTCCCATGGTAAATATTTCTCTATATGCATTCCTGTTGAGGGGGACCAGCAAAAAGAGTCTTTGGATCACAATTTCCACTTTTAGAATAACGAATTATTCAGTTAATTTCTAAACCATAAAAATAAATCAAGTGCACGTGTCATTTCAAGGCGCACGCGTGCGCGCACACACACACACACACACACACACACACACAGTTTTATAAAATAACACATTGCTATACATTCAACAATGAAAGCACTTTGAGCAGGTGAAATCTTCTCATTCAGTTTTAATATTTCTAAAAGTTTTCCTTGTTTTTTTCTTTTCATTGCAGTGTAGCATGGTTGAGAAAAATTACTAGGCTGCAGAGAAAACTACAACACAAGCTGTTTAAAGAATCACACTGGCCTGCAACATATGCTGGCTTCTATTACACAACATTTTATAAAGGAGCAAAAAGCAACTACTAGCTGCAGTCCAACTAGAAGTAGGGAAACATACAAAGGGGAGGCCTTTAATAGTCTGTGTTGCTTAAACTAACATACTGTGTAGTCTCACAGGCTAAACCAACTCTGACGTAGGAAAATGTGGCAAAATACATATTAATCATTTTGATAAGCTGTGAAAAAAAGACAATAAGCAGCCACTGAGGTATGGAAGCACCGTATTTATGGGAAGATGTTGAGGGGAACTGATGTTAGAAAATATTGGACAGATTTCTAGAATGTACTCTCCAAAAAGCCTGACAGCATATTTTGGTACTGTGATCATTTACAGTCACAATAACATCCAACGGGAAGACTGGGGACAACATAGAAACGTATAAGTAATCTAAAATAAAGGCTCGGTACTGAAACAGATCATACATTATTCAAGCGTGATAAGTTTAGAATACACTTTCAGTCACTGGATTGATTTTACTCCAGATCCTGAAATAACTTCTGATTGGGAGAAAAAGCTGCACGAGTTGCTCCCATTTTATGAATGCTGGTGACTTCTGTAAGGCTTTTTGCTCATAGAAGTCATTTTGGAATTTGAGGTTAGTGATTTGCGTGGTTTAAATATGCAGTAGAGCACCGGGCAGTATTCTAACAATGATACAATCACTGGGAGATCCAAACAGAAGAGCTGGGAATGTCCTGTAATGTGTACGTCACTGAATGAGCACTGCAGATCTGCTGTACAGACAATGCTTTTACAGTACATAATCAGTGGTGAGTACTCAAACTAAGAACATTAGTTATGTGTAGGCCTGTCCGTCTGTGGGGAAACCTGTACCATTTACAGCTAGCACTGTTGTAGTACAGATGTGATGAACACAGGTGCAGGCAGCATTTGTTATATCAGGGATGTTTCTTCATCAATTTTCAAATAACTGATTGAGGACTAACAGTAGGAACTAGTTAACTAAATGAAATGCTTAGTTCATTTATTTTCATTGGGAAGCTTTGCCATGAGTCTGTCATAGATGGAGAGACAACCCGTACTCATTTTCTGTTACACCTAAGATCAAGCTTACCAACCCTTCAAAGAAGTTAGAAAGCAAATCTATCATTAGTTCTATTTCAATGACTAACAGCAAGATGGCCTTCAAGGATTCAGTCTTCAACCAGACAAATACATGTTCTATACTACAGCAGGGGCTCTACTTACAATTCCATGCATAGTGCCTGCCACAGATTATATAATATATTTACACCTATCTGTGTGTGAGTGTATTTGTATCTGAGGGAGTACAATGTTGACAACCAGTTGGTCAATGTCAAAATACAGAATGTCAACACATATTGCACATGATCTGAGGATTACCCAGGAGCAGGCTAAACCAAAAATAAGTGTTTTTGCATGGGGGCAAGCCACTCTGCACCCCATGTGGGGGCTATGCTCCCCATACCTTCTACTAATTATATATACTAACTCCAAGATCGCACAACCCCTGGGGAAATGGGAATATTCCATTACCTAAGGATTGTTAATCAACTCCACTTATCAACCATCTTCTCCTGTTGAAATGGTGCTGACCAGTTATAAAGGTTGCACTCAAATTGATGCATGGAGTACACCTAAATATATATATATATATATATATATATATATATATATATATATATATATATATGTTTGGCAAGACAGGTGGTTGATAATTTTATGAGACTCTAGTAATCATGGGGCTGGGAAATATTCCCTTTCCCTGTTATTGTGAGATCTTGGAGTTGGTGTGTGTGTGTGTGTGTGTGTGTGTGTGTGTGTGTGTGTGTGTGTGTGTGTATAAATCTATCTTCCATCCATGCTCAACCCCTTTTTCCCATTTTGCACATGGATTGGGGGTGTCACTTGAACACTGACAATCATCTTGAGCCAAGGTTTACACCATCGGGTGGCTAGCCCTGTTGCGGTAGTTCATTTGTACCACTCATTCACACACACACTTGCACATACGGCCAGTTTGGAGTGCCCAATCCACCAACCGCATGTCTTTGGAATGTGGGAGGAAATCTGAGCACCCAGAGGAAACCTATGCGACTGCAGGGGGAATATGCAGACTTAGCACAGAAGGCACTCCAGCCAATAATTGAACTGGAGAACCTCTTGCTGTAAGATGACAATGCTAACAGCTGCACCGCTATGGCCACCCAATTATATATATATATATATATATATATATATATATATATATATATATATATATATATATTGTTAGCAGGGGGGGTGGTAGGCACAGGTAGTTTCTCATTGCATGGACAGTTTGATCAATATTTTCGTGTTGATTATATTTTGTGAATGTTTTGCATGTTGACGTGATGTGCCGACATTAGCAAGTACATGCGCGCACACACACACACGTTATTAATATCTAATTCTACCAAAAATATAGCACTGAGCTGCATGTTCAATGCAATTTCTTTTGCCAACTTTTGTCAAAAAGAACACAGAAATAAAATACTTAGACACATTTTCTGCACAGCAAAACAGTGCATAAGGTAACTAATGTTTCAGTTTTATACAGTCATCTATGTTTACAGCTCACATCTGACCCCTATAACTAGCCTATGAAAAGTCACCACTATTCCAGTAGTTCAGTACACAAGTATAATGGAAGGAGGTTTTCAGAAATTTCTTCCACATCCAGGAGAATTTAGAGTGTCACCAATCAGTAAAAAGCATGTGTTTAGGAGCTGGGAGAAAACTGGAGTGCTTGAAGAAAAGCCAAATGAAAATTTGGAAGATATGCAGACTTCACAGAAAAGCAGACCAGCTGAGGACTGAGCTAGAGATCCAGTTGCTGTAAAGAAATAATGCTTCTCTTTGAACCACTGTGGCACCTGTTTTATAAATTACCTGAACAAAAGTGGTAAGAAAGCAGCCTGGAAATGTAAGTGGTTATGGGTCATCACATGAATGGACAATGTCCCTCGGTCAAAAACTGTGGGTCATATGCTATAATTTGTGCTGCTTTCTGAAATGTTTAATTAAGTAGGTCAATAGATGCACTATGCCCTTTAAAATATGAACACAATGACATAAATACTGGACCTAGAATTCAGCCAAGGTTTACAACCTTCTGAAGGCTTGGTTCTGCACTAGGCTATCATTTTGCAGACATGCATTCTTGCCCCAGAGGGGATGTAATGCCCCATGCTATATATATTTACATTATGTACAACTTAATTTTCTAGATCCATCTGGATGCCAGTGTAAGATATGTGTAACTGCTGACACTGGAGCCATAAATCCATAATGGTGGACTTATCGGTACTTTTACTCCTCAGTAGCCTTGTTTAGAGTTGTCACTAATCATAGCGCTGAGGTTAGGGTAGCCTGAGGGAACTTTGCTTCTGTCTCAGGTCCATACATTCCACATTCAGTAATTCGGGATGGAAACCCCTATCAATGGGTTGTCTTACTGCTGAGTCCAGATGCGGTAACTTCCCTATAGGCAGGTAGAGAAGAAAGGCCACGGCTTATATGACCATAATCTTATTAGCTGCTTCACACCCTTTATACTTGACCCCACAAGCTTCCCCAGTTTTCTTCTTAGGAAGCTGCTTCTGTATACAACATTTCACAATGACTGAGATTCGTGCTGGGGATGATGATACCGTGCAACTTCAATTTTTCACTCTGTCTGCCTGTCAGCTCATTTTTAGCTGCTGGAAACCAATTATGCATATGTTGTTAAATGTATTTTGTGTAGCCCCTGTTGTCTTGTGTAATATAGTATTTACCTGTTTACTTTAGCTAATGTACCTCATATTGAGTCTTGCTTCATTACATTCTGCAGTGGACAGTTCTAGCTCAGGATGCCTTAAAAAAGTAGCAAATGACCAACACTTCCACTTCACTATCAAAAGAAGAAAAATGCATTCTGTTGTCATAATGGATTATTACGGCAATGGCGTACTTTTAATTTTTAGAATTAATGCTATTTCATTAACCATTAACTCTCACTTCTATATTTAGAATTATTCCTGTTACTTACAGATGCATACTTAAACCTAAAAAAAGGATTGCTGTTTCTTATTCTTTGTGATCTTGCTTTCTGCTTATGTTTGACTGTCAGCTAAGTGTTCTTAAACACTTACTGAGATGTTACAGTGATCTTCCTTTGATGTTAATTATGCATTAAATAAAAATGCCACTATTAAAGACTTGGAAATATAACACAAAAAAAAAAATCAGTACAAAGAAAATGTGTTCACCTAAGTACGAGGGATCTTTCAGCTTCTATATTAAATGTCTGTTAATGAATAACCAACTATGTGTTATACTGCTCTGAAGAGACAGTAACATCTGCAAAATTAATCTGAGTCACTGTAACAAGAGGAAATTCAGTTTTGAGGCAGCTGCCTTGTACCAAACCATATCAGTAAACAAGATTCACTGTAAACTTTGGCACTAGGGGAATATGTGATGTGGTGGGTGAATTTGTTTCTCCCACAGTAATATGCTGTGTGCTTTCACATTCCTTAACTTGGAAAAAAAAAAATGTAGCTTTTTAAAATACTCTGTGCTCTTGGGTATCCCAGGACCTTCCCTAACAATCTGGTCACATGTCTGCTACAGCTCAGAAGACTGACAATACAGTGTATATCTTTGAGAACAATAAACAACATGGGATAACAGAGACCAGGAACAACCAGTACATTAGAAAAAAGTAATAACTCTGTTTTTCTAATTTTATCTTAAAGTTAATCTTATGAAAGACTTATTCTTTTTCAGCAGGTGATGTTTATTAATACCAGAAGCCAAGAGCTTGGTGGTGTTCTTCCATGGGCTCACCATATTTTAAACCGGATTTAGTTTAGTTGATTGTCTTTTAAAAATGTTGAGAATCCCATAGCTAAGGGAATGCGATCAGCAGTTTAAAAAGTCAAAAAACAAGGCAATAACACAAACAGCATTTTTGTGGGGAGGGGACCCCCTCTACCCCGAACTCCCTGCAAATTATGTATACCAACTCAGAGATAGCACTACTGTGGGGAAAAGGGCATCTCGTGCCACTCAGACATATCATGCCTTTGCTGTGACTGGACAATAAAGACAGAGAAAAATTCAGTTCAGGACCAGCATACTGCAGTATTCTAAATGAACACTCTAAAATTAAAGGAAAGTATACTATGGCCATGCAAATGTAATGTACAAATGAATACTTAACCGGAGGCACAGTGAAGGTACTGCACAACAGCATGGATGTGCTGAAATACTCCACAACAAAAAAATAATTCTTATTAGAAATTCACAATTGTATAATAGCTTTGAAGTATTCAGTTTTGCATTTTAGTGAGTAGTGACAACATTTGTATGAAGTTAAAGCAGTTGATTTTACTTTGTAAGTTGACTTATCCTTTGAGCGATGGATGACCCTTATGTGACTGAGATTAACGACACTTACTCACAGTTATGATGCATATACTCCCAAGAGAAAGCTGAGGGAGCAAATTTACAGGACTTGAGAACAGGACCCAGCATAGCCCACAGCCCATTCAAAGGTTACTGTTATCACAAAATGTTTTAAAATTCCTGATCTGTGGACATTGGTGCCAGAAGTACAATCACAGAGGTGTTGATGTTAATCTACACACCTAACTGCTCTTGCCCTGGAAACACGAAAACTAACAGTGTTGAGATGAGCTTATGCTTTTCTTCTTTTGTGATGTATGCTTTTGAATTAAAACTATTGTCATTAAATAGCAGGAATCACTGCCAAACTCAACTACTGTTTTACACTGCCAATTCACAGCAGTGATTTTTCAGCTCTGTTATTTATAACCATTGCCTCTTACATGCTGCGTGGGATACTAGTGCAATAAAAGATGGAGTGTTCATTAATATGTATAGTCAATGAACATTTTCACAGTGTCATGAAATATTAACAGATATTTAAAATCAAAGGATGCAAAACTGAAAGCTTCCAGACAACTCTGCATTAATCTCATGCCTTAGTAAATATAACTGGGACAGTAGTGAGGGTCAGGCAAGTAGGTACTATGGCCTGTCTTTAAACATCATCCATACTAACATAAAAATTGCATTTGTGTTATGTATCTTGTTGTTAGTAAAAACATATTTAATGACTGCAGCTTAGCGAGAAAAAGAAAATGTCAGCCAGATGGTTTTTTTTCACTACTAGCAGTGATTTTATATAATCCATTCAGCTGATTGTTTTTCATAAATTATTTTACAATTTACCAGGTAAAAGCTATTTTGAATAATTTGAATAGAGCAAATTCCCTTGTCATTGAAATATAATAACATACACCACTATTATGAATTTATGCAAATGACCATGACAGTCTGTGAGCGATGCATGCTTTATTTATGACTGTTATGATTTTAAAGCCCATATGGGTATATCTTACAAAAGTGAATAAGCCAAGCATTACTTATTAAACAGGTTGGTTAACTTTTAAACCATTCTACTTTATATTTGAATATGTTTGTATTGCATGGAGAGTGGTGATTATGCTCGGATGTCTGTAAAAAGAGAAATCAGTTAAGTGCTTCTGTAGCATGAGAGACACTCAGTTTTTAAGCACCCCCTGCTCCAGTTGTTAAGATTAGGTTTTGTACTGGATAGTTAAATTTGTTGGTACTATCCAGCTTGTTGATATGAACAGCAGCAGAATAAAAAAGCAGATCTGTGCCGTAATGTGCCCCTGACTTTTTGTAACATAAGAGAGTATATTATTGCCTTTCTGACACTGCCCACTAAGTGGTCTATGGCTTTGAAAGCCATCAAAACACTTGGTGCATTTTTTTCAGTAACTAGTAGTACATGAAGCAGATAAAGCTCTATGCACAACAAAGAATTACGATTGTATCTCTTTTTGTAACCCTTTATTATGTGTCACCTCTTGAACTGTGCTCTCAAGTTGAATTTCTTGGCATCCATGTCTTAAACACATAATAAGCAGGTTATAATTGGATACCCCCTAATAGTTCTGTGCTGTAGTCTTTAAATGTCCTGATGAAGTATAACGCATGTGTGTGTGTGTGTGTGTGTGTGTGTGTGTGTGTGTGTGTATATATATATATATATATATATATATATATATATATAGGTATATGTGTGTGTGTGTGTGTGTGTGTATATATATATATATATATATATATATATATATATATATATATATATATATATATATATATATATATATATATATATATATATATATATACATACATACATATATATAGTGTGTGTGTGTGTGTATATATACATACACATATATATATATATATATATATATATATATATATATATATATATATATATATATATAAGTGACACATACACAGTAGGGTGTTGTGCATATACTTTGGGTACTACCCTTAGTTTGCAGGAATGAAGTTTCTAAAATCAGCTTCTAGGAGCATTTAGCAGCAGTACAGAATCTGAAAGAAAATAGTGGATGTTGCAGTGAGATTTTGTGTGGTTTGTCTTCATTTTAAGGAAGTCTGCAAGCTGATTACAAATATTGCTGCATTTTTCCTCTGGTTGGTGCTGCATGCAAATTTTCCTGGTTTTCTATAGCAGTTCTACAACATTCAACAGAGATTTATATGCAAATACTGTAACAAACTGTTTGTGGTGAATTACTTTTAGTACTGAGAGGTTCTTAACCCAGATATTTACCACTACAATTGACTGAAATATTGCTGTGAGCTCTCCATGGTGCTGATCTTTCCCACTTAATAGATCTACTGGCAGTAATGAAATGGGTTTGATCTCACTGTGCTGGGCTGTTAGTGTTGCAGTGAGTTTTCCAAGGTGATGAGCCTTCCCAGATTTGTACCGTGGTATCTGCATATCATTCATATTTCACGTGTATGAAGCTTTATTTCAAAATGTGGAGAGATTTGCAAACCGCTAATGTATTTTGTGCTGTTACCTTAAATGATTTTTGGCTGTCTACTGTGTTAGAGCACTGTTGTTCTTAGCTGGCTGTTACAGCCAAACATAGAGTAATTTCTGTATCTATGACAGGTGACATGCTGCAGTGTGCTTATTGTATCTACATGTGTTTTTTCTATCTCATATGACACTACATTTTTTTCGTTTTGTTTTGTTCACATAACACACTTTCTAAAATGTCGTATCTTTTTAACCCTAAAACACAACTTTCATTTTTTCTTTCCTTTTCTACTACCCACTTTATCCTTATGCAGTAGCAAAAGGGAATCACACCCTTTTCCACCAGGACTTGGAACTAATTGTGGATGAGATGTCTGTCACAGGATGAGTTTGCGAGGATATGCACAGATGCACCCCCCCCCCCACACACACACACACACACACTGCACATCCATACATGGTCAGTCCTGAGTATTATCTGTGTAACCTACTTTCATGTCTTTGGGATATAGAAAAAAATCAAGATCTCTTATAATACCTCCTCACAGATACAGGAAGAACATGCAGTCGAGGCACAGGAGGCACTCCAGTCAGGAAATGAACCTAAAAAAAACTCAATCATTCTGAACAGTATTTTTGCCCACCCTTTTCCAGTAATTTTGTGTTTGTCCTTGAAAGAACATCCATCAGCATCTTTTATACACTCCTGTCATTTTTCTATTTTTTTTTTCTTTTTTTTGCTTAACTCTTCATCTGTAGATACATGCAGTACCAAATACACACTCAGGCCAAATGAAGAAATGCCACAATGAAGTGAAGAAGACAGATATCTTTACTCTTGTAAAACAGGCTATATATTAAACAAAAATGTATATTCTTTAATGTGTAAACATTATCGAACCCTGGGGCATAAACGGGGCAATTGTATAGTCATTGTTACATACCAAGTATCTCAAGTCTGAATATAACTTCCCACAGCCCAGAACCCACATACCTAAACTCCTTTCTGGGGATCTTTGTCCTCACCTAGTTATAAGTTATATTTAGTCAATGCAGAATTTTAGGAAACATATGTTTGAGTATACCTGCTTCAACATATGCTTGTGAAGTAGGATCCTGAAACATGACGTTCAACATGCAATGATGCTTCTCTTATTTTCATACAATAAATCTAGACATTCCATTCTGTGCTTCATTTCAGAACATCAACAAACAGAACTAAGTACAAATCAGCCAGTGTGCCAGCAATATAAAAGAAAACAGCCATAATGGAAAAGAAATATGCAACAGTTAAAGTTCATTCTTAAATGAAAATACAAGACATGGGCTTTAGTGCCCACAGGTGTCTTCAAAGGGACTCACACTATGTTATGGCCAATTCACATAGTTCCTGTGCTGGGCTTCATATATGCATCTAAGTAATTTACTGTTGCCCTCTAGGCAAAAATAGTGTATTTATGGGTGGCATATGAAAAACTGGATTATTTTGATAGTTTTCTTCATGACACAAAGGGAAAACATAGATGATACAAAAAGTGGGTAAAGATCTGATGGATGCAGCCCACCCAGCTTGTTATTGTATACTGCAGTCTATATGTTGGTAGGGATAATTCTCAAAGTTTACTGAAAAAATAATTAATTTATCTGAGGTCTTCCAAAAACACAAATATGATATATTATTTTTTATAAGAAACGGGATCCCGCATCACAAAAGTAGATTTTTCTCCTATAAGAATGACATGCTGGCTTATTAAACAGTAAATCTCTCAGGTAGGCTATCCTGCCAATAACTTTCAGGTTTCATATTTTCAGTTATACTGTGCTAAGTGCTTAGTTGTTTAAGTGCTTTATATAGATGTTAGGTAGATCTGTCAGGGCACTATGAATTGCTGATCCTGTGGAAAACAACTGTTTGAATAAGAATTATCCTTTTTTATGCCATGTTGAATATTATGGAGTAAGTATTAGTAAGAAGCTTCTGTGGGTCCCTAGTGATATCTGCATTGCTTACTATACTTATTTCCTTGTTTCACTTGAAAGAAAGTTACTGTTTGTCATTTTTGCATTTAAGTTACCTGTAACACATTGCACTTAAGTTACCTGGCACTTGCTCACTAAAGCAATTATATGTCAGCACTAAAAATTAAAAGCATTACACCCTCACTCCCCATTGGCCCTTGTTTTCAATTATAAAGGAATTCCCAATATTATTCTAGCATGTCCAAAGGTCAGTTGTCAATCTCCTCTCCGGTCCAGCTGGTGAATCTGGGAATCTTGAGGAAAAGTTACAACTGCCTCATGTACACAGACAACCCTCTCCTCCTCCCAACAAATTCCAACACATGTGAGAGATGCAACCATATAGCCAAACTGGAGGCTAAGCTCTCTCAACTCAGTACTGGCATAACCAGTCAGGAGGAGAAGGAAACCACACTCACTACAATTCCAGTCTCACATAGACCTACCATGACAGCAAACCAAACACATAATCACACAAAAACATACTCGGAGGCTCTAAATAAAGATCTGTCTAAGCAGCAGAGACCTCCAAAGCAGACACCCAAGCAACCGCTACCCCAAAACAAAACACGTGCAACACATATCTCACAAAGCCGGTGTGCCAAACAGTCACAGCCCTTAAGGCTAAAGAACACACCTGATACACTTGTAATAGGTGACTCTATCGTCAGGCACACTGATGTCCCACTCACCAGGCTGAACAAGGAGAAGGTCACGGTGAGCAGCCTGTCGAGTGCTAGGATCCGCCACATAACACAAGCACTCTGGTCACTCCAAGGCAAGTACAAATATGACTCAGTCATTGTCCATGCTGGTGTGAATGACCTGAGATGTACCTCCCTGGACTACATGAAAAGAGACATAGAGGAGCTCTCTGAGCATGTAGCCCAGGCCGGTATGACCCTGACCTTGAGTAGCATCTTACCCTCACCAAGAATGATGCCACAATATGAAGACAAGATGATCAATTTCAACAATTGGCTTAAGTACTGGTGTCATTCAAAGGGGATCCAATGCCTGTCAGCCTGGGATGATATGCTCGACAAGCCACGATGCTTCGCTAGGGATGGCTTGCACCTGTCACCTCTGGATATTGGCAAAGGCTCTTGCTACCCCCATAGTGCCTTTTTTAGGCAAGGCTCAAAAGACAAACCCACCTCCATAGGTATCACAAGGGATAAGAAACTAAGAGTAATGCTACTCAACGCCAGAAGTCTAAACCTCAAGATGCACACACTTGAAACTCTCCTTAGCATGGAGAACATCGATATCTGTGCAGTAACAGAAACCTGGTTCAGGGCTCCCGAGAGCACCCCAGCACTA
The DNA here is from genome assembly GCF_019279795.1 of Protopterus annectens. Taxonomy (NCBI): domain Eukaryota; kingdom Metazoa; phylum Chordata; order Ceratodontiformes; family Protopteridae; genus Protopterus; species Protopterus annectens. The sequence continues at coordinate 20,750,253 of NC_056733.1, forward strand.
CCAGGTTATACCTCATACCATGCTTTTTGGCCCCAAAACCTGGACCGAACCACAAAAGGAGGGAGAGTATCGATATTCATCAAAGATACCCACTTTCCAGGTTGGTGGCAAAGCACGAAGCATCAGAGACTATCTATGTGCAACTAACAGTGGGTAAAACTGCCTTCCAGTTTATAGCCTGCTACAGACCACCCTCCCAAACCCAGGAACCCCACTCAGCCTTCCTGAGAACACTGGAAAATATGAAGGTCTCTCCAAACACCATTATATTGGGCGACTTCAACTACCCAAACATATACTGGGAGCATTACTCTAGCTCCAACACCCTAGCCCAAAGGTTCCTAGAATTCATAAACTCAAATGCTATGGAACAACTTGTTACCACTCCAACAAGAGGGGAAAACATACTGGACCTGATCATCACCAACATGGGGACTCTATGCTCCAGACCAGAAGTGTATCCCTCACTGGTAAGATCAGACCATAAACTGATCTCACTGGATATTCACATCCCAACCCCACCCCCTGCCCAGAAAACCACAGTGAAAAACTTCTCTAAAGCAAATTTCACACTCCTCAAAACCGAAGTGGAATCCTTCAAAGCCCTCGGGCCTGTGGAAAATACGGCCCAGACCACAGAATCCTTTATAAATGCATTCTATAAACACCTTCAGGAATGCATGGATCATGCAATCCCAAATAAAACCAAGACCCAATCCTCCAAAGGCAGACGTCCTGTCTGGTGGACCCCAGCCATAAACAAACTATACAATAGAAGCAGGAAGCTACTACATGTTAGAGCAAAATCCCAAAAAGGGAAGGCATCTCTGATCAGTATTAGCAAAAAGCTAAGGACACTCATAAAATCGTCTAAGGCCAGCTTCGAGAGAAAAATTGCACAGGACACTAAGGATAATCACAAGGCTTTCTTTAGTTATGTTAGGAACCTGGGTGGGAATTCCCAGATATGCTCAGAATTAGTCCAAAATGACAAGAAAATACACCAAACCCACAGACATTGCCAACATCCTAGCTGACAGGTTCAGCGCAAACTTCTCCCCCCCTCCCCACCAAAAGGGCAAATATCTATCCCAGCAGAGTGCTGCCCCCTGACATCTCAGATGCTCAGGTAAGAGCCGCCCTCTCCAAAGCAAAAAACACAGCATCAATGGGATCAGACGGTGTCCCGGGCTGCATCCTACATGAACTCCAAGAAGAGCTAAACCCAAACATAAAACTACTGTTCAATCTCAGCCTTACTACAGGATATGTACCCAAAGAGTGGCGTACAGCAACAGTGGTCCCTCTCCACAAAGGTGGTGCCTCAACGGACCCTGGAAACTATCGCCCCATAAGCCTGACTAGCTTGGTCTGCAAAGCTATGGAAAGGATCATCATGGACCTCATAAATAAAGATATTGGGGACCTACAGACACTGGATCCTATCCAGTTCGGCTTTGTTAAGGGCAGATCCTGCCTCTTAAACCTGGTTGACTTCTTTGAAACAGTCACCAAGGCCATTGACAAAGGGAAGGTGGTCCACACAGCCTACCTGGACCTCACAAAAGCCTTCAATACAATACCCCACTTGGGCATTATAGATAAGCTCACCAGCTTAAATATAAACCCCTATGTCACTAGATGGGTTGCAAACTGGCTCAAGGACAGAACCCACATGGTTAGAATTGCTGGAGCCATGTCAGACTCCAAACCAGTTACAAGTGGCATCCCACAAGGCTCAGTCCTGGGACCTCTCTTGTTCGGTATATATTTCTCGGAGGTACAGGCTGACACAGAAGGACTGTGGCTGACCAAGTTCGCAGATGACTGCAAACTGGGCGCCATAATTGACTCTCCAGCTGACACAAGCATCCTCCAAAAGGGCCTCATAGAAACAGACAACTGGTGCCAGAGCCATGGCCTCAAGCTAAACACCAAAAAGTGTATAGTCATCCCCTTTGGCAAAAACAAAGTGCCCACAAATTACCACATAGGTGGTAATCCATTAAGTACAGAAGAAGTAATTAGGGACCTGGGGACCCAAGTTGATAGCAATCTCTCATTTGACAACCACGTGGCCAAAGTGGTTAGAAAAACATTTTATATAGCCCACCTAATCATGAAGGGATTCACATCTAGATTAGGGGAGGTCATCGTGCCTCTTTACTCATCCCTCATCAGGCCCATAATCGAGTACAATGCCCCTTTTGGGATGTACCTTACCAAACACCTGCAGCAACTGGAAAGACCCCAAAAGTACCTCACCAAGAGGATCAAAGGGCTCAAACAGATGCCATATGCTGCCTGGTTAAAGAAACTCCAGCTCTACTCAGTGGCATACCACCTGCTCAGAGGCGACCTGTGCCTGACGTATATAGCCATGTCCAACCCGGAATTAAGGGACATGCTGCACCTCAAAAAATCCAAATCCCATCGAGCTACATGCTCGAGAGACTTGAACCTCAGCACTGAAATAAATAGGACATGCTGGAGGGACAGATTCATAACCCAGAGGCTCCCTTCACTCTGGAATAAAATCCCAGTCCAGGTTAGGCAGAGTCCCTCATTGACTCTCTTCATGAGAAATCTTGATGAGTGGATGGGAGATCGTAGGTTTACCCCGGGTATCACTTCTGTGTCACTGTTAGACAGAGGCACAGTATACTAACCTCGAAAAAGGGCATAGCAAAATTAATTTAAAATGGGTGGCGAAAGCCAAACATACTCTGGCTAGGCTTATAAATGCCCTAGGGCAGATAGCCTAGTATGAACCTATGAACCTATGAACCTATATGATGACTGAACAATGAAACTTTTGAATGGGCTCTAAATGGTGGGAGTTTACAATAATTTGACTATTGGTTACTAGAACTCAGTTCCTACCTGTGAATGTGTACTGCTCTCTGTAAAACAGGAACACAAGCTGTACTGTGCAGAAAAAAATCGCTGCTCTGACAGTTCGAAATTGTAAGCTTTCACTTACATAGGGTCGATTAATCTCCGTTCGCTTTTTTAAGTGCTCGGTGATTTAATATAAACCCTCTTCTAACAGGCAATTTTTAGCTTTGACTCACATAGTGCGGTAAGTGTATAGCAAAACAACTTTTCTTGTGTGGTGAAAACATTTATCATGTTTGTCAGCACTGACTTCTACTGTACTGAACTAGTGACACCAGTGAGTTACTGTACTGCAGTCTTACTCAATCAGACGGCTAGTCACCACTCGGGGCAATCACAGTGCCTGTGTATGTCATAATCTGCAATATCAGATCTTTGTACTCCAGTAAGTTCTGCAGCAAAAACAAATCTCCCTGTTGTTATGAGCAATGAGCATCACCAATGTTACTGAAGAAAGTGAATATTTTGCACACTCCTGTCCCGTACTGTCAACAGCAATAAAAGAAACTATGTTTGTTTGTCTTGCAGATGATCTAGCACTAAACTATTCTTTACAGAAACTGATGATTTATACCTTCAGGCTTCCCTTCATAAGACGTTAGGCAACAGTGCTCTCCAGTCTTACTTATGTAGGCAATCCGAAGGGCCAGATCTACTTCATAAATAACCCCCCCCTGTATATACATAGTTTGGACTAATTATAACACTGATTAATATCCTTTGTTGTAACCAATAGTGAATAACAGAGTCTGTTAATTTTACCAAGATGGTTCTTTTGACTGAAGAATAAGACACAATGATAGTATCATACTTTACAAAGGACTAGCATAGATGCCGTAAAAGAAGGAAATTAATCTAAACGTTTGGGTTGCTTCAGCCCATAACCAGGTGGAAATAATGTGGCCTAGAAGTTCCACATTGTAATAGCTTTACAGTAGGGGTGTAGTTCATCCAACATTCACATTAATTTGAAGATAAATATTTTTTCTACATTTGCAAGAAATGTATACTTATTATCATATGCAGAGATGGCTATACAGGGACATACACCCAATGTCCCTGTGGCACAGGAACTAATTTTGTTCTTAGGGAAATGATTTATTCTTTAGTTTGTTGGCCAAGCTGTGAAGAGGGATAAAGCTCTATGACCTGGGATGCCTGAGATAGTGGGATAAAACTCTATGACCTGGGATGCCTGAGGTTGGATACTGGCAAGGAGGATGGACATGCCCGTCCTGGAAAGAGGGACCATGCCAGGGTTCTCTCCCTAGTGGAGCTCTAGCAGAGGCCTGAACTCAGAGAGATGAGGCCATGTTGGGAGAATAGAGGATAGAGTGGACCAGAGCAGACATTACTGCCCTATAGGACCTGTGGTGAAGCATGCACTCATGTATCCCTGCCAAGCCTAACGTCATTGTTGGCACATGGAGGGGTAGCTTTTGGCCAGGAAGAGAATCTCAGCTTGGCTGCAGTATGGCAGCCCCAGCTTTCTTGCTCCTTGCTCAGGTGCATGGAGGATGCTGAGCCAGCATGACCACAAATCCTTTTTTTCCAGAGGTAAAGGACCTTCCAGGTGATGGGTTATGCTGGAGAATAGCCAAGGATGATGGCATAAGGAAGAAGAAGAAGTTATGGAGGAAACACTGGGGATGTGAAATCAGTGGTAAGGTGGCAACCTCCCTAGTACTACTACTACTACTACTAATAATAATAATAATAATAACAATGATAATAATAATAATAATAATAATAATAATAATAATAATAATTTCATTAGAAGCTAATTTTGGCTGCCTTACAGTACAACCCATATCTACTCCTGTGTGTGTGTGTGTGTGTGTGTGTGTGTGTGTGTGTGTGTGTGTGTGTGTGCGCGCGTGCACGTGTGTATTTGTTGCTCTGATACGTTAGTGGCTTTACTGAAAGCACAGTGCTAAATATTCATGTGTATTTGTCCACAGTATGGCTTTCCTAAGTCAGTGAACCATACCCATGGAAGTTTCAGCATTTATCACTGAGGAATTCAAAACAGCCTCAGAGGTGACCCCCTATAGTGACTGATCTAGCCGCAAGTGTCCCTCCTCTTATAGAGATATACATTCTGTAATTTGAAAGCTGAAAGTCAGTGTCTTAAAGTATCCAATGATATACACCGCTATGGATGAATGATGTAGTTTAGGGCTTTACATCTTTCGTCTAACAATAATACTCCAATGACACTCTACTTAAACACCTAAAAATTCCTGCAGATACCTTCTGTTCATAAATAACTGCTCTATCAGACTTTTCTCCTGATCCTCAGTATTGCTCAGTACTCTAATAGGCAAAGTTCCTTCTACATTAAATACCTACTTTGCAAGATAATACATCAAACTGAGTACTCTTCAATACTTTAGGTACTGCTAGAACAGCCTGATGCTTTCCTTAAATGGATGCTGTGCTTTGTTGCTACATGTGTGTGGCTCTAGAAATGCTATTAGTTTTTGTTTACTCTTTCTTTTACCACGTCCATTGCTTGTGGTTTATACTGTTATACCATGCCCTCAAGCCACCCCTGCAATTGGATATTACTCAGTGGGAGATTTCATAACGAGTAATAAATACAAATGGAAGAAAATGCAGGGTGAAGTGAGTCAGAAAAAAGAATAACATGGAAGTACATAGTATGAGTCGGGTAGGATGTAACGCTGCAGGTAAGAAGAAAATAACAAGAGTGCATGATTACTGCTACCTTAGATTACCGAGCCAAAACATTTGTGAAGATGGTACACAGCGGTAGGTTTAGAGTCCACAGTAGGCATAAGAGTTATGATGCCAGTGCAGAATGGCATGGAAGTGACCACTGTCTCCGCCTCTAAACAGCTCTAAGTGCTATTGCAGGTAAAGCAGGAACACCTGCGCAACAGCACCATAAAACTATGACAATGCTAAGTTAAGGCTGATAAGGGCTTGGCCCAGAAAGAGAAGCAGTAATAACAGACAGAAAAATAAATAAAAAATCATAGGACTGACTCATAATTTCAAAGCATAAAAGTGCTAGGAAATGTAGAGAACTATTTTGCTTGGTAGGAAATCTGAGATTACAATACAATCAGTGTACAAATGGTATGGGAATGGGTTAAAACAGGAAGGATGGACAACCATATCAAAAGAGTATGGAGGCATTAACTTCTGCTCTTGCAAGATATTCTGAGTCTGAGGAAGACAAACTGCAGAGTAGATAAATAGGATGTGTGGACATGCACATCTGTTTTAAATAAATGGACTATACTTGTCATTAAGAACACTCAATGAATATGCTCAATGTGACAAGCCAAGAAATGTCGGGAAAGTATGAAGATGAAGGAAAGGTTATGAGATGCCTCATCAAGGTTGTGTGTTTCTCTCTCTGTGCTGGTGTCTAGTGAAGTACCATGCAAAATGTTTTCAAGTGCCATGGTTTTGCACTAGTGCCAAGGTTTGCCCACTGACAGGAACCTCTTTGATGTGTCCTAAAGTACTTAAAACTTTCAGTCTGCACTTGTATTTAACAGTCTATTTTTATAGACAGACAGCCTCTTGGTAACAATATGACTGGTAATCTGTTAAAAGTGACACCACAGAAATAAAAATGCCAGCTTGAAAGGCCAAGGTATTTCCCTTCTCTATATGCATTATACTAAAGGTTTGTAGAAATAAATATTAAAATAACTAAACAAAACAACAAGAAGAAAATGTGTTAAAACCATTAGGAAGCACCATAAAAATAATGTGTCACAATAAACTGGAAGATATAGATTTCAGAAGCATGAAATGTAATACTAGGGCTAAGGAGAAAAGCACAAGGCAAATCACAGAGGAGCAGAGTCACAGTTTCTAAATTAATGCTGCAGAATGAATGCAGGATACTGTAGATTTGCAGATATGTGAACAGATGCAAACTTCAAACTTCATTTAATTGGCTCTGGTTCATAACGGCACAATGCATTTCTAATTATTGTTGTCAGATAATGAGTAACACTGCAGTAACATTTCCCATAAAGTAACACTGCAGTAACATTTCCCATAAAGTAACACTGCAGTAACATTTCCCATAAAGTGCACAAAAAATGAAACAAGAGAAGGAAGAGGAATGGATTGCAACGTTCCAATTGACACATAAAAAGAAATTGTGAGAATAAACATTATGCCACAAGTAAAGATCAAGCTAGGATTCCAGTATGGGTCCTGTTTACACACTCTGAACATGTAAATGGTGGGTTTAGCCAGGAATCCACTGCACACAGAATTAACCCTTTAACAAAATAATCAGAAAATGTAAACAAACCATCTTCAGCAAAGAATACTTTCTCAGAGACTCTAAAACCATTGAATCATTCATTAATTGAAAGAGCTGTAATTGTGTGTATGTGTGTGTGTGTGTGTGTGTGTTTACACAAACACAAATATAAAAATTAAGCTTTTTTATGGGGCATATTACTTATTTTTTTCTGGTGATGTCAAAGTAAATTTCATAAATCATTTCCGAAGGGCAACCTAGATCATATACAAACTCTACAAATTAATTACAAGAAAATGCAATAAAACAGCAGGATTACATGTGATACCCTCTTTTCTAAAACACAAATGTAATTGTTTTATGTCACTTTGAACAGATGATGGCTCACATAACTCTTCCATGGTAAAGCTTACAGGGAAGTGTAGCATTAAAAACCGAAGCAACAACATAGGCAATACATCTGTATGCCCTCAATGAGAGGGAACTCTAAACACATGTGGTAGTGTATCGACCCTAGTAACAAAAAATAGAAGAAAAACAATTATTGAAATGTCTGTTTCCAAGTATACCCCTCCTCCTTTTCAGTAGAATGAGCAGTGTTATATTCGGTGGTTTGTTACGCAGTGCATAATAATATTTAAATGCAGTACACACCTCAACGACACACACTTCGCACCAGTAGTTATCAGAAACATTTAAAAGACTTCATCTACCTCCCCTCTTCAAAAAAGGGTACAATGAAACCCAGTTAAAGCCATTTTAATAATATAAAAATGCCCATATATATGAACTGAATACTGGAAGTATATAAAAGGAAGAACATATAGTTTTATTTTATTCTAAGTCTGCACTCTAGCTGTTCCTTTTTTATTTTTTCTGCTAAGGAAATGGCTAGTAAATGTTTCATACTAATAATACTATGTTTAAATACTTTAATGCTATAATACACTATAACCAGCAGAGGCTATTTCTCAAGTAAAAATCAGTGTTTTGCTTTAAATTCCAATAACACACAAATTATCAGAGCAAGAAGTATAAAATAAAATACCCAAAGAACTGAGGTAATAAGACCAGACATAAATTAAATTATGTAGATTTTTCACATACAAAGAATATTAACATTTCCACATATGCATGATTAAGTTTTCAAATAAAAGGATCAGAAGAAATTTTAAGATTTCTTGCTGATTTATAAAGTGACCACCATTTTTATTCCCAAGCACATTACTGCCATTACTGAGGGTATATAGCTCATTTACAACCTGAAATGTAATTCGGTGGTGCAAAAGTCAAAACATGTAGCTTTTGGAAAAGTGCTAATTTACACTGTGAGCTCATATAAAGATAAACAAATATATACATAAATATATGAAAACCTTTTATATGTTTGGCTTGCATAGCCCTCATGTTGATTACAGATAAGGTTAAGCACTCAACTCATGGGTAGTTTATTTGCATGTAAACCACTGACAAAACTGAGTGTCCTATGTACAGCATTGCATTCAAATACACAAGTCGACTTTCATTTAACACAACACCTTATACCAGCATCATAAGTTAGATGTTCTCTTCCATCTTGAAGCACTGTTCTCCAAGAGTAAGCTTAAAAATAAGTTAGGATATTCTGCAAATATACATAAAGATCATTAGCAACCTTAGATACCTTGTTTTATATTTTACTAGCAGCATATTACAGGTGCAACATTTAATTAAATTGCAAGACTTTTGTTTTAGTATTGTTGTAAAGCATCAGTGTGAGTGTCTTTTGCTGTGGGTACTTTAAGTCCCTTACCAGATAGCCTACATGGGACATACTATATGGCTGTTACCGACATTAGAGATTACAACAAGCTGCATCAGTTTCAAAATAAAGTATATTTGCATTGTTATGGCCTTAACTGGTCAGACAAGTATTCTACAGTAATATAAGATATCTATATCTCTCTTTTTCTTACAAACAAGATGCTCAGAGACTCTCAAATTCAGCATAAGAACATGCAATATGTTCAAGCTTCTGTAAAAGCAGAGACACACATACATGTATATATAACATGTTAGTGAATCCTGGAGATGTGTAAAAGCAGAGACACACATACATGTATATATAACATGTTAGTGAATCCTGGAGATGTGTAAACGCAGAGACACACATACATGTATATATAACATGTTAGTGAATCCTGGAGATGTGTAAAAGCAGAGACATACATACATGTATGTATGTATATATATATATATATATATATATATATATATATATATATATATATATATATATATATATATATAAAACATGTTAGTGAATCCTGGAGATGCATCCAATGGTGGTCAATGATTAAATAATGCTAAGGTGGTATCAGATACAAAAGGGAAGCAACAAGTCATACTTTTTGAAAATTACAAGAGAAGCCATTGGTTCTGCTTCTCAACAGAATGGTTGTAAGTTTTAGGAGGTTCATGCAATGTTAAAACATTAAAATAGTAACAATGCATTTCACCTTTCACGTTCTTAAAAATCATGGCAGAATCAATAACATCTTGTTTTGTAAGGTGCAGGATATCAGTTTGACCTAGCACTTCATCACAACAACAACACACCAACTGCAAATGGCTCACCCCATTAAGAACCTATTAGGGCTCGTACCTTCATTTAGTTCCAGTATGAGAAGTGCATGTGTCAGCATGTACATGGACATATTCCAGCAAGAAACAGCTGTTCAGAAACATTGCAGACCTGCAACAGTACCATTAAGTATGCCCTGCTATGGTAATACAGTAATACCACCCTTCTAATGCTGCAACACAATGTCAAACTGAAATACATTTTCCTAGCACAAGCAAAGCAACAAACCAGTACTAACTCTAAAGTGAGAGCTATGGATTTTAATCCTTAGACAAGAAAAGGGAAACTCCATGTTTCTATGTTTTTCTTCCCATCTTTCTGTTTAGCATGACATTGACCTTCAAAAAGAATTTCAAACATTCCAGCCTTAAAATTAAACCCAATTCTTGCATCACACCACAACATATTCTACAGCCTCACTAATACAGATGATTATGACATTGCCCAGTCAAACCAACAGTGAGTGCCCATCACATAGATTAGAAAGGCCACAGCTCTTTTTTGTTAGAAATTCTGTTAAAATTTCACAGCCCTGATGGATTGCATTCCTGTAAAAACTGACCAGTTTATGGGCTTTACCAATTTATGTTCGATCACTGATAATATGCCTGTTTGAATTAATGCTCTATAGCTGAACATTTTTTTAGGTTTGCTTATTTGCAGTCTGTTAAGACTATTAGACTTGTTATGTGTTCAGAAATCATGTTACAGTTGCCATTTTAAGTCCTGCACTTTCAGTTTGTGACTGAATCTGCATAATTGCAGCTCGTTTTATAAAGGGCTCATTTTTGTGATACAGAAACTGAGTACTGGTTCTGGCAACAGCATCAAATCAGTCCTTAAAGGCCACAAAGGCATGCCAGCTATCTCCATGCCTTCAGCTAACCACAGCATTGGAGAAACCCCTCTTTATACTCCACCAGTTAAGGTAATTAGGTCACTGTGGCAGCATGTTGGGGTGACAGAGAAAATAAAACAGTATGTATAGTTATCATAATCCTGAGACCATAACACTGAAAGTCCAAAACACTAAAAGACCACAGTATTGAACTCCTGGAGGTCCACCCTGCTGTACCTATGTTAGCACTCATTCCTGGGTCCACACTGTTACAGGACCCATGTTGTTACTCATTCCATGGTCCACACTCCTGCAGTAACCATGTTATTACTCATACCTGAATTCACACTGGTAGAGGGATTGGTATTTAAAATTTCAGAACATTGTGGTCTTCAGCATTTTGGTCTTTCAATTCCCAGAATTATTATTTTCAAAACTGTGGGCTTCAACATTGTGATAGCAAACACACACACACACACACACACACACACACACACACACACACACACACACACACACACACACACACCCACACACACACACATGCGTGCACACACAAACTCTGTCTCTTTATATCTCTTTCTCTCAACATGTATATATATATATATATATATATATATATATATATATATATATATATATATATATATATATATATATATATATATATATATATATACATGTAGGTTAGACAGATATAGATATAGGCATGAAAGCTTAATGTGTTGTTAGTGAAAGTGACACAGCTTGTTCTTCAATCATTAACAAGTACTCACTGAATTCTTGGATTTGAATATTTCCTTATATTTAGGACAGTACTATTTAGACCATGCAGACTAGAAAGGTAAATGGCAGAATTTTAAAATCAGCTCTTTAATAAAGGAATGAAGCACTACTCTTCATTTATATGTTATGATGAACTAATTGTTTTCCTCAGCTACCTCATCCCTAAATATTAGGGTTTATAAAATTTCAGAGGTTCACATCTGTCTCTACATATAATGTTTCATCTTTAGTTTACATGAGGAGTTTTAATACCTCAAAGAAGACTTAACAAAAAAAAAGCAATCATCTGATGTGGTTCAACCTACACTCCATTTACAATTTGTATTTTCTTCCCACTATTTACTATTAAGGCGATTTATGCAAATATGCCATCTTTGTAACTCATAATTAATTTTTAGCTAATTTAGCTTTGTAATTTAGTCCTTTCTTAGGTCTTCACTCACCACAGTGACATCATATTCTGTTAAGAGAAAAGCAACTGTGATATCTCAGCTATATTTTCTAATCTCACAAAACAGGAAAAATACATGTTCAAAAGCAAATACCATGTTTCATATAAAACATCTCCAGTAACAAATAAGGAGAAAAGGAAACTCAGAATTTCTATGAAACACAGGCTGGACTGCTTGTGAGCACTATTGTTTTCTTAACCGCTCTTGGACATATTATCAACAACTAAACCATAACTTGTAAATTAAGTGAAATAATTCAAAGTATTTTGACAGGGGATGTTGATTAGAATTCAAGTTAGCAACATGGGGACTGTTTATTGACTATAGAGACATCTTTATGGGGAAAGCACAAAACAGGATGTATGGTCCTGTTAAGAAGTAGAGGTATGCAACACATGATTCAGTAAAATGCACCCAAAAGTAAAAGTAAAAGTAAATTATCAGGCTGCCAATGATCTTTAAATTAAGAGGAGAATTCTAGATGTTTCTCAGACATATGTCACCTTCAGTGAAAATAACACCTAAAGGAATCCAGCTTCAGAAAGCCATATAACATCCACAAAATTCTGTACACCCTTTGGTGTAGGTGTAACTTATGCTAGCAACGAGCAATTAGGTGTGATGCCACCTTGCAAGTGTGGTACTGAAACCACCACGTGCCTTCTGAGTTTGAGGTGTGAATGTCATGACAGACCTACACTGCCACATATAACAATTTGTCTAGGGTAACAAGAAGGCAAGAAGATATACTGCCAAAATGCAGATGAATGCTACTTTGGACATAAAGGAAACATCTGAGTGACAGCAATATATTAGGTGCTATGAATTGTGACTTCAGAGGCAGATGCTATATGAAACTGACATGTTATACCAACCAAGCATCTCAAGGAAATTGATTAACAGCTGGACCAAATGGTGCTCCATAGAGGAGCACAGCTGTACCAAACTGCTGTCTTATTTTTCATGCTTTTTCAAAACCCACATAATAGCTAACTTTTCCTGCCATTCTACTTTCTTGTTTATATGATATTACCTCACTGTAAGCATTATAAATACTCTTGTCATTTTGACAACCCTTCTGTTTCTGTACATCAGCATTCTTTTCTGTAGCAGAATTTTCTTCCAAATGTTCTTCAATAGAATCAAAGAACAGATTTCTTTTGCACGTCATGGGCTCGGTATTGTAATCTGCCACTCTGAGACTGCATTCTGTCTTTTCTGGAGATACTTGAGGTTCTTGAGGAGATCCTGCTGCAGTTATGGAACTGAGGGTCAACCAAAGAAAACATTTTTTTTCTTTCTTTCTTTCTGGAGAAATCTCATTTTATGAGTCCACTCCAGCAAATAGCACATTATATTAGGAAGCTTTTTCTTTAATTCAATCAAGTGCAACACTTTTGGGGGGGGGGTTAGAAGAATCCAGCCCAACAAATGAAGCTCAGTTCCTTTTTCTTGTTCCTAGCTAAGCAGATAATGATGGTGGTGACAAGGTAAGACAGTATGCCAATGAACAATATTGTAATTAAGACACCTGGCACAGCTTAAAATGACTACTACAATATGTTTAGGAAATTATTTCATGATGTAATGGTAAATGGTTCTTTGTTAAGCCCCCTCAGTCTTATTATAAACAACATTTTCCCCCAAGAAAGTGCTGCCAAAAGATGAGACCAGAGATCATTCTGAACATGCATAGTTGGTAATAGGAGATTCTCCTGAAAAACAGTATTATCAGGTCTGACACAAAACAAGTCTGTCTTCTTGTAGAAATTCCCCAGAATACAGAATTCACATATGAGGAATTGAGGTGTCATATTTACATCCATGTCGACTAAATGCAGCAAGATTTTCAGATGCAAAATGTTTATGAAGAGAGGTAACAAATAGACAAGAGATGAGCTTTCCTTTTTTTTCTATTTATGTTTGCAGTCTGTAGTCATCTCTCTTCCTTGGTCATTTCTACCAGCCAGCTTGCAGAAGTCCATTCTCTGTAGGGTATCCTGAATAAGTTTAGCTGCAGTTCAACCAAGCGATACCGTTCAGCCACTCAGAACGCAGGATTCTGCCAAGGTAGGAATGAACAAACTTTACTAAACAAAGTTAACAATAAAAGCTGCAGCTATAATTTTCCAAACATATTGGAAACTGACAATCGACTAGCATGATGCTGGACTGTGTTGCATGGAAATATAATGTTTTTACATCTGTATCCATATGTATTGCTGTAACAATTTGCTAAGGGTTAGGATTAGAAAGTCATCCAGGAGTTGGTGGTTCAGACTCTACAAAAATGATCTCATAAATTTTGTATTACTTATTTATTTTTTCAAAGTTCTCTTCTCAGCCCATTACATAACTGCAGCAAAAATAACAAAGTCTAGCAAACCAGCTTTATGAGTTATGTCCAGCACCAGCTATATGTATATTGGGTGAGCTCCATTCTAGCAACACTAGCTGCCTTGACCAATGGCATGCAGCTTTATTAGCATGCTCCTTATGTAGGATTCTACCCAGCATTCTTCTGTGTTACTTTCATGGTTGGACTGTCTCAGTTGTTTTAATTGAATTTAAGAAAAAAATCAAAATGTGAGACTGAATACAGAAACAGAATTAAAAAAAAAAGAAAACGCTCTGAGGTAAAAAATTGTTTGCTGTAGACAGAGGATCAGTACTGTGTGGTCCTGACCCAGGTGGTATTGTTTTCCTGTGATCTTTTTTTTTTTTTTTTCATTACAATATTTTAAAGCAGTCAGTGTGTTATAATTTTTCATTGAGTTTCTCTTGCTAGTAGGGAGTGAAGCGACTGTACCCTCCTCTGTAAACGCTAGCCTGCAACATCAAAGATGAAAAAAAAAAATTCCAATCAGTATTTTTGAAAATTATTTTTGTTTAGATTTTTTTTGTTCATTGTTTTCTTAAAATTGCTATTTCCAGTTTCTTCCCTTTCTAAAGATTATTTTGACTTTGCTGTCATCATGTCTGCTGAATTTGAATCACAGCTGGTGCATATTATGGATTTATGGGATAACGCATCATAAGTGCAGTTACTGACCTGATATACCAGTAATATATCACAGAGGGCATACAGATAATTCTTGATGTTATGTAAAAGCTCTGAGAGTGTACTATTTGTGTGCAGCCTGCCCAGTTTTGTCTACCTAATTGCTTTGGATAGTGTGTTACCTCCCCAGCTAAGCAAATAGGGTTACCCAAAAAGGACTGAAAACTATGTATTCAAGGTACTTATACTAAAAGACAATTTACTTACCTCCCCACCCCTACCCAAAAATGTGCTGGAAATATGTGTCAGTTCTTTGTTTGGTCTTGGATTCTGCTGCTGCTCTGATTTTTAAATAAAATTTTTTCCAGTTTGACGAAAGCAGGAAATTCTTGCTCCTCTGCAAATTGTCAGTGGGTTTCCCTATTCATCTTTAAAAATGCACCCCGTGTGTCTTATGCCCCCATCATGGTTAAATGCACCCCAGGATTACATCATCACTGCTATACATGCACCACTGTTACACTCAGATTCAATGAGCAGAAGAGGACTAAAAAAAAAGGGAATGCTCTCTGTCTATGAACTCTGGGAAACAGAGTTCCGAAAAGGAAGAAATCAGGAAAAATGCAAGAGGAATGGATGTTACAAATCTAATTAAGCAAATGAAGAGGAAGAAATGTCTTAATTAATGAAAGCTTTTAGCTAGCAGCTGCACCTGGGATTAGTATTTAACAAAAGAATAAAAATAAGGGAAAAATACACAAGTGGATGTCAGCTTGGTAAACTCAAATCATTTATCTAGAGGATGTATACCTGCCTGGGAAATCAGGTAGGGGCATAAAAATGGAAATCTTTTAGGATGTATCTCCTATGGCATGCCGCTACAGTTGCTGGTAAATTGCCTTATTAAAGAAAATATAGTTATGAAAAAGTTTTTTTTTTTTCATCTCTGATGTTGGCTGCAAAGCTAGCTAAAAACAAACATTAACATCTATAAATGCTAATTTGTCTTTGCATGCAGGTTACCTACGGTAGCTTTAGATGTTCTCCTTGAGGTATATGACAACAAACATAGATTGTAATGCACATTGTAACAATGATTTTGTTCACTTGTTTCTGGCAGAATATATCGTTTGTAAGATATTGATACAAATGCTTATGATATCAGTAATTCTATTATTGCATAAAATATGCCTATGATATTAATAATGGCCCACACTATGTCCAGTTACAGTAGCATAATATACTAGGCATATGACTAACTCTTCTGTTTTTAAAATATCTGCACCATATATTTTTTCCAAGTGTGCACTGCATGAAAAAAATGAGAACACTATCAAAGCAGAAGTAGTCACATACATATCATACATATATATTTCCTTGTGTTTTACAAGCATGTAGTACGCAAGCTGTCTTTTTGTTGTTATATGAAGAAACATCCTAATATGATTTGGCATGCACATTTTAAAAATAATATGGTCATGCAGCTATGAGCTTATGTTGATATATATATATATATATATATATATATATATATATATATATATATATATATATAAAACACCTCTGTATTTACCTTTAGATTTTGTCACACAAGTAACACAAAAAATGCACCACTTACAGCCACTGTATTGAGAACAATAAGCAAAATGTCATATGTGTGTCATAATTCCATGCAGCACACCAACGTGGTTGAACAAACAGCACTGGGGTTGTAGGGCCTGACACCGGGCATCAGCCATGTGACCTTATACAACTCATCCTGCATCCTTGTGTTTCTTTGCACATTTTTACTTAAAAAAAAAAAACCTAATCAAAGTATTTTCTCAATGAAAGCAAATTATGATGATAGTTCAGTCCAAATTCACTGAAGTAATACAACTACTCATAGAATATCTACTGGAATGTAGCTTAGAGTCAAAGTACGAAGAGTCAACAATGCCTAGTGTTTATGAATATAAACATAAATGAATATAAATCTGTGGAATTCGCTTATCTTGCTGAACTGAGCTCTCCTATGGGAGCAACAGCACTGTTAGCCCATCCTCCAAAGGGTTTCTCTTAACAGAAAACAAAGAAATCCAAAATTAGGAACCTAAATTTTGTTTTGACACTCACCGGTAAAAGGAATGTACAATAATATGAATGCATGTATTTCTTCTTATCTAACATGGTCATCATTTTGGCATCAAAGGCCTTCAGCATGTGAAGCACTACATTAGTTCCAGAAACTGTGACAAACCCTCTTGGATGAAGAAAGCTGGAAGGCAGTAAGGCACAGTGTGTTATAAACACCTAGAACTGCTTCCCTAATTAGACTTTAGTATTTCAGCTAAGGAAACTTACAGAAGATGTTACACAGCAATGTACTTACTATAAATGGAGTTATACCAGAAATAAGATTCCATTCTTGGAAATGCAGAGTGCAAAGATTACATTAATATCCTCTCTCTGGACTAAAGAAAACACAGACTGCTGTGTCTATAGTCCAACAGGAACTGCAAGAGACCAGAAAGTAGATTCCTTTCTTGAAGTGATATGAAACAATGACCCTACAATAACCAGCAACAAGAAATCTAATCACATACACAAATACTCGTCAACTCCGTTCTACACTTAAAACACTCCTGTAAGTCTCCAAAAGCAACAACAAGGCTGGGGATTCCCTCTATTCCGACCACACCTCTAAAATCTGGAACACTATTTCACAACATATTTTAAACATCACAGACATAACTCTATTCAAAAAACACCTAAAAGACTATTTACATAGTAACTGGATCTGCTTCTGTATTAACCTAGGATAACCTCTCCCTGTATGTCTTATTCCCCATTCTGTGAACTCTGCTTACATACTTGATGTATTCCCTTCTTCTAACCCCCCCATTCTCCTCTTTCTGTTTTTATACTAACCTAACTGAAAAAACTTAACATACTTTCAAATACCTCCCGTGAAAAAAGTAAACTCCTTCCTTTTTATACAATTTTTATGATATTTACATATCATTGTATACTATTACTTAGTCCTATAATTTTGATGTTATACCCAAGATGCCAATTGTACATTTGCATTTTTCTTTTCATATTAATGTATTTGTTCCTTTTTATATTAATGTCTATTAAGTTGTATCTCTGGAGCTTTTCTTCTCGGGCCTCCACTGAAAATGGACTTATGTCCAGATGAACTATCCCGGTTAACAAATGTAAAATAAACAATAAATAAATAATCTTGCCTTCTATTAAGCACCATTGTGATCACTCCAAAGAATGTTGTTTTGTACCTCTTTTAGTTTTCAATCACAGTAATCCTAGAATACCACTAATAACATTATACGATTCACCTCATGACTAACCTTATCTGAACTGACTGCTCTAGATAACTGATAGACTTCAAGACAGGTGAGACCAAAGTCTGTCATAAATGTCCGTGATGCCATACCAATAAGAACATGCAATGAAGATACTGACAGATACCATACAATGAAGTAGAGGGATAACACTCCAACTATGGCCCAGGCAACTCTGGTTGATTAGCATCTGAGATGTCTGAGGCATGGCAGAGTAAGGGTTGGCATGACCATCCTGGGAAGAGAGTGCATCCTGAATGTTGCTTGCATTAGAAGTCTGGTGGGGGCATTGGACAAATAAAAGAGGAGTGTTGTCCTTAGTAGGAACAGGTGGAAGACATTGGCTGTTGCTGTAGAGGTGGGATGATATACCACACGTTCCCACTGCACATCCACCCATTGGAAGTTGCAAGCATGCACATGGGGTAACGGGTAGTTAGGGCATAAGTAAAAAATACCCTTCATATCAATATGCTACAGATCCCCCACCATGCCCCAAGATTCTCACTACACTTTTCTAAACATACTGGAAAATATTAAGATACAACCAAACACCTTAATAGTGGGTGATTTCAACTACTCTGCCATCAACTGTGAAAACTACTCGTGTACCAACACCTTTGCCCAACGGTTCTTGGAATTCATAAATTCCAATGGCCTGGATCAACTAATCCTTACTCCCACAAGGGCTCCAATATCCTAGACCTGGTCATTACCAACATGGGAAATCGATGCTTCACACCTATGGTCACCCTCTCATTGGTCAGGTCTGACCATAAGCTAATCACACTTGACATCCAGATCCCACCCCTACCCCCCTGTAAGGAAACCTCCATAAAAAACTTCTCCAAAGCCAACTTCATGCTACTCAAGTCAGAAGTGACAAACTTCATGACAACCATGCAGACAGGAACTGAAAGTTTGACTGCTGAATTCTACACTAAGGCACTGTATGAGCACATCCACTTGTGCATGAATCGTGTCATCCCCAATAGAACCAAGACGCTCTCCTCCAAAAAAAGGAAGCCAATCTGGTGGTCCCTTGCCATAAACAAACTTTACAACAAAAGGAAGAAACTGTTGCAGAAAAGAGGAAAATCCCAGGGTACAAAGAACACCCTTACCAGCCTCAGTAAGAAGCTGAGATCCCTCATAAAATCCTCCAAAGCTAGTTACGAAAATAAAATTGCCAAAGATTCCAAAGAAAACCACAAGGCATTCAATAGCTATGTCAAGAATCTAAATGGCAATGCTCAGATCTGCTCTGAGCTACAATAGAATGGCATTAAATATATTATTCCAAGGATATTGCCAATATCCTGGCAGATCAATTCAGTGCAAACTTCACCCCCCCTCACCCCCTAAAGAGCCCATCTCAATACCAAAAGATTGCCAAATTCCATTAATAACGGCCACACAGGTAAAAAACACACTCTCCAAAGCTAAGAATACAGCATCCATGGGACCAGACAACATCCCAGGCTGTGTACTACATGAACTACAAAATGAACTGGAACCTCACCTAAGTGTCATGTTTAATCATAGCCTCACCTCAGGCTTCATGACCACTGAGTGGTGCACAGCTACAGTTATCCCACTCCACAAGGGGGGATCCACCTTGGATCCCGGGAACTACCGCCTCATCAGTCTGATGAGCCTGATCTGCAAGGCCATGGAACGTATTATCATGGAACTTATAAACAAAGACATTGGCAACCTTCAAACACTGGACCCCATGCAGTTTGGGTTCGTGAAGGGCCGATCTTGCCTCCTAAACCTGATTGACTTCTTCAAATCAGTCTCCAGAGCCATGGACAAGAGTAAGGTGGTCCACACAGTCTATCTGTACCTCGCCAAGGCCTTCAACACCATCCCCAACTCTGGAATCATAGATAAACTTACTAGGCTGGGCATTAATCCCTACATCACTCGATGGGTTGCCAACTGGCTTACTGACAGAACCCACATTGTAAAAGTAGCCAACTCCAAATCCAGCTCCAGACAAGTGACAAGTGGAGTACCTCAGGGATCAGTCATGGGACCCCTCTTTGTTTGGCATCTACTTCTCTGAAGTACAGGCCAACACTAAGAGACTCTGGCTAATAAAGTTCACAGATGACTGCAAACTGGGAGCCATTACTGAATCCCCAAATGATGTGGATATTCTACAAAAGGGCCTTACAGAAACTGATGCTTGGTGCCAGAGCCATAGGCTCAAGCTCAATGCCAAGAAATTTATAGTTATCCCCTTTGGGAAAAAACATGTACCCATGAATTACCACATAGGTGGCAGTACACTAAACACTGAATGTGTAATAAGAAACTTAGGGACACAAGTGGACAGTGGTCCCACCTTCGATAACCACATCGTCACAACAGTCAGGAAATCCTTCTATGTGACACACCTCATCACTAAGGGCTTTTCATCCAGAAAAAAAGTGTTCATTGTCTCACTGTACTCATCCCTCATTAGACCCATTATAGAATACAATGCCCCATTTGGTATGTACCTCTCAAGACATCTGCAACAACTGGAAAGGCCGCAGAAATACCTCACTAAAAGAATCACAGGCCTAAAGCAGATGCCCTATGATGACCATCTAAAAAAACTCCACCTATACTCTGTCGCATATTGTCTACTCAGAGGCAATCTCTGCTTAACATACAAGGTCATGTCAAACCCAGAGCTGTTGGACATAGTACACATAAAGAAATCCCAATCCCTCAGAGACACACGCTCCAGGGATCTAAATCTTGTTATCACAATAAACAAAAGATGCTAGAGGGATAGGTTCCTGATCCAGAGACTCCCCAGACTCTGGAACAGACTGCCCATACATGTCAAGCAGAGTGCCTCTTTGGCCCTCTTCAAAAGGAACCTTGATGATTGGATGGAAGATAGGAAATTCACCCCGGGGATCACATCAGTTGCTCTGCTAGACAGGGGTCCAGGGGAAGTAAATACTGTGGGAAGAAATAGCCAGGGAATTGTTATGGCTAGGCTTGTATAGGTCCTAGGGCCGATAGCCTAGTACCAACCTATGAACCTATGGATATGATTTTTGCACTGGGTTGATCTCCTCACTACCTCCAAACATGGGGCAGCCTAACACCTGGGGCAGCATAAGACCAGGGACATTTAGGAGAGCCTGGTAGAATGATTGGATGAGGAAGAAGCAGCAATGACAGAAGAGAGGCAGCTGCAGGGGAGATTAACCCCCCCCCCTAAAAAAGTCCACTAAAGAGGTGCATAGTAATATCTGCCTGTCTAATTCTCTGCTTCTTTCCTAGTAATTCTCACTAGTGGATCCTGGTGTAATCCTTATGGCATGCACTTCATGGCTGTGAATGAGAAGATGAGTCATGCTAGAGTAGCTCCAAGGCTGGGTATGATGCAGTAGATTTAAATGAAGGGAACAATGAAAAAAGGCATGGGACATAATGCTGTTCCTAAGATGGCTTTGTGTTATCCAAAGCTTTACACAATTGAGCTCATTAACAAGCAGTCAAACTTCCTCTGTTGTATAGAAGTGATTGTGTATAGAAGACAGATCTGTCTGTTGAGTACAGGTGACTACAATGGAGGTGACTGAAATGACTCTGTTGTATACAGGCAAATGAAATACTTGTGATGTACACTAATGATCTGGATCCTACAGTTGTGCATAACTGAATGACACCCATTTTTGTGTATGGGCGAGTAAGATGCCTCTGTTGTGCATGGGTAGCAGATTTGGCTGTTGTTCCAAGGAGAATAAAATCCATTTGTTGTGCCTGGATGAATAAGCAACTAGGATCCGTCTCTTATTCAGAATTGATTGAGAGCCCTCTGCAACATATGAGTGACTGATTCTTACATTGTGTATGGATGAATGATATCCTTCTGTTGTGTATGCACAGCGGGTCTATTTTATATATATTCGAATGCTTAAATGTTTGAATCACTAAAGATCGAACTTTAGTGATCAAACATTTAAATGTTCAAATATATTAAAAAAAAAAAAAAAAAAAAAAAAACTAAACAAAAAAAGTAAAACTAAAGGGTGTAAGCAGGGGGGCAAACCACCCTGCACCACCCACATGGGGGGCTGCACCCCCCCACACTCCCCACTATTTAAATATACCAACTCCAAGATTGTGCTACAGTGTAGGAAATGGGAAATTTTCCATTTCTGCACTGTAGCACACTGAAGTGCGATCTCGGAGTTGGTATATTTAAGTAGCTAGGGATGTGGGGGGTGCAGGGGGGCTTGCCCCCCTGCTTACACCCTTTACTTTTACTTTTTTTGTTTTAAATATTAATTTTTAATATATTCGAACATTTAAAAGTTCGATCACTAAAGTTCAATCTTTAGTGATTCGAACTTTTAAGCGTTCAAATATATAAAATAGACCCTGCACAGCTAGGACCCTCTGTTTCATACTCATAATGAAGATTCCTATATTCCATGTGAATGACTGAGATGTATCTGCTGTGATGAGGATTCCACTGTTGTCCTTGGGTGAATGAAAGTCCTCTGTTATGCATGGGTAATATGTAGCATTATGTATGGGTAATCTGGATCCCTCTGTTGTGCATGTGTAACTAACATCCAGCATGCGACAGATGCAATTATACAGCCAAACTGGAGGCTAAGCTCTCTCAACCCAAGACTGGATCAGACAGTCAAGAGGAGAAGGGAAATACTGGCATCACACCACCAGTCTCACATACACCCATTAAACCAGCACTGGTAAAAAACACATGTAAATACACAAAAACATACTCGGAGGCTCTAAATAAAAATCTGCAAAAGCAACAGAGCCCTCCAAACCAGACATCCAAGCAACCTCCACCCCCCAACACAAACCATGAAACACATACTTCACAAAACCAGTGTGCCACACAATCACAGCCCTCAAGGCAAAATAACATACCCAACATACTAATAATAGGTGACTCTATAGTCAGTCACACTGACGTCCCACTCACTAGGCTGAATAAGGAGAAGGTTATTGTTAGCTGCCTCTCAGGTGCCAGGATCCGCCATATAACACAAGCACTCAGGTCACTCCAGAACAAGTACAAATATGACTCTGTCATTGTCCATGTTGGTGTGAATGACCTGAGCCATACCGCCCTGGACTACATGAAAAGAGACATGGAAGAGCTCAATGATCACATAGCCCAGGCTGGTATGACCCTGACCCTGAGTAGGATCCTGCCCTCTCCAAGAATTATACCACGGTATAATGGAAAAATTATCAATTTCAACAATTGGCTAAGTTTCTGGTGTCATTCAAAGGGGATCCAGTATCTGTCTGCCTGGGATGACATGCTCAACAAGCCACACTGCTTCGCTAGAGATGGCTTGCACCTATCACCCTTAGGTTTTCGTATACTGGCCATGGCTCTTGCCACCCCCATATTGCCTTTTTTAGGCAAGGCTCAAAAGACAAACCCTCCACCATAAATAGCACAAGTAACAAAAATCTGAGGGTAATACTACTCAATGCCAGAAGTCTAAACCTCAAAATGCATGCAATCGAGGCACTCCTCAGTATGGAGAAAATCGATATATGTGCAGTAACAGAAACCTGGTTTAAGGCTCCAGAGAGCACCCCAGCACTAACAGGCTACAACTCATACCATACATTTTGGCAACAGAACCCGGACCGACATACAAAAGGCGGGGGAGTATCCATATTCATCAAGGATACCCACACCTCCAGGTTAGTGGCACAGCACAATGCTTCAGAGATTATCCACATGCAACTAACAATGGGCAAAACTGCAATTCAAATTGTAGCTTGCTACAGATCACCCACCATGTCCCAGGACCCCCATTCCACATTTCTGGAAACACTGGGTAACATAAAGGTCCTACCAACCATCCTAATATTGGGTGATTTCAGCTACCCAAACATTAACTGGGAGAACTACTCAAGTACTAACTCCCTTGCCCAACATTTCCTAGAATTTATAAACTCAAACACCCTGGAACATCTGGTCAAAACTCCCACCAGAGGTGACAACATATTGGACCTGGTCATTACCAACATGGGTGACTGGTGTTCCACACCGGAGTTCAACCCCTCGCTGGTTAGATCTGACCATAAACAAATTACTTTGGTTATCCACATTCCGCCCCCACCCCCGGACAAGGAAACCACCATGAAAAACTTTTCAAAAGCAAACTTCACGTTACTTAAGATGTAGGTGGAAAGTTTCAAAGTCCCCATGCTAAAGGATAATGCTGTCCAAGCTGCAAAATCCTTTACTAATGCATTCTATGGGCACCTACAAGAATGTATGGATCGTGCTATCCCAAGCAAAACCAAGACTCACTCCTCCAAGAAAAGGAAACCAGTCTGGTGGACCCCTGCCATAAACAAGCTATGCAATAGAAGGAGGAAACTAGTACAGAAAAAAGTAAAATCCCAAGAAGGGAAGACATCCCTGATCAGTATAGCAAGAAACTACGATTCCTAATAAAATCATCCAAGGCAAGATTTGAAAGAAAACTTGCCCAGGACTCCAAAGATAACCACAAGACATTTTTTTACTATGTCAAGAATCTAAGTGTTAATGCTCAGATCTGCTCGGAGTTGGTGCAGAATGTCACAAAATACACGGAACCAACCGATATTGCCAACATCCTGGCAGACAGGTTCAGTGCAAACTTCACCCCCCTCTCACCCAAAAAGGGTCCATAACCATACCAGAAGAATGTAGAGCCCCAGAAATCACAGACACTCAAGTTAAAATAGCCCTCTCCAAAGCCAAAAACACAGCATCAATGGGACTGGATGGTGTCCCAGGCTGCGTCCTACATGAGCTCAAAGACAAATTAACCCCTCACCTAAACATACTGTTCAAACTCAGCCTCTCCACAAGCTACATATCCATAGAGTGGTGCACAGCAACAGTTATTCTGCTCCACAAAGCCACAACAAACCCCGGGAACTATCTCCCTATAAGTCTGACTAGCTTGGTCTGCAAGGCTATGGAGTGCATCATTATGGAACTCATTAACAGAGACATTGGGAACCTCCAAACACTGGACCCTACCCAGGTAGGCTTTGTTAGGGGCAGATCATGCCTCCTTAACCTGGTGGACTTCTTTGAGAAAGTTACCAAGGCTATAGATGAGGGAAAGGTGGTACACACAGCCTACCTAGACCTTGCAAATGCCTTCAACACCATTCCCATTCTGGTATTATAGACAAGCTTAGCAGCCTGAACATAAACCCCTATGTCACAAGATGGGTTGCCAATTGGCTCACGGACAGAACCCACATAGTGAGAGTTGTGGGAGCTAGGTCTGACTCTAATCCGGTTACAAGTGGCATTCCCCAGGGCTCAGTCCTAGGACCCCTCCTGTTCGGCATATACTTCAAAGAGGTACAGACAAGCACAGGAGGACTATGGCTGACCAAGTTCACAGACGACTGCAAACCTAGGGGCTATAAGTGACTCACCGGCTGACACAGGCATCTTCCAAAAGTGTCTCACTGAAAAGGATACCTGCTGTCAAGATCATGGCCTCAAGCTAAATGCCAAAAAGTGCATAGTTATTCCCTTTGAAAATAACAAAGTACCCACAAACTACCACATAGGTGGTAGTCCCCTAAATATGGAAAACATAATAAGGGATCTGGGGACCCAAGTAGATAACAATCTCTCCTTTGATAATCACATTGCCAAAGTGGTTAGAAAATCCTTCTATGTGGTCCACTTAATCACAAAAGGGTTTGCATCCAGATCAAAAGAGGTCATTGTGCCCCTCTACTCATCACTCATCAGACCCAACATAGAGTACAATGCCCCATTTGGGATGTACCTTACAAGACACATGCAACAGCTGGAAAGACCACAGAAGTACCTCACCAAGAGGTTCACTGGCCTCAAACAGATGCCCTATTCAACTCGACTGAAGAAAAGCTGTACTCGGTTGCATACTGCCTTCTCAGAGGTGATCTCTGCCTGACATATAAGGCCATGTCCAACCCAGAATTGATGGACATGCTCCACCTAAAGAAAACATTATCCCCTCAAGCCACACACTCTAGGGATCTAAACCTCACCACAACAATAAATAAGATATGCTGGAGGTATAGATTCCTGTCCCAGAGACTTCCCATGCTTTGGAACAAGATTCTAATCTACATTAGGCAGAGCTCCTCGCTAGCACTCTTCAAGAGAAACCTTGACGAGTGGATGGGAAACAGAAAGTTTACCCCAGGGATAACTTCAGTGGCTCTGCTAGACAGAGGCACAGGGAACTAATCTAGGGGGCGGCAAAAGCCAACACATTCTGGCTAGGCTTATAAATGCCTTCGGGCAGATAGCCTAGTACCTACCTAAGAACCTATTGATTTTGCATGTGTTACTAGGATCCCCCTCTTACGTGTAGGAAATTGACATCCTTTTGTAATCCACCAACAACACAGATCCCTCTGTTGTGTATCACTGAGTAACAACCCCTCTTTTATGTATGCATGAGTGAGATCTCTCTGTTACACATAGGAGACAAGGATCACTTTGCTGGGTATGTGTAAATGAATCTTTCTGCTATGTGTGAGTGACACTGACAGCCCTCTGTTGTGCATGTATGAATGACCAATATTTCTCTGTTGCATGAGGGTGATTAGGATCTCACTGTTTTGCACGTGACCAAAATTCCTTTGATATGCATGGGTGAATGGTAGCTCCTCTGCTTTGATTGACTGTGTAAGATCTCCTGCTGTGCATGCATGACCAGGATCCCTATGGTGCACATAGATGAGTTTCCTTCTGCTGTGTGTACATGAATGAATGTCCCCTACTGTTCAGCACTGACTCATATTGCTCTGCTGTGCATGTATGACTGACATATCCCTATTTGTATGGGTGACAAGGATCCCCCTATTGTGCATATGTGACTAGGATCCTTCTGTTGGGTATGTGTAAATGAAAGTCTTCTGCTATGCAACAGTGACTCATTTCCCTCTGCTGTGCATGTGTGACTGAGATCCATCTATTTTTGTATGGGTGACAGAGATCCCTCTGTTGTAAATAGGTGAATAAGATCCCACTTGTGACAAGGATCCTACTATTGTGCACATGTGAATGTGCTTTGGTGAGTGACTTCGTTCTCTTAAACTTTGGGGACTGAGATCCCCCAGTTGTGTATGGGTGACTGAAATCCCATTGCTTTGCTGTAATGAGTATGATTCCTTTATTTTGCATTGTTGTTGCATTTGATGATGTTAGCAAACAGGTATGGAGACTTAAAAGGGGGTTTATAATCTGCACTTAAACACTGCCTGCATATAGCCTGAGACTGGTCTGCATTTGTTTACTCTGACTATTCCAAAAACAAAAAGGCAAGCAACACTCTGCTTAAAGGTTGTGTATGAATATGCAGTCTGACTGTGTA
Source organism: Protopterus annectens (assembly GCF_019279795.1). NCBI lineage: Eukaryota > Metazoa > Chordata > Ceratodontiformes > Protopteridae > Protopterus > Protopterus annectens. The sequence continues at coordinate 20,777,854 of NC_056733.1, forward strand.
TTAGACAGACTTCAACAAGAAAAGGCGGTAGTGTCAGTATGAAACATCTTGCTGGAACTTAAGCCATGGTATATCTAGGGCATTTTGCATTTAATTTTCTACAGATACAGCCTTAAAATATTTTGTCTTTCTTTTTAAAATTTGGTGAAAGGAGAACAATGCAGGAATTCAAGTGAGTTGTCAAAGTCACATGTCACACTCAACAACCTCAGACAGTCCATTTCTATTCCACCATGCAAACTCAGCTGCTTAGGCCTCACCATAGTGCCAACACTGTACGTGGTGGCAGGTCCAATCGTGTGGTGGTAGGGATCAGCTGTGGCATATACTCTGCCATAACTATGGAGAAAGAAGGATAAAAAGGAGACAAAAGAAGGATTAGAAAAAAAAACACATTTTCATCAAGTTCATCTTGTCTTTTTTCTTTTTTTTGTTTGTTTTTTTATATTGAATGCTGTGACTCTATCTTCTATGAGCTGCATATCACAACAATTTTTTGGACTGCTTCTTGTGCATAAACCACCAAAATGAGGCAACGAGGAAACAATTTATTCCAGATTTCTTTCTCCCATGGGGAATTTATGCATACTGCCCATGGTCCCTTTGCCTCTCCTCAATGCATAGTGCAGCTCTTCATGTACTGCCATTTGTATTTTTAGTTTTATGCCCTCAAATGTGTGTGTGTGTGTGTGTGTGTGTGTGTGTGTGTGCGTGCGTGCGTGCGTGTGTGTGTGTGTGTGTGTGTGTGTGTGTGTGTGTGTGTGTGTAAATATTGCACATGTGTAAGTATTCCATATGGTAGTATCACTGTAATTAAATATATATTAGAACAGGGTGCTGCTAGTAAGTTGTGAAAGCAGAAATACTTCATCTTGGACTTTTGTTCCTTTAAAGATACAACTTTAGAGGTAGAAATAATATGTTTGGTTAGTATGCTAGCCTTTTCTATGTATGTCACATTCCCATATGTGACATTGATAATCTAGCATCGATTACCAAAGTCCAGTATAAACATACATGGAAGTATGACTTACTGGCCAATAGCCAGCTCTCCCATCTTGTGGATGGGGGAGGTGGCTTGGCTTTTGCAGTGCTTGGCAGCAGTTTGAAGGAGATTTAGACAGTTCTGACAAATGTCCTCAGTTGATCTTTTACTAAGAAACACTGCATTGGCCTTTGCTGATTTCACTATACATCAGTTGTATGTGGGGGCAGGGGGCAATATATAGTGGTGTCTTATAGAAAAAAAACCTTCAGTAAGCAATTTGATGGTGCTCTTGACCATCCTGTCTAGTTTCTATCCTCTGCTAAGGACTCAAATGGTAATACTGGGTGCATGATATGATGGGACACCCGAGGCCACTGGATGAAGGACCACAAAATGAGTTTTAAAATATATGGTAGGTAAGAATGGTGCATCACCTTTACTCTATAAATTACCCCAAAGAAAATATGATTTGTATAATTTTAACAAAGATCCCTAATTAATTTATAAATTCTTCCATTTTTAGCTATGTGATTTCCTTTTCCATGTTTTACAGACAGAAACAGCAGCATTTTAAGATATGCATTTTTTTGTTTTATTACCTTGGATAGATCACTGGCCATGACTGACAGGTGCAGTCTGTCAGCAGACCCATCTCTCCTTCACAGAAGAAGTGTTTGACTGGACAGGTATGCACCAAGATCTCTGTGTTTTTGTGATTCCATCAAAGTCACAGTAGGATCATTACTGAACCATACAATGACACAATTTTTGTTTCAGATAAGCACAGCCACTAGTCCATGCCACTGAAGTTCTCATTTCAGTGGTAGTACAGAAATAGGATGCCCACCACTAGTACAGAAATAGGATGTCCACTATACACTCTAAGATATTCTTTTGCACTTTTGAGCTAAGCTACTACTTCTCATCTATAAGCCTAATTTTTCAGTGAGCGACAAATTTTAACAAAAAATAAAATAAATACAAATTAATAATTATTCCAGCATAGAACTGTGCACATTATTCACAATCTCTGTATCTTTACATTAAAAACTGCTTCCTGAGGGACACCTCTAGACAGACTTGTGCTATATTCTACTCAGCATCCTCTGGTAATCTCTAAACACTTTAATAAGATGAGAAATTGTACATTTGCTCATTCTGCCTCTAAGAGTTTTGAACCTCCTTCCATGTTTTGCTAAATCCCATGGCAATTTAAATTCACTTACTCATCTATAACAGTAGATATGCATTAATATATCTAATTATGTTCACAGCTTCTTTGCCTCCCTTGAGTTCTGTGCAGTAGTTCTGAAGCCTATTTTCCTCCATATGATTTCTCTTTTTTCACTACACATTGATCACCCTTTCTCTTCTCCTTCTTCCAAGGCAGTAATTTCTTGTGCTTAAACTCATACAATGCTGGATATTATATAGTTATCAAATTTGTAGCTGTTTCACTTATCATATTAACTACTCTATATGTAGCACAGCTAGACTAAAGGTCTGTGTACTGACCTTTGACCTACAGTGTGGTTGCTTTGTGCTGGCAATCAATGTCTATCACAGTGTGTCCTCTTCTGCTTTCTACAAGTCTCTTTTAGTATTGCTTACTCTAAAAAAATCTTCTACGTCTGGCAAAAAGTGGTATCTCTACTCTGAAGTTGTATTGTACTTCCACTCACAAAACAGTAGCAGCTAAAAGTGATGGATTTTATTACAGTGATGTGAAGAAAATGCTCATTATGTAATGTTGACAATGTGATGACAGTAAAAAACTTTAGTAATCAAGTACAAAAACAATGTGAAAAATGGAGCTGTACTATGTTATAAATAGCAGAATTACAAAAATAATGCCAGGGTAAAAAATATGCCCTGAAGAAATATGTATACAGATCTGGATTTCCACTCTTTCTGCATAGGCTCAGTATGACAAATTCCAGTTATTTAAATGACAAAACGACAGCCATAACAAAGTATTTTTTTTGTAACAATACATACAAGGTGTTTTCTCCTAGCCTACCAAGAGCACACAATTGTTCTGGTCAGTGAAATACTTAATAGGTATATTTTATGTCTTACCTGTCACTGTATGCAGCTGCTGCAGCTGCAGCTGCAGGCTGGGCATACCTGTATGCTGTGTAACCACCCTGTAAAACAGACGGAGGCAGGGCCTTTAAAAAAAATCATAGGTTCAGTACTGGCTCCTACGCCATTTTCCAAGACAGTAAAAAACAGTTCATTCATAGTTAAAATTTACATACAAGAGGAAAGTCTGGCATTCAGCACTACATTAACAAGCAATAACTGACTACATACAGGCTACTTTACAAACAGTGAATAAAGAGAGAATTATATAAAGTCTGCAAAATACCATATAAAGTGGTAATACTTCAGCAACTTCTAAAACATAAATAAAAGGTCCTGCCGAATAACCTGCATTCATTAATTACATTTCGGATTACACTAAATGATATGGGATAACACAGATCCTGTTCATATACATGGGATTCAAGGTATGATTGTATATTTCCTTTATGGCAGCTTAAATCGAAGGTGGTACTGCTGACCAATGGATTCTTTGCAAATGTGGTACGGCTGACTCAAAGGATGCACTACACTGGTTATGGGCACAGGATCACATGAACTGCAAATGCTACAGTTCTGGTGTGTAGCATTTGCCAGAATCCTGTGCTCCCACCTTATTGTACCAGCTGGTAATAATCTGGTCTATCATATTTGTTTTTAGAAGAGATTAGCAACACTGAATCTGGTAGATGGTGACATGAAAAGTGATGTACAGGACCTTGACACCACGAAAATGACAGCTATGTCTTTCATAAGGCCATATAGTACCTGTTTTAAATAATACGTTAGAACAGCTTTCTAGCAGACAACTAAAAAAAATTAAAAAGGTTCAAACATGCAAAATTCAGACTGCGCCCCACTGCTCACTAGTTCTGCACTCTTGGACATTACAATTGTAATTTGTGAGAATAATTATGGGAGTTTCTGGGTTGTGACTGAAAAAAGTCTGCTTGGATCAATCTGTCCATCCAGCCAATAAAATAAATGAATAAGCTTTCAGTCAAAACAGTTATGCTCCTATCAACAGTGGTAAATGAGATACAGCATTGTTACATAAGAAGATATTTCAACACGTTTAGTGAACAGTTTAATATATGTCCACACCAAAATTAAGATGCTATTTTTACCTTGTTACACAGCAGTGCATATATATTTTTTAAAGTCTTTGTAACAATACACTTTTTTAAAATAGTTACCTACAGCTTAATTTACCATACTCATGAATATTCAATGTTCTTTAAAATATTATGTTAAAAAATAATATTGTAATCAGTATTGCGATTTTTGCATTGTTTTTTTTATCTGAAGCATACACACACACACACACACACACACACACACATATATATATACACACACACACACACACACACACACACACACACACACACACACACACAGACACACACACATGCATGCACACTGTGTATGGGTAAGGAGTTAAAAAATGCTTAATTTTTTAATTCCTGATTGAAATTACTGTACAACAGTGTATCTGAGTACTTATTCACGGCTGCTTTCCTCCTGCTGGCTGTAATCATATCAGCAATCAAGAATAGAACCCAGGACAGGAGATAATGCAACACTGTAGTAGTTGCAGTGTTGCAAAGACATTACCTTTGGCTTGAATCCTGCTAGTCCATGACTTACATAATTTAATGTCCCAAAGGGTTTATTTATTTATTTTCGGCATGCTTTTATTCTGTTCCTAAAACATGAGACGCTTGTGGCTTCTTAGGTAATTCAGTATTAAAGAAATGGTGCAAATGAGAAAGAAAAGAACACAGGTAATAAGGAAACTGGAAGTTAAGGCTGCCCTTTTAATTCATAGAAGTATGATACATTTGTACAGGTGTTGGCATTTGGGATAAATCCCATTAGGCATCCTGGATACAATCAACATCTGAAAATCCTGGATGAAGATTAAAGAACCTTTGCCTCCCAACTGACTCTGCAATTTCCAGACATTTGTGGTAATAAAAAAAAATAACAAGAAAAGGGAAGGGGATAATATTTATTATGATCGTAAGATTGAGCTAACCTCTTCCTGTTCCTTTCTACGTATCTCCAACAGTGACCGAAATGGAGCGGTACTTTGTTGTATTTTGGGGGTAAGCAGAAATTCAGTATATCCCCACAATATACAGTTCTTACTAAAATTGTATTCCTTTATTTCTATTTAGCTCAGCAGGAATTGCAGAATGGGTAAAGAAATTGTCAGTGGAGTCTGCAGAGAAAAAATCTAGTACAACAACAAAACAAAGTAAACAATAAACCGAGTAATCTGAAAATTAATATGTAACATGACAAATCCAAAACACAATAGGCAGAGGAGAAAATAGTTACACAGTCAGTATAGTATAGGTGGACTCATATATAGAGATAGAAATGAATAACTCCTTTCTTTTTTGGCAAAAAGTGCTAAAAATATGAAATGGGAAGTAACAGAGAATGAGAAATAGCAGACAATACCAAGAAATAATAGAGGTAGGAAATGGAGGAAGGTGTAAGGGAAGAGAAGTTCTTTGTTTTAGAAACTGTGTTCGTTGACCTTAGAGGTGGGATGTGGGAAACACTAGTAGAATATAGAGAACTATACTGGCAAATTATTTTAGAGGCCAGTAGACCACCGGGTCTTAATGATATGATTTCCCTCATTCCAGTATTGAAATTGAGGTCTGCAAAGTTATAAGTACATGTCCATTATTTTAGTATATTTAACATTACTTAGTGTATTGTGATGAATTTTATGTTTTTTTAATAGGACAAGGTTTTTAAGAATTTGTATATATAAATGTCTAATTCAAGCAATCTTATATTTATATACATTATTTATGGGGTATGATGCACTAGACTGGTGGTTATTTTATCAGTATATTTTAAATTCACTATTTAATTAGATCTGTGCTATCATTGGATGTTTTTTAATTATTTATGTATATAAGGTGAGTTCACCAGGGTGATTTCATCTGATGAAATTGAAGACGAAAACGTTTTGTGTAATATTGTCAACGTTATTTCTTGTTCAGCGTTTGCTTCAGTGTGGTTATTAAACTGTTTGTGACAACATTCCTGGATCCAACGTGCTTTTTTGTGGTTAATAGTGACTTTTTGCACCTTCCGGTTGTTTTTGGTTATTCTTGTACTAATGTTGTAGATGCTATGGATATCCTCCCTCTGACATTCTTGTACTAGTGCTGTAGATGCTATGGGTATCATCCCTTAGAAATTCTTGTACTAATGGTGTAGATGCTATGGGTATCCTCCCTTAGGCATTCTTGTACTAATGTTGTAGATGCTATGGATATCCTCCCTCTGACATTCTTGTACTAGTGCTGTAGATGCTATGGGTATCATCCCTTAGAAATTCTTGTACTAATGGTGTAGATGCTATGGGTATCCTCCCTTAGGCATTCTTGTACTAATGTTGTGGATGCTATGGATATCCTCCCTCTGACATTCTTGTACTATTACTGTAGATGCTATGGGTATCCTCCCTTAGGCATTCATGTCCCAATTCTGTAGATGCTATGGGAATCCTCCCTCAGACATTCTTGTACTATTACTGTAGATGATATGGGTATCCTCCTTCAGACATTCCTATACTAATATTGTAGACGCTATGGGTATCCTCCCTCAGACATTCCTGTAGTAATACTTGTAGAATATGAATGGCCAAAGTATGTGCTTAAGGAAATTGAGTATGTGTCAATCTGAATGCATTGAGATGAACTTTGTACTGTGAACTCTGAGTAAACTGTGAATAGTGGAAAGCACTGAAAAACAGGAGCCTGCTTGAAATCAGGAAATGTGCCTTATATGGAAGTGTATCCGATTCTCTTTCTCTGCCTAGAGATGTAGTAATATGAACTGCTTTAAGCCTATGGGTAAACAATTGATTGGTTAATTGTCTTTTGTACTAATTTAATTGGTCTAGTTTATATTTTTGTACTGTCAGCAGTATCACCAGTATATAAGCTTATGCATTCCTTTGTTCGGGGAGTCTCCCTGGTACTTTCCATGAGGCTCCCACACGTGTGTAATAAATACCACTGAAAGAGAGGAAGAAGAGTCTTGTCTTCATTTAAGGTAAAATGTTAAATGCAACAATTGGTGCCGTTTACTCGGATCTGAATTGACAATAGCTGCAGCAGTTGGGTTTGAACTAAATACTACTAGTAAAAGCGCCCATGACAGAATTTTCTGTTCTGGCAGTGTTTCTTTCATTTCCTGTACTTGTCTGCTTTAACATTTGGTATCGATAATTTCATAGAAATGTAATAATTCCTGTCATTCATTTGTTTTGAGGTAAGTGGCATGCATTTCTTTTCTGCTATTGATTGTGCAGTATGAGAGTGGGCTAAAATGAAAAACTGGCGACATAAGAGTGAAAGGAGATACGAGAGTGGGGAAAATGATGTTTACAAAATGTCACAGCTACATCTGTAAAATACAGTATAGCTTACTGTGTGAAAATGGGAGTGAGTGTGGGAACCATAAAAGAGCCAGAAAGCGTTACACCAGCTGGTTATATGTATTTTCGTGTGTCCTGGGACAGTTGTATGTTTATAAGTCAGTGGGTCACCCTCACTGAGGGTGATGGTAAACTCGCCTTTCCAGAAAATGGCAGTTTTAATAAAAATATTTTGCTTAATCTCCAAGGAAAGTTAAAGAAAAAAGGGAGAAGAATACCAGGGTTGTGCTGGGCAGCATTTAATGATTGGATGACAGAGGCGAAAGAAAAAGAAAAGAATTCGGTTCTTAGTAGTTTAAAAGATAATCAGCAGAAATTAAAAGAGCAATTGAGGGAATTGCAACAAACTGCTAGTAATTTAGGTGTAGTAAACAGTAAATGCTTGAAGGACCCACCTTTTAAGGGACTTTATCCTGTAAAGGAATTAGCTAAATTGCAGATAACTGAATAATCAGAAGACAATAATGCCTGGCTCCCGCCACCACCAATTGCACCCCCACAGTGTCAGCCCCCCCTCGCTCAACAAAGAGCAAAAGCACAGCAGCCAGATTCCACCACTAAAGATTCCACCCCTAGAGAAAGAAAACAAGCTGCGGACAGTCACTCTAGTGAATCTGATCCAGAAACAAGCAATAGACAAAAGGGACCAAAAACTCATAGTAAGACTCATAAAGAAGCAAAAGCTGTAATGTATTTTAGAACTAAACCCTATTATAAAGGTAAAGGGAAGTGACATTTACACCGGCGAAGGCATTTTGGCCAGTTCCCTGCTATAATTGACAGTAGGGATGGGTATTTTCGGCCAAATAAATTTAATCCAGATTCAGAATCAGAATTGTCAGATGACGACAGATTGTTACCTTTGAGGGAGGTACCTAACCCAGCCCATGCTAGAAGTGCACAGGAACCACCGACTATTGTAGTACCTATGGCGTGGTCGGCGGTTAATTTTCAAGCCATTACCAAATCGTTACTGCCTATTTGTACTAATCCAGCTAAGTTCCAGCGTGTGCTGGCGGGACATATTTGTTTACAAAATCCTACAATAGAAGAAGTCAGGGCAGTTCTTTAGTATGCCATATGGGCTGATCTGATGAAACGGATTTGGGACCATGCTAATGTCCCTACTCCAACTCCAAAACATGATGCACAAGGAGATAATGGGTTCAAAGCAGTCAGACAGTGAATAGTAGATGCTTTTACAGTGATAGTTCCACCCACACCCAACTGGTCCAAAATTAAGTCAGTTCTTCAAAAAGAAGACGAACCTGTGGATGAGTATTTAAATCATCTCACTGAAGCCTTTGAGGGTTACTCTGGCTACCCAGAACCCACCAAAGGGCCAGCACAGAATGGATTGTCGGCTACTTTCATAGATGGGTTACACCCACAAGTACAGGATAAGCTAAAGGAAGTATGTTTAAACTGGTCTAGTCTTGGATTGCATGAATTAGTCACACAAGTACAATACCTCTCCAACCACTTAGCACAGGAAAAAAAGGATTTACTTGAAAAATTGGTTAAAGTGCAGATTCAGATGTGTACTGCCTTCGGGCAGCGTGGACGGGGAGGGGGAGGACGAGGACAGGGAAGAGGGAGAGGTGGACGCCAAGGGGCTGGAAACCAAAATAGACAAAACTAGCAGGAAAATCGATCAGCCCTACCCCAAAGCTATAATAATCAGACGGAGTGTTTCAATTGTGGCCAAGTAGGCCATTGGAGAAATGAATGTCCGTATCTGGCTGAGCAACCTGCCCCGCCCACTAATAGGTCACCTAAGTGGAATTCTAATTGGACTCCATCCAATTGGCAGCCATCACAATGAAGGTTCCCTGAACAAAGACAACAGCAGTTGTGCCCCTTCATTCCTATGGATCAAGATGGACCACATGTTATGTTACTTGTCAAAAATAAACTGTACCCATTTTTGATTGACACTGGAGCTACCAAATCTATGTTAGCTGGCGAAGCAGCAATAAATGTCCCCCTCTCCAACAACATAACTAGAGGGGTAGGTGTTTCTGGAATTCCTATGGAATATTCTGAAACCGTCCCAGTCCCAGTAACTTTGGGACCTTTACAAGACAATCATGCACTTTTAGTAGGGCCCTCAGCACCATTGAATTTATTGGGAAGAGATTTGCTCTGTAAGATGGGAGCAATCATCTGCACAGCTGAAGGAGTATATTTACAAGTACCTTCAGATAAACAAGATAGTATTTTGGCTACTTTAGATGAAAATGTCACTCTGCAAACAATGTGTATGCAGTCTGACCTCGATAAGAATAAGCATCTAAATTCATTAACCTCTCATCTATGGACCACTCATGATAATGATGTTGGGTTTCTAATTTCAGCCACTCCTGTAAAAATAACCTTAAAACCCGGAGCAACATTACCTTGGGTACCACAGTAATCTTTGATGGTAGAGGCTACTTCTGGTATTGCCTCCGTCATCTCTGCCTTGGTACAACAAGGAATTATAGTACCTACAACAAGTCCATGTAATACTCCAATTTTACTGGTAAAGAAACCTGGTAAACAAGCTTACAGATTTGTGCAAGACTTGCGAGAAGTCAATAAAGCTGTCTTGCCTGTTTTTCCAATCGTACCAAACCCAGCTACAATTTTAAGCTGCATTCCACCTACAGCACATTGTTTTATGGTTATAGATCTCTCATCAGCTTTTTTCTCTATCCCAGTACATCCAGATAGTCAGTATTTGTTTGCATTCACTTATAAAGGCCAACAGTATACTTGGACCAGACTACCCCAAGGATATGTAGAATCTCCAACCCTATTCTCTAGAGAGATGCACAGACAACTGCAGGATTTACAGTTACCACCACATTCAGTATTGGTCCAATACATAGACAATATTCTTATAGCTTCACAAGATACCAAGTCTTGTATTGAGGACTCACTTTTAGTTTTAAAATTTTTAACCGAACGAGGTTTTAAGGTAAATAAATCTAAACTGCAGTTCTGTCAAGAAAAGGTGCAATACCTAGGACACATCATTTCTATGGGTTCACGTCACATACTTCCAAGTAGAATTACCTCCATCCAGACTGCCCCCTACCCTGTAACTCAGAGACAACTCAGAGGATTCCTCGGCCTAGCAGGTTATTGTAGACAGTGGGTGCCCAATTTTTCAGAAATTTCGGCCCCTCTGTTACAGCTTTTAAAAAAGGAGGTCACAGACCCTCTGCCTTGGTCCCCTGAACATAAAAACACCTTTCAGGCTATTAAAACGGCACTTATAAACCCACCTGCTCTAGGGCTCCCAGATTATTCGAAACCCTTTGTTTTCTTCTGTTGTGAAAGAAATAAAACTGCCCTAGGCCTGCTGGCACAAGCGCACACAGGAGGCTATCGACCTATAGCATATAACAGCACTCAGTTAGACCCTGTTGCTTCTGGCTATCCACCCTGTTTACGAGCAGTGGCAGTAACTGCTGTTTTGATCGATATGGCAGCACCATTGACATTCGGACATGACACTATACTAGCAGTACCTCATGCGGTGCAAGCGATACTTTTAAAAACAAAAACACAGTATCTTTCTAATGCTCACCTCACTAAATATGAGTTAAGTTTATTAACTAATCCTGCTGTTCAGATTACACGTTGCCCACCACTAAACCCTGCTTCACTGATTTCAACTAGTGACAAGGGCAAACCACATGACTGTGTGCTTGTAGTTAACACTGTTCTTTCTCCTAGGTTGGATTTGCAAGATGTTCCTTTGCTTAATCCTGATTTAGTTCTTTTTGTAGATGGATCCTGTTTACAAAATAATCTTGGTGAACTCCTGGCTGCATGGACAGTCTGCTCACCATCTGCAGTTTTACAAATTGGACAATTACCACCTGGCACTTCCGCACAAGCTGCGGAATTAATGGCACTTTCGCATGCATGGAAAATGGCCAAAGACAGATCTGTTACTATTTATACTGATTCACATTACGCCCATGGTGTTGTTCATGATTTTGGCACCTTATGGAAGGAAAGGGGGTTTTTGACATCCTCTGGGGCACCAATTAAAAATGACCTATATATTGATCACCTCTTACAGGATTTATTATTACCTTCCAAAATTGCTGTTGTTAAGTGTGCAGCTCACCAGTCTAATGACTCTCTAGTAGCTAAGGGAAATAATCTGGATGACTGGACTGCCAAGCAGTCTGCTCTTTCACATACTGTTCAGGGACAATTTCTGCAGCCTATCTTACAAACGGTTACTTTTGACATTACTGTTTTCAAAGCTTTACAAAGTGAAGCATCGGAATCAGAAAGAAAAACAGGGCTGACCCACAGTTGTTTCCAATGCTCTGATTCAATTTGGCAACATCCTGATGGCAGATTAATTTGCCATACATCTATGTTAAATTCTCTTATAAAAGCATATCATTTGCCAGCTCATGTCGGGGTACAAGCATTAATCAAACAAATCCAGAAGGATTGCTTTGCCCCAGGACTTTCTGCTTCTGTGCAACATTTTTTGAGCATGTGCTCCATTTGTTTACAACATAACATTTCAAAGGGCAGTCTGGCTCCCGCTCATCCGGTGCCAAAACTAATGGGACCATGTTGTGCTTTACAGTGGGACTTTATTGAACTCCCACCTTGTACTCATTTTAAATATGTTTTGACTATTGTTCATCTTTTTTCGGGGTGGTTAGAAGCCTACATGTGTGCTAAAAATTATGCTATTTCAGTTGCAAAAAAATTGTGTTATGAATTGATACCTCATTTTGGTGTTCGTTGTCAAATACACTCTGACCGTGGAACGCATTTTACTGCTAAGTTAGTTGAATCATTGTGTACAATGCTAGGCATTACTTTGAAATGTCATTGTCTGTATAGACCACAGGCATCAGGTATTATTGAATGCATGAACCAGACCTTGAAAACCAGACTTGCTAAAGTCACTTCAGAAACAGGCCTAACTTGGGTGCAGGCTTTACCACTAGCCTTACTTTCTATGCAATCACAACCGCATCATACTAAGGATCTTTCTCCACATGAAATTCTCATGGGTCGCCCTTTGCGTATGCCCATGACACCACCACCACCCTTTTCTGAATAGGATGCATTTGATAATGATATTCTTTTGTACTGAAAATCTCTTGTTTCTTTCCTACAGTTTCACCACCAACAAGTAGCAGCTGCTCAACATCTTCCAGATTCTTTTCTGTCATCTGCCCTACAACCAGGGGATTGGGTTTACGTTAATTCCTTCTCTAGAAAAACAGCACTCCAGCCACGCTGCAAGGGTCCTTCCTGGTTCTTCTGACAATGTCATCTGCTGTGCGACTGCAAGGATCTCCAATCTGGATCCACATTTCACAAGTCAAAAAAGTTGTGCCGTTTGAAGATCAACAACCTTTACCTTTTTCGACTCCAGATTTTCCTCCCATTGCTACTCGTACTCGAAGTAGAACTGTTCCAGTACCTGACGATGCCTAACATTTACCCTTTTGGAAAACTCCAAACTCCTGACACTATGCAGACTCAACAACCATTTCCACAAAAATATTGGACAGCCATTTTGATGATCATTCTTGTTGTACTGTTATTTGTTATGGGGCCATTTTTATTTCCTGCTCCATCGACGCATCACACCAAACGAGCTATTTGGCATCCACCTTTCAACACCTACCAAACTATTAAATTTGCCTATGTATCATCCCTCAATGTCTCTGACTGTTGGATCTGTACTGCTTTACCTACTGTTCATGGGGGATTGATGCTAAGTACAGTCCCTTTAGGAGCTAATGAAACCTGGGCGAATCTGATCTATGACATTTCAAATGTCACTTCAAAAGACAGGATAGCATTACATCTGTTTAACCGTCGAAATGGAACTGTGTGTTTTCAGAAATTTGATAAAGTCAAGGTAGGATGGAGTTTTTGTAATGTGACAGTTCCCTACAGGTGTAATAATAACTCTGCCTACTGTAACACAACCTAAGATTCATTTTGTGAACTGGTGCATAAAACATACTAAAAGGTAAGAAATAATTCTGTTCTATACCAACAGCTGGGATTGATCGATAAGAAGGTGTTTCATTCTGAACAAGGTTATATAAATAGTAATATCACCACTAAGGTGGAAAATTGCTACTTTGTGTGTGGTAGAAGAGCCTATAAATGGCTACCAGGAAACTGGTCTGGTAGCTGTTTCTTAGGTTATTTAGTCCCAGCCATCCGACATACATCTGCTTTACCTCAAGGAAAAATTCAGAATGTTCGAGAGGTCAAAAAGCCTGCCAATCCGGTAGGCCAAATTGATGCTTCATGGATTTATCATCATGACTTTGCTCATGTTGGCACCAAAGGACTATCTCATATGGACTTGGGTGATGACATCATATCGTGGGCTGGTATAATTCCAGCATACGGAGCAGCAAAATCAATTTGGGAAATGAGAAAACTGTCTAAATTGCTTGAAGTATTAAGCAATGCCACATTTTCTGCTTTGGAACTAGTGACTGATGAACTGACTGGCATGAGAGCTGTAGTCCTTCAAAACTGTATGGCTTTCGATTTCACCCTAGTGGCGAATGGCAGAACTTGCGCTTTAATCCAGGAGGAGTGTTGTACATTTATTCCTGACAATCAGCACAAAATTGAAAGTCATCTCAAACTCATTCAGAGAGTCTCTGAACTCTCTAAGGCCAAGGAGGCCAATAACTCAAATGGGCATAGTTAACTAACCTGTTCTCAGGTTGGGGAGGTGGACTATTGAAGTTAATTTTATTAATTGCAGTATTAGCTCTTATTGCTTTTCTTGTTGTGTTTTTAATCAAAGCATTGATTTTGAAATTAATGTCTTTTAAGACTACTAAAAAGGTGCCAAAGTTTTATATGCCTGCAGTTATGAATATGGATGATGAAATAAAAATATGTGACAATGTTGAAGGAACCAGCTACATGGTTATGTTAGATTTAGGGAAAGTGTATGATAGACTAAATGGTGATGCTTACACAGCATCAAATGGGGGATTGTAGAATATGTATAACAAAACTATGTGCTTAAGAAAATTGAGTACGTGACAATCTGTATGCATTGAGATGAACTTTGTACTGTGAACTCTGAGTAAGCTGTGAATAGTGGAAAGCACTGAAAAACAGGAGCCTGCTTAAAAGCAGGAAATGTGCCTTATATGGAAGTGTATCCGATTTTCTTTCTCTGCCTAGAGATGAAGTAATGTGAACTGCTTTAAGCCAACAGGTAAACCATTGATTGGTTAATTGTCTTTTGTACTAATTTAATTGGTCTAGTTTATATTTTTGTACTATTAGCAGTATCACCAGTATATAAGCTTATGCATTCCTTTGTTCGGGGAGTCTCCCTGATACTTTCCATGAGGCTCCCACACGTGTGTAATAAATACCACTGAAAGACAGGAAGAAGTGTCCTGTCTTCATTTAAAGTAAAATGTTAAATGCAATATACTGTAGATGCTATGGGCGTCATCCTTCAGACATTCATGTACTAATACTAAAGATATATGGCTATTATCCCTCAGACATTCCTTTACTAATACAGTAGATGCTATGGGTATCCTCCCTCAGACATTCTTGTACTAATACTGTAGATGCTATGGGTGTCCTCATTCAGACATTCTTGTATTAATACTGTAAATGTTATGCGTATCATCCCTCAGACATTCCTGTACTAATACTGTAGATGCTATGGGTATCCTCCCTCAGACATTCTTGTACTAATGCTTTAGATGCTATGTGTATCCTCCCTCAGACCTTCTTGCACTAATACTGTAGACGCTATGGGTATCCTCCTTCAAGACATTCTTATACTAATACTGTAAATCCTATGGGTATCTTCCCTTAGAAATTCTTTACAAATACTGTAGATGCTATGGGTATCTTCCCTCAGCCATTTTTGTACTAATACTGCAGATGCTATGGGCATCCTCCCTAAGACATTCTTGTACTAATACTATGAATGGTATGGGTATCCTCACTCAGGCATTGTTGTATTAATGCTGTATATGCTATGGGTATCCTCAATCAGACATTCTTGTACTAATGCTGTAGATACTATGGGTATCCTCCAACAGAAATGTTTGTACTAATGCTGTAGATCCTCTGGGTATCCTCCCACAGACATGCTTGTGCTAATGCTGTAGATTCTATGGGTATCCTCCCTCAAACATTCTTATACTAATACTGTAGATGTATTGGTATCCTCCAACAGATATTCCTGTACTAATACTGTAAATGCTGTGGTATCCTCCCCTCAGACATTTCTGTACTAATACTGTAGATGCTATGAGGTATCCACCCTCAGACATTCTTGTACCAATGCTGCAGATGGTATGGACATCCTCCCTCAGACATTATTGTACTAATGCTGTAGATGCAATGTGTATACTCCCACAGACATTCCTGTACTAATACTGTAGATGCTATGGGTATCCTTCTTCAGACATTCTTGTACTAATATTGTAGATGCTATGGGTATCCTCCCTCAGACATTCTTGTACTAATACTGTAGATGTTAAGGGTATCCTCCCTCAGACATTCATGTACTAATACGGTAGATGCTATGGGTATCCTCACTTAGACAATGTTGTATTAATGCTGTATAGGCTATGGGTATTCTCCTTCAGAAATTCTTGTACTAATGCTTTAGAGGCTATGGGTATCCTCCCGAAGACATTTGTGTACCAATACTATAGATGCTATGGGTATCTTCCCTCAGACATTCTTGTACTAATACTGTAGATGCTATGGGTAACCTCCCTCAGACATTCCTGTCCCAAAACTATAAATGCTATGGGTATCTTCCCTCAGACATTCCTGTAATAATGCTGTAGATGCTATGGGTATACTCCATCAAACATTCTTGTACTACTGCTGTAGATGCTATGGGTATCCTCCCTCTGACATTCTTGTATGAATGCTGTAGATGCTAAGGGCATCCTCCCTTTGACATTCTTCTACTAATGTTGTAGATGCTATTAGTATCCTTCCTCAGACATTCTTGTACTAATACTGTAGATGCTATGGGTATCCTCCATCAGACATTCCTGTACAAATACTGTAGATGCTATGGGTATCCTCCATCAGACATTCCTTACTAATACTCTAGATGCTGTGGGTATCCCCCCTCAGAAAGTTCTGTACTAATCCTGTAGATTATGTGGAAATCCTTCCTCAGCCATTCCTGTACTTAAACTGTAGATGCTATGAGTATCCTTCCTCAAACAGTTCTGTACTAATACTGTAGATGCTATGGGTATCCTTTCTCAGACATTTCTGTACTAATACTGTAGATGCTATAGGTATCCTACTTCAGACATTCCTGTACTAATACTGTAGAGGCTATGGGTATCCTCCCACAGATATACTTGTACTAATACTTTAGATTCTATGGGTATCCTCCCTCAAAATATCTTGCACTAATACTGTAGATTCTATGGGTATCCTCCATCAGACATTCCTGTACTTATATTGTAGATGCTATGGGTGTCCTCCCTCACACATTCCTGTACTAATACTGAAGATGCTATGGGTATCCTCCCTGAGACATTTTTGTACTAATACTGTACATGCTATGGGTATCCTCCCTCAGATGTTCTTGTACTAATACTGTACATGCTATGGGTATCTTCCCTCAGAAGTTCTTGTACTAATACTGTAGATGCAATAGGTGTCCTCCCTCAGACATTCTTGTACTAATACGGTAGATGTTATGCGTACCATCCATCAGACATTCCTGTACGAATATTGTAGATGCTATGTGTATCCTCCCTAAGACATTATTGTACTAATGCTTTAGATGGTATGAGTATCCTCCCTCAGACATTCTTGCACTAATACTGTAAATGCTATTGTTATTCTCCCTCAGACATTATTGTGCTAATACTGTAGATCATATGGGAATCCTTCCTCAGTCATTCTTGTATTAATACTGTAGATGCTATGGGTCTCCTCCCTCAGACATTCTTGTAATAATACTGTAGATGCTATGTGTATCATCCCTCAGACATTCTCGTACAAATACTGTAGATACTATGGGTATCTTCCCTCAGCCATTCTTGTACTAATACTGCAGATGCTATGGGTATCCTCCCTAAGGCATTCTTGTACTAATACTGTAGATGTTATGGGTATCCACCCTCGGACATTCTTGTACTAATACAGTAGCTCCTCTGGGTATCCTCCCACAGACTTTCTTATGCTAATGCTGTAGATGCTATGGGTATCCTCCCTAAGACATTCTTGTACTAGTACAGTACATGCTATCGGTATCCTCCCTCAGACATTCTTGTACTAATGATTTTGTATTAGTACTTTAGATGCTATGGGTATCCTCCCTCAGACATTCTTGTGCTATAACTGTAGATGTATTGGTATCCTCCCAAAGACATTCCTTTACTAATACTGTGGATGCTATTGGCATACTTTTTCAGACATTCTTGTACGAATACTGTAGATGCTATGGGTATCCTCCCACAGACATTCTTGTACTAATAATGTAAATGTTATCTGTATCTTCCCTCAGATATTCCTGCACTAATACTGTACATGCTATGGGCATCCTCCCTCAGACATTATTTTACTAATACTGTAGATGCTATGGGTATCTTCCCTTAGACATTCTTGTACTAATAATGTAGATGCTAGTGGTATCCTCCCTCAGACATTCTTGAACTAATGCTGTAGATGCTATGGGTATCCTCCCTCAGACATTCTTGCATTTATACTGTTGATGCTATTGGTATCCTCCCTCAGACATTCTTCTGCTAATATTGTAGATCCTATGGGTGTCCTTCCTCAGACATTCTTGTGCTAATACTGTAGATCCTATGGGTATCCTTCCTCATACATTATTGTACTAATATTGTAGATGCTTTGGGTATCCTTCCTCAGACATTCTTGTACAAATATTGTAGATGCTATGGGTATCCTTCCTCAGACATTCTTGTACTAATACTGTAGATTATATGGGTATCCTTTCTCAGACATTTCTGTACTAATACTGTAGATGCTATAGGTATCCTACTTCAGACATTCCTGTACTAATACTGCAGAGGCTATGGGTATCCTCCCACAGACATACTTGTACTAATACTTTAGATTCTATGGGTATCCTCCCTCAAAATATCTTGCACTAATACTGTAGATTCTATGGGTATCCTCCATCAGACATTCCTGTACTTATATTGTAGATGCTATGGGTGTCCTCCCTCACATATTCCTGTACTAATACTGAAGATGCTATGGGTATCCTCCCTGAGACATTTTTGTACTAATACTGTAGATGCTATGGGTATCCTCCCTCAGACGTTCTTGTACTAATACTGTACATGCTATGGGTATCTTCCCTCAGAAGTTCTTGTACTAATACTGTAGATGCAATGGGTGTACTCCCTCAGACATTCTTTTACTAATACGGTAGATGTTATGCGTACCATCCATCAGACATTCCTTTATGAATATTGTAGATGCTATGGGTATCCCCCCTAAGACATTATTGTACTAATGCTTTAGATGCTATGAGTATCCTCCCTCAGACATTCTTGCACTAATACTGTAAATGCTATTGATATCCTCCCTCAGACATTCTTGTGCTAATATTGTAGATCCTATGGGAATCCTTCCTCAGACATTCTTGTATTAATACTGTAGATGCTATGGGTCTCCTCCCTCAGAAATTCTTGTAATAATACTGTATATGCTACGTGTATCATCCCTCAGACATTCTTGTACAAATACTGTAGATGCTATGTGTATCATCCCTCAGACATTCTTGTACAAATACTGTAGATGCTATGGGTATCTTCCCTCAGGCATTCTTGTACAAATACTGTAGATGCTATGGGTATCTTCCCTCAGCCATTCTTGTACTAATACTGCAGATGCTATGGGTATCCTCCCTAAGGCATTCTTGTACTAATACTGTAGATGTTATGGGTGTCCTCACTCAGACATTGTTGTATTAATGTTGAATATTCTATCGGTTTCCTTCCCCAGACATTCTTGTACTAATTCTGTAGATGTTATGGGTATCCACCCTTGGACATTCTTGTACTAATACAGCAGATCCTCTGGGTATCCTCCCACAGACTTTCTTATGCTAATGCTGTAGATGCTATGGGTATCCTAAGACATTCTTGTACTAATACAGTACATGCTATCGGTATCCTCCCTCAGACATTCTTGTACTAATGATTTTGTATTAGTACTTTAGATGCTATGGGTATCCTCCCTCAGACATTCTTGTACTATAACTGTAGATGTATTGGTATCCTCCCAAAGACATTCCTTTACTAATACTGTGGATGCTATTGGCATACTTTTTCAGACATTCTTGTACAAATACTGTAGATGCTATGGGTATCCTCCCACAGACATTCTTGTACTAATAATGTAAATGTTATCTGTATCTTCCTTCAGATATTCCTGCACTAATACTATACATGCTATGGGTATCCTCCCTAAGACATTATTGTTTTAATGCAGTAGATGCTATTGATATCCTCTCTCAGACATTCCTGTACTAATACTGTAGATGCTACTGATATCCTCCCTCAGAGATTCCTGTACTAATACTATAGATTCTACAGGTAGCCTCCTTCAGACATTCTTGTACTAATACTGTAGATGGAACTGGTATCCTCCCTCAGACATTCTTGTACTAATACTGTAGATGCTATGGGTATCCTCTCAGACATTCTTGTACTAATACTGTAGATGCTATGGGCATCGTCCCTCAGACATTCTTGTACTACTACTATAGATGCTATGGGTATCCTCTCTCAGACATTCTTGTAGTAATACTGTAGATGCTATGGGCAAAATCCCTCAGACATTTTTGTATTAAGACTGTAGATGCTATGGGTATCTTCCCTTTGACATTCTTGCATTAATGCTGTAGATGCTATGGGTATCCTCCCTCAGAAATTCCTGTACTAATACTGTAGGTGATGGTGGTATCCTCCTTCAGATATTGCTGTACTAATACTGTAAATGCTATGGGTATGCTCCTACATAAATTCTTGTACTAATGCTGTAGATTCTGCAGGCATCCTCCCTCAGACATTCTTTACTAATACTGTAGATGCTATGGGTATCTTCCCTTAGACATTCTTGTACTAATAATATAGATGCTAGTGGTATCCTCCCTCAGACATTCTTGAACTAATGCTGTAGATGCTATGGGAATCCTTACTCGGACATTATTGTACTAATGCTGTAGATACTATGGGTATCCTCCCTCAGACATTCTTGCAATTACACTGTTGATGCTATTGGTATCCTCCCTCAGAAATTCTTCTGCTAATATTGTAGATCCCATGGGTGTCCTTCCTCAGACATTCTTGTACTATAACTGCAGATGTATTGGTATCCTCCCACAGCCATTCCTTTACTTATACTGTGGATGCTATGGGTTTACTTTCTCAGACATTCTTGTAAAATACTATAGATGCTATGGGTATCCTATCTCAGACATTCTTGTACAAATACTGTAGATGCTATAGGTATCTTCCCTCAGCCATTCTTGTACTAATTCTGCAGATGCTATGGGTATACTCCCTAAGACAGTCTTGTATCAATACTGTAGATGGTATGGGTATCCTCACTCAGACATTGTTGTATTAATATTGTATATGTTATGGACATCCTCCCTCAGACATTCGTGTACTTATGCTGTAGATGCTATGGGTATCCTCCCTCAGACATTCTTGTGCTAATGCTCTAGATTCTCTGGGTATCCTCCCACAGACATTCTTGTACTAATACTATAGATGCTATTGGTATTCTCCCTCAGACATTGTTGTACTAATACTGTAGATGCTATGGGTATCCTCCCTCAGACGTTCTTGTATTAATATTGAAGATGCCATGGGTATCCTCTCTCGGACATTCTTGTACTAATACTGTAGATGCTATGGGTATCCTCCCTCAGACATTTTTGTACTAATACTGTAGATGATATGGGTATCCCCCGCAGACATTCTTGTACTAATACTGTAGATGCTATGGGTATGCTCCCTCAGACATGCTTGTGCTAATATTGTAGATGCTATGGGTATCCTCCATCAGCCATTCTTGTACAAATACTGTAAATGCTATGGGTGTCCTCTCTCACATATTCCTGTATTAATACTGTAGATGCTATGGGTATCCTCCCTCAGACATTCTTGTACCTATACTGTAGATGCTATGGATATCGTCCCTCAGACATTCTTGTACAAATACTATAGATGTTATGGGTATCCTTTCTCAGACATTCTTGTACTAATACTTTAAATGCTATGGATATCTTGCCTCAGGCATTCTTGTACTAATGCTGTAGATGCTATGTGTATCCTCCCTCAGACATTCTTGTACTAATGCTGTAGAGGCTCTGGGTATCATCCCCCAGACATTCTTGCACTAATGCTGTAGATGCTATGGGTATCCTCCCTCAGACATTCTTGTACTAATACTGTAGATGTTATGGGCATACTCCCTCAGACATTCTTGTACTAATACTGTTGCTGCTATGCATATCCTCCCTCAGACATTCTTGTACTAATACTGCAGATACTATGGGTATCCCCCCCTCAGACATTCTTGTACTATTGCTTTAGATCCTCTGGGTATCTTCCACATACATTCTTGTGCTAATGCTGTAGATGCTATGGGTACCCTCCCTGACACATTCTTGTACTTATACTGTAGATGTTGTGGGTATATTCCCTCAGACATTTGTGTACTAATACTGCAGAGGCTATTGGTATCCTCCCACAGACATTCTTTTACTAATGCTTTTGTACTAGTAGTTTTGATGCTAGGGGTATCCTCCCTCAGACATTCATGTACTAGTACTGTAGATGTATGGATATCTTCCCACAGACATTCCTGTACAAATACTGTGGATGCTACGGCTATCCTCCTTCAGACATTCTTGTACTAATACTGTAGATGCTATGGGTATTCTCCCTCAGACATACTTGTACTAATACTGTAAATGTTATGTGCATCTTCCCTCAGACATTCCTGTACTAATGCTGTAGATGCTAAGGGTATCTTCCCTAAGACATTCTTGTACTAATGCTGTAGATGCTATGGGTATCCTCCTTTAGACATTCATGTATGAATAATGTAGATGTATTGGTATCTTCCCACATACATTCCTGTACAAATACTGTGGATGGTATGGCTATCCTCCCTCAGACATTCTTATACTAATACTGTAGATGCTATGCATATCCTCCCTCAGACATTCTTGTACTAAATCTGTAAATGCTATGCGTATCTTCCTTCAGACATTCCTGCACTAATACTGTATATGCTATGGGTATCCTCCCTAAGACATTCTGTTACTAATGCTGTAGATGCTATAGGTATCCTCTCTCAGAGATTCCTGTACTAATACTGTAGATGGTACGGGTATTCTCGCTCAGACATTCTTGTACTAATACTGTAAATGTTATGTGTATCTTCCCTCAGACATTCCTGTACTAATACTGTAGATGCTATGGGTATCTTCCATAAGGCATTCTTGTACTAATGCTGTAGATGCTATGGGTATCCTCCCTTAGACATTCATGTACGAATAATGTAGATGTATGGGTATCTTCCCACAGAAATTTATGTACAAATACTGTGGATGCTATTGCTATCCTCCCTCAGACATTATTGTACTAATACTGTAGATGCTATGTGTATCCACCCTCAGACATTCTTGTACTAATACTGTAGCTGTGATGGGTATCCTCTCTCAGACATTCTTGTGCTAATACTGTAGATGCTATTGGCAACATCCCTCAGAGATTATTGTACTAATACTGTAGCTGCAGTTGGTATCCTCCCTCAGATATTCTTGTACTAATCCTGTAGATGCTATGGGTATCTTCCCTAAGACATTCCTGTACTAATACTGTATAGGCTATGGGCATGCTCCCTTAGACATTCCTGCACTAATACTGTAGATGCTATGGCTATCGTCCCTCAGATATTCTTGTACTTATACTGTAGATGTTATGCGTATCCTCTCTGAGACATTCTTGTACTAATACTGTAGATGATATCGGCATCATCCCTCAAACATTCTTGTATTAATACTTTAGCTGCTATGGGTATCCTCCCTTAGCCATTCTTGTACTAATACTGTAGATGCTATGGATATCCTCCTTCAGCCATTTTTGTACTAATAATGTAGATGCTTTGGGTATGTTCCCTAAGACATTTTTTTAATAATGCTGTAAATGCTATGTGTATCCTTACTCAGACATTTTTGTACTAATACTGTAGATGCTATGGGTATCCTCCTTCAGACATTCCTGTACTAATACTGTAGATGCCATGGGTATCCTCCCTCAGACATTCCTGTGCTAATACTGTATATGCTATGGGTGTCCTCCATCAGAAATTGCTGTACTAACTCTGTAAATGCTATGGGTATCCTCCCTCAGACATTCTTGTATTAATACTGTAGATGCTATGGGCAACATCCCTCAGAGGTTATTGTACTAATACAGTAGTTGCAATTGGTATCCTCCCTCAGACATTCTTGTACTAATACTGTAGATGTTATGGGAATCTTCCCTCAGACATTCTTGTACTAATACTGTAGATGCTATGGGTATCCTCCCTCAGACATTCTTGAACTAATGCTGTAGATGCTATGGGTATCCTTCCTCAGACATTCTTGTACTCATTCTGTAGATGCTATGGGTAGTCTCCCTCTGGGATTTTTGTACTAATGCTGTAGTTGCACTGCGTATCCTCCCCCATACATTCTTGTACTAATTCAGTAGATGCTATAGGTATTCTCCCTCAGACATTCTTGTACTAATACTGTATATGCTATGGGTATCCTCCCTCAGACATTCTTGTACTTATACTGTAGATGCTATGGGTATCCTCCATCAGATATTCTTGTACTAATACTGTAGATGCTATGGGTATCATCCCTCAGACATTCCTGTACTAATAATCTAGATGCTATGGGTATACTCCCACAGACATTCCTGTACTAATACTGTAGATACTAGAGGTATCCTCCCTCAGACATTCCTGTACTAATACTGTAGATACTAGAGGTATCCTCCCTCAGATATTATTGTAGTAATACTGTAGATGCTATGAGTATCTTCCCTCCGACATGATTGCACTAATACTGTAGATGATATGGGTATCCTTCCACAGACATTCTTGTACTAATACTGTAGATGCTATGGGTATCCACCCTTAGACATTCCTGTACTAATACTGCAGATATTATGGGTATCCTCCATCAGCCATTCTTGTACAAATACTGTAGATGCTATGGGTGTCCTCTCTTAGATATTCCTGTATTAATACTGTAGATGCTAGGGGTATCCTCCCTCAGACATTCTTGTACCTATACTGTAGATGCTATGGATAACGTCCCTCAGACATTCTTGTACTAATACTATAGATATTATGGGTATCCTTTCTTAGACATTCTTGTACTAATACTTTAGATGCTATGGGTATCTTGCTTCAGGCATTCTTGCAATAATACTGTAGGTGCTATGGGTATCCTCCCTCAGACATTCTTGTACTAATGCTGTAGATGCACTGGGTATCCTCCCTCAGACATTCTTGTACTAATACTGTAGATGTTATGGGTATCCTCTTTCAGACATTCTTGTACTAATACTGTAGCTGCTATGGGCATACTCCCTCAGACTTTCTTGTACTAATACTGTTGCTGCTATGCATATCCTCCCTCAGACATTCTTGTACTAATACTGTAGATGCTATGGGTATCCCCCCTCAGACATTCTTGTACTAATGCTTTAGATCTTCTGGGTATCTTCCACATACATTCTTGTGCTAATGCTGTAGATGCTATGGGTATCATCCCTGAGACATTCTTGTACTTATACTGTAGATGTTGTGGGTATACTCCCTCAGACATTCATGTACTAATACTGTAGATGCTATCGGTATCCTCCCTCAGACATTCTTTTACTAATGCTTTTGTACTAGTAGTTTAGATGCTAGGGGTATCCTCCCTTAGACATTCATGTACTAATACTGTAGATGTATGGGTATCTTCCCACAGACATTCCTGTACAAGTACTGTGGATGCAATGGCTATCCTCCTTCAGACATTCTTGTACTAATACTGTAGATGTTATGGGTATCTTCCTTCAGCCATTCTTGTACTAGTAATGTAGATGTTATGGGTATCTTCCCTCAGACATTCTTGTACTAATACTGTAGATGCTATGGGTATCCTCCCTCAGACATTCTTGAACTAATGCTGTAGATGCTATGGGTATCCTCACTCAGACATTCTTGTACTAATACTGTAGATGCTATGTGTATCCTCCCTCAGACATTCTTGTACTAAATCTGTAAATGCTATGCGTATCTTCCTTCAGACATTCCTACACTAATACTGTATATGCTATGGGTATCCTCCCTAAGACATTCTGTTACTAATGGTGTAGATGCTGTAGGTATCCTCTCTCAGAGATTTCTGTACTAATACTGTAGATGGTACGGGTATTCTCACTCAGACATTCTTGTACTAATACCGTAGATGCTATGGTTATCCTCCCTCAGACATTATTGTACTAATACTGTAGATGCTATGGGTATACTCCCTCAGACATTCTTGTACTAATACTGTAAATGTTATGGGTATGTTCCCGCAGACATTCCTGTACAAATACTGTGGATGCTATGGCTATCCTCCCTCAGACATTGCTGTACTAATACTGTAGATGCTATGTGTATCCACCCTCAGACATTCTTGTACTAAATCTGTAAATGCTATGCGTATCTTCCTTCAGACATTCTTGCACTAATACTGTATGTGCTATGGGTATCCTCCCTAAGACATTCTGTTACTAATGCTTTAGATGCTATAGGTATCCTCTCTCAGAGATTCTTGTACTAATACTGTAGATGGCATGGCTATTCTCGCTCAGACATTCCTGTACTGATACCGTAGATGCTATGGTTATCCTCCCTCAGACATTATTGTACTAATACTGTAGATGCTGTGGGTATCCACCATCAGACATTCCTGTACTAATACTGTAGATGCTATGGGTATCCTCCCTCAGACATTCTTGTACTAATTCTGAAGATGCTATCGGTATCCTGTCTCAGACATTCCTGTACTAACTACTGTGAATGCTACGGCTATTCTCCCTCAGACATTCTTGTACTAATACTGTAGATGCTATGCATATCCTCCCTCAGACATTCTTGTACTAAATCTGTAAATGCTATGCGTATCTTCCTTCAGACATTCCTGCACTAATACTGTATATGCTATGGGTATCCTCCCTAAGACATTCTGTTACTAATGCTGTAGATGATATAGGTATGCTCTCTCAGACATTCTTGTACTAATACTATAGATGCTATGGGCATCCTCCCTCAGACATTCCTGTACTAATACTGTATAGGCTATGGGCATGCTCCCTTCTAAATTACTGTACTAATACTGTAGATTCTATGGGTTTTGTCCCTCAGACATTCTTGCACTAATACTGCAGATGCTATCGGCATCATCCCTCAGACATTCTTGTATTAATACTTTAGTTGCTATGGGTATCCTCCCTTAGCCATTTTTGTACTAATACTGCAGATGCTATGGGTATCTTCCTTCAGCCATTCTTGTACTAGTAATGTAGATGCTATGGGTGTCTTCCCTCAGACATTCTTTTAATAATGCTGTAGATGCTATGGGTATCCTTACTCAGACATATTTGTACTAATATTGTAGATGCTATGGGTATCCTCCCTCAGACATTCCTGTACTAATACTGTAGATTATATGTGTATCCTCCCTCAGACATTCTTGTACTTATAGTGTAGATGCTATGGGTATCTCCCATCAGACATTCCTGTACTAATTCTGTAAATGCTATGGATATCCTCCCTCAGAACTTCCTGTACTAATACTGTAGCTGCTATAGGTATCCTCCCTCAGACATTCCTGTACTAATACTGTAGATGCTATGGGTATCCTCCCTCAGACATTCTTGTACTAATATTGTAGATGCTATGGGTATCCTCTCAGACATTATTGCAGTAATACTGTAGATGCTATGGGCATTTTCCCTCAGACATTCTTGTACTAATACTGCAGATGCAATGGGTATCCTCGCTCAGACATTCTTGTATTAATACTGTAGATGCTATGGGTATTTTCCCTCAGACATTCTTGTACTAATAATGTAGATGCTCTGGATATCCTCCTTCAGACATTCTTGTACTAATGTTGCAGATGCTATGGGTATCCTCCCTCACATATTCTGGTACTAATACTGTAGATGCTATAAGTATCATCCTTCAGACATTCTTGTACTAATACTGCAGATGCGATGGGTATCCTTCCTCATACATTCTTGCACTAATACTATAGATTCTATGGGTATCCTCCCTCAGACATTTCTGTACTAATACTGTAGATGCCATGGGTATCCTCCCTCAGACATTCCTGTACTAGTACTGTAGATATTATGGGTATCCTCCCTTAGGCATTCTTGTACTAATGCTGTTGATGCTATGGGAATCCTTACTCAGACATTCTCGTAATAATACTGTAGATGCTATGGGCATCCTCCCTCAGACATTCCTGTACTAATACTGTATGGGCTATGGGCATGCTCCCTTTGACATTCCTGTACTCATACTGTAGATGCTATGGGTATCGTCCCTCAGACATTCTTGTACTAATACCGTAGATGCTATGCGTATCCTCTCCAGAAATTCTTGTACTAATACTGTAGATGCTATCGGCATCATCCCTCAGACATTCTTGTATTAATACTTTAGTTGCTATGGCTATCCTCCCTTAGCCATTTTTGTACTAATACTGTAGATGCTATGGGTATCTTCCTTCAGTCATTCTTGTACTAGTAATGTAAATTATATGGGTATCTTCCCTCAGACATTCTTTTAATAATTCTGTAGATGCTATGGGTATCCTTACTCAGACATTCCTGTACTAATACTGTAGATGATATGGGTATCCTCCTTCAGACATTCCTTTACTAATACTGCAGATGCTATGGGTATCCTCCATCAGAAATTGCTGTATTAACTCTGTAGATGCTATGGGTATCCTCCCTCAGACATTCTTGTACTAATTCTGTAGCTGTGATGGGTATCCTCTCTCAGACATTCTTGTACTAATACTGTAGATGCTATGGGCAACATCCCTCAGAGATTGTTGTACTAATACTGTAGCTTCAGTTGGTATCCTCCCTCAGATATTCTTGTATTAATCCTGTAGATGCTGTGGGTATCTTCCCTCAGACATTGCTGTACTAATACTGTATAGGCTATGGGCATGCTCCCTTAGACATTTCTTTACTAATACTGTAGATGCTATTCTTGTACTTATACTGTAGATGTTATGTGTATCCTCTCTGAGACATTCTTGTACTAATACTGTAGATGATATAAGCATCATCCCTCAGAAATTCTTGTATTAATACTTTAGCTGCTATGGGTAGCCTCCCTTAGCCATTCTGGTACTAATACTGTAGATGCTATGGATATCCTCCTTAAGCCATTCTTGTACTAATAATGTAGATGCTTTGGGTATGTTCCCACAGACATTCTTTTAATAATGCTATAGATGCTATGTGTATCCTTACTCAGACATTTTTGTACTAATACTGTAGATGCTATGGGTATCCTCCCTCAGATGTTCCTGTACTAATACTGTAGATGCCATGGGTATCCTCCCTCAGACATTCCTGTACTAATACTGTATATGCTATGGGTGTCCTCCATCAGAAATGACTGTGCTAACTCTTTAAATGCTATGGGTATCCTCCCTCAGACATTCTTGTACTAATACTGTAGATGCTATGGGCAACACCCCTCAGAGGTTCTTGTACTAATACAGTAGCTGCAATTGGTATCCTCCCTCAGACATTCTTGTACTAATACTGTAGATGTTATGTGTATCTTCCCTCAGACATTTCTGTACTAATACTGTAAATGCTATGGGTATCTTCCCTAAGACATTCTTGTACTAATGCTGTAGATGCCATGGATATCCTCCCTTAGACATTCATGTACGAATAATGTAGATGTATGGGTATCTTCCCATAGCCATTCCTGTACAAATACTGTAGATGCTATGCGTATCCACCCTCAGACATTCTTGTACTAAATCTGTAAATGCTATGCATATCTTCCTTCAGACATTCCTGCACTAATACTGTATGTGCTATGGGTATCCTCCCTAAGACATTCTGTTACTAATGCTTTAGATGCTATAGGTATCCTCTCTCAGAGATTCCTGTACTAATTCTGCAGATGGTATGGCTATTCTCGCTCAGACATTCCTGTATTAATACCATAGATGCTATGGTTATCCTCCCTCAGACATTATTGTACTAATACTGTAGATGCTGTGAGTATCCACCATCAGACATTCCTGTACTAATACTGTAGATGCTATGGGTATCCTCTCTCAGACATTCTTGTACTAATACTGTAGATGTTATCGGTATCCTATCGCAGCCATTCCTGTACTAACTACTGTGGATGCTATGGCTATCCTCCCTTAGGCATTCTTGTACTAATACTGTAGATGCTATGCATATCCTCCCTCACACATTCTTGTACTAAATCTGTAAATGCTATGTGTATCTTCCTTCAGACATTCCTGCATTAATACTGTATGTGCTATGGGTATCCTCCCTAAGACATTCTGTTACTAATGCTGTAGATGCTATAGGTATGCTCTCTCAGACATTCTTGTACTAATACTACAGATGCTATGGGTATCCTCCCTCAGACATTCCTGTACTAACACTGTATAGGCTATGGGCATGCTCCCTTCCAAATTACTGTACTAATACTGTAGATGCTATGGGTTTTGTCCCTCAGACATTCTTGCACTAATACTGTAGATGCTATTGGCATCATCCCTCAGAAATTCTTGTATTAATACTTTAGTTGCTATGGGTATCCTCCCTTAGCCATTTTTGTACTAATACTGTAGATGCTATGGGTATCTTCCTTCAGCCATTCTTGTACTAGTAATGTAGATGCTATGGGTATCTTCCCTCAGACATTCTTGTACTAATACTGTAGATGCTATGGGTATCCTCCCTCAGACATTCTTGAACTAATACTGTAGATGCTATGGGTATCCTCCCTCAGACATTCTTGTACTAATGCTGTAGATGCTATGGGTAGCCTCCCTCTGACATTTTTGTACTAATGCTGTAGATGCGCTGCGTATCCTCCCCCAGACATTGTTGTACTAATGCTGTAGATGCTATAGGTATTCTCCCTCAGTCATTCTTGTACTAAGACTGTATATGCTATGGGTATCCTCTATCACAAATTCTTGTACTTATGCTTGTGTGCTAGTACTGTAGATGGTATGGGTATCCTCCCTCAGACATTCTTGTACTAATACTGTAGATGCTATGGGTATCCTCCCTCAGACATTCTTGTACTTATACTAGAGATGCTATGGGTATCCTCCCTCAGACATTCTTGTACTAATACTGTAGATGCTATGGGTATCCTCCCTCAGACATTCTTGTACTTATACTGTAGATGCTATGGGTATCCTCCATCAGACATTCCTGCACTAATACTGTAGATGCTATGGGTATCCTCCCTTAAACATTCCTGTACTAATACTGTAGATGCTATGGGTATCCTCTTCAACATTATTGTAGTAATACTGTAGATGGTATGGGTATCTTCCCTCAGACATTTTTGTACTAATACTGTAGATGGAATGGGTCTCCTCCCTCAGACATTCTTGTACTTATACTGTAGATGCTATGGGTATCCTCCATCAGACATTCCTGCACTAATACTGTAGATGCTATGGGTATCCTCCCTTAAACATTCCTGTACTAATACTGTAGATGCTATGGGTATCCTCTTCGACATTATTGTAGTAATACTGTAGATGGTATGGGTATTTTCCCTCAGACATTCTTGTACTAATATTGTAGTAGTTGCTCTGGATATCCTCCCTCAGACATTATTGTACTAATGTAAATGCTATGGGTATCCTCCCTCACATATTCTTGTACTAATACTGTAGCTTGTATGGGTATCCTCCCTCAGACATTCTTGTACTAATACTGTAGATGCTATGGGTATCTTCCTTCAGCCATTCCTGTACTAGTAATGTAGATGCTATGGGTATCTTCCCTCAGACATTCTTGAACTAATACTGTAGATGCTATGGGTATCCTCCCTCAGACATTCTTGAACTAATGCTGTAGATGCTATGGGTATCCTCCCTCAGACATTCTTGTACTAATGCTGTAGATGCTATGGGTAGCCTCCCTCTGACATTTTTGTACTAATGCTGTAGATACGCTGCGTATCCTCCCCCAGACATTCTTGTACTAATGCTGTAGATGCTATAGGTATTCTCCCTCAGACATTCTTGTACTAATACTGTATATACTATGGGTATCCTCTATCACAAATTCTTGTACTTATGCTTGTGTGCTAGTACTGTAGATGGTATGGGTAACCTCCCTCAGACATTCTTGTACTAATACTGTAGATGCTATGGGTATCCTCCCTCAGATATTCTTGTATTAATACTGTAGA
Organism: Protopterus annectens; assembly: GCF_019279795.1. Lineage (NCBI taxonomy): Eukaryota > Metazoa > Chordata > Ceratodontiformes > Protopteridae > Protopterus > Protopterus annectens. Next base: position 20,809,977 of record NC_056733.1, read on the forward strand.
TGCTATGGGTATTTTCCCTCAGACATTCTTGTACTAATATTGTAGTTGCTCTGGATATCCTCCCTCAGACATTATTGTACTAATGTAAATGCTATGGGTATCCTCCCTCACATATTCTTGTACTAATACTGTAGCTTGTATGGGTATCCTCCCTCAGACATTTTTGTACTAATACTGTAGATGTTATGGGTATCCTCTTTCAGACATTCTTGTACTAATACTGTAGCTGCTATGGGCATACTCCCTCAGACATTCTTGTACTAATACTGTTGCTGCGATGCATATCCTCCCTCAGACATTCTTGCACTAATACTGTAGATGCTATGGGTATCCCCCCTCAGACATTCTTGTACTAATGCTTTAGATCCTCTGGGTATCTTTCACATACATTCTTGTGCTAATGCTGTAGATGCTATGGGTATTGTCTCTGAGACATTCTTGTACTTATACTGTAGATGTTGTGGGTATACTCCCTCAGACATTCATTTACTAATACTGTAGATGCTATTGGTATCCTCCCTCAGACATTCTTTTACTAATGCTTTTGTACTAGTAGTTTAGATGCTAGGTGTATCCTCCCTTAGACATTCATGTACTAATACTGTAGATGTATGGGTATCTTCCCATAGACATTCCTGTAAAAATACTGTGGATGCTACGGCTATCCTCCTTCAGACATTCTTGTACTAATACTGTAGATGTTATGGGTATCTTCCTTCAGCCATTCTTGTACTAGTAATGTAGATGCTATGGGTATCTTCCCTCAGACATTCTTGTACTAATACTGTAGATGCTATGGGTATCCTCCCTCAGACATTCTTGAACTAATGCTGTAGATGCGCTCCGTATCCTCCCCCAGACATTCTTGTACTAATGCTGTAGATGCTATAGGTATTCTCCCTCAGACATTCTTGTACTAATAATGTATATGCTATGGGTTTCCTCTATCACAAATTCTCGTACTTATGCTTGTGTGCTAGTACTGTAGATGGTGTGGGTATCCTCCCTCAGACATTCTTGTACTAATACTGTTGATGCTATGGGTATCCTCCCTCAGACATTCTTGTACTTATACTGTAGATGCTATGGGTACCCTCCCTCAGACATTCTTGTACTAATACTGTAGATGCTATGGGTTTTCTCCCTCAGACATTCTTGTACTTATACTGTAGATGCTATGGGTATCCTCCCTCAGACATTCCTGTACTAGTACTCTAGATGCTATGGGTATACTCCCTCAGACATTCCTGTACTAATACTGTAAATGCTATGGGTATACTCCCTCAGACATTCCTGTACAAATACCATAGAAGCTATGGGTATCCTCCCTCAGACATTCTTGCACTAATACTGTAGATGCTATGGGTATCCTCCCTCAGACATTCTTGTACTAATATTGTAGATGCTACGGGTATCGTCTCTCAGACATTATTGTAGTAATACTCTAGATGCTATGATTATCTTCCCTCAGACATTCTTGTACTAATACTGCAGATGATATGGGTATCCTCTCTCAGACATTCTTATACTAATACTGTAGATGATATGGGTATCCTCCCTCAGACATTCCTTTACTAATACTGCAGATATTATGGGTATCCTCCATCAGCCATTCTTGTACAAATACTGTAAATGCTATGGGAGTCCTCTCTCAGATATTCCTGTATTAACACTGTAGATGTTATGGGTATCCTCCGTCAGACATTCTTGTACCTGTACTGTAGATGCTATGGATATCATCACTCAGACATTCTTGTACTAATACTATAGATGTTATGGGTATCCTTTCTCAGATATTCTTGTACTAATACTTTAGATGCTATGGGTATCTTGCCTTAGGCATTCTTGTAATAATACTGTAGGTGCTATGGGTATCCTCCCTCAGACATTCTTGTACTAATGCTGTAGATGCTCTGGGTACCCTCCCCCAGACATTCTTGCACTAATGCTGTAGATGCTATGGGTATCCTCCCTGAGACATTCTTGTACTAATACTGTAGATATTATGGGTATCCTCTTTCAGACATTCTTGTACTAATAATGTAGCTGCTATGGGCATACTCCCTCAGACATTCTTGTACTAATACTGTTGCTGCTATGCATATTCTCCCTCAGACATTATTGTACTAATACTCTAGATGCTATGGGTATCCCCCCTCAGACATTCTTGTACTAATGCTTTAGATCCTCTGGGTATCTTCCACATACATTCTTGTGCTAATGCTGTAGATGCTATGGGTATCCTCCCTGAGACATTCTTGTACTTATACTGTAGATGTTGTGGGTATACTCCCTCAGACATTCGTGTACTAATACTGCAGATGCTATGGGTATCTTCCCTAAGACATTCTTGTACTAATGCTGTACATGCTATGGGTATCCTCCCTTAGACATTCATGTACAAATAATGTAGATGTATGGGTATCTTCCCACAGACATTCCTGTACAAATACTATGGATGCTTTGGCTATCCTCCCTCAGACATTCTTGTACTAATACTGTAGATGCTATGCGTATCCTCCCTCAGACATTCTTGTACTAAATATGTAAATGCTATGCATATCTTCCTTCAGACATTCCTGCATTAATACTGTATATGCTATGGGTATCCTCCCTAAGACATTTTGTTACTAATGCTGTAGATGCTATAGGTATCCTCTCTCAGAGATTCCTGTACTAATACTGCAGATGGTACGGGTATTCTCACTCAGACATTCTTGAACTAATACCATAGATGCTATGGTTATCCTCCCTCAGACATTATTGTACTAATACTGTAGATGCTATGGGTATTCTCCCTCAAAAATTCTTGTACTAATACTGTAAATATTATGTGTATCTTCCCTCAGACATTCCTGTACTAATACTGTAGATGCTATGGGTATCTTCCCTAAGACATTCTTGTACTAATGCTGTAGATGCTATGGGTATCCTCCCTTAGACATTCATGTATGAATAATGTAGATGTATGGGTATCTTCCCACAGACATTCCTGTACAAATACTGTGGATGCTATGGCTATCCTCCCTCAGACATTCTTGTACTAATACTGCAGATGCTATGCATATCCTCCCTCATACATTCTTGTACTAAATCTGTAAATGCTATGCGTATCTTCTTTCAGACATTCCTGCACTAATACTGTATGTGCTATGGGTATTCACCCTAAGACATTCTGTTACTACTGCTGTAGATGCTATAGGTATCCTCTCTCAGACATTCCTGTACTAATACTGCAGATGCTATGGGTATCGTCCCTGAGACATTCTTGTACTAATACTGTAGCTGCTATAGGTATCCTCTCTCAGACATTCTTGTACTAATACTGTAGATGCTATGGGCAACATCCCTCAGAGATTCTTCTACTAATACTGTAGTTGCAATGGGTATCCTCCCTCAGACATTCTTGTACTAATACTGTAGATGCCATGGGTATCTTCCCTCAGACATTCTTGTACTAATACTGTAGATGCCATGGGTATCTTCCCTCAGACATTGTTATACTTATACTGTAGATGCTAGTGGTATCCTCCCTCAGACATTCTTGAACTAATGCTGTAGATGCTATGGGAATCCTTACTCAGACATTCTTCTGCTAATGCTGTAGATGCTATGGGTATCCTCCCTCAGACATTCTTGTAGTAATCCTGTAGATGCTATGGGTAGCCTCCCTCACACATTTTTGTACTAATGCTGTAGATGCACTGCGTATCCTCCCCCAGACATTCTTGTACTAATGTTGTAGATGCTATGGATATTCTCCCTCAGACATTCTTGTACTAATACTGTACATGCTATGGGTATCCTCCATCAGAAAGTCTTGTACTATTGCTTGTGTACCAGTACTGTAAATGCTACTGGTACCCTCCCTCAGACATTCTTGTACTAATATTGTAGATGCTATGGGTATCCTCCCTCAGACATTCTTGTACTTATACTGTAGATGCTATGGGTATCCTCCATCAGACATTCCTGCACTAATACTGTAGATGCTATGGGTATCCTCCCTTAGACATTCCTGTACTAATACTGTAGATGCTATGGGTATCCTCCCTCAGACATTCTTTTACTAATATAGTAGATGCTATGTGTATCCTCTTCGAAATTATTGTAGTAATACTGTAGATGCTATGGGTATCTTCCCTCAGAACTTCTTGTACTAATACTGCAGATGCAATGGATATCCTCCCTCAGACATTCTTGTATTAATACTGTAGATGCCATGGGTATTTTCCCTCAGACATTCTTGTACTAATACTGTAGTTGCTCTGAATATCCTCCCTCAGACATTATTGTACTAATGTAAATGCTATGGGTATCCTCCCTCACATATTCTTGTACTAATACTGTAGCTTGTATGGGTATCCTCCCTCAGACATTCTTGTACTAATACTGTAGATGTTATGGGTATCCTCTTTTAGACATTCTTGTACTAATACTGTAGCTGCTATAGGCATACTCCCTCAGACATTCTTGTACTAATACTGTTGCTGCTATGCATATCCTCCCTCAGATATTCTTGTACTAATACTGTAGATGCTATGGGTATCCCCCCTCAGACATTCTTGTACTAATGCTTTAGATCCTCTGGGTATCTTCCACATACATTCTTGTGCTAATGCTGTAGATGTTATCGGTATCCTCCCTCAGACATTCTTTTACTAATGCTTTTGTACTAGTAGTTTAGATGCTAGGGGTATCCTCCCTCAGACATTCATGTACTAATACTGTAGATGTATGGGTATCTTCCCACAGACATTCCTGTACAAATACTGTGGATGCTCGGCTATCCTCCTTCAGATATTCTTGTACTAATACTATAGATGCTATGGGTATTCTCCCTCAGACATTCTTGTACTAATACTGTAAATATTATGTATCTTTCCTCAGACATTCTTGAACTAATGCTGTAGATGCTATGGGAATCCTCCCTTAGACATTCATGTATGAATAATGTAGATGTATGGGTATCTTCCCACAGACATTCCTGTACAAATACTGTGGGATGCTATGGCTATCCTCCCTCAGACATTCTTGTACTAATAATGTAGATGCTATGCGTATCCTCCCTAAGATATTCTTGTACTAAATCTGTAAATGCTATGCGTATCTTCCTTCAGATATTCCTGCATTAATACTGTATATGCTATGGGTATCCTCCCTAAGACATTCTGTTACTGATGCTGTAGATGCTATATGTATCCTCTCTCAGAGATTCCTGTACTAATACTGTAGATGGTACGGGTATTCTCGCTCAGATATTCTTGTACTAATACCGTAGATGCTATGGTTATCCTCCCTCAGACATTATTGTATTAATACTGTAGATGCTATGGGTATTCTCCCTCAGACATTCTTGTACTAATACTGTAAATGTTGTGTGTATCTTCCCTCAGACATTCTTGTACTAATAATGTAGATGCTATGGGTATCTTCCCTAAGACATTCTTGTCCTAATGCTGTAGATGCTATGGGTATCCTCCCTTAGACATTCATGTACGAATAATGTAGATGTATGGGTATCTTCCCAGAGACATTCCTGTATAAATACTGTGGATGCTATGGCTATCCTCCCTCAAACATTCTTGTACTAATACTGTAGATGCTATGCGTATCCTCCCTCAGACATTCTTGTACTAAATCTGTAAATGCTATGCGTATCTTCCTTCAGACATTCCTGCACTAATACTGTATGTGCTATGGGTATCCTCCCTAAGACATTCTGTTACTAATGCTGTAGATGCTATAGGTATCCTCTCTCAGATATTCCTGTACTAATACTGTAGATGCTATAGGTATCCTCCCTTAGACATTCCTGTACTAATACTGTAGATGCTATAGGTATCCTCCCTCAGAGATTCCTGTACTATTACTGTATAGGCTATGGGCATCCTCTTAGACATTCCTGTACTAATACTGCAGATGCTATGGGTATCATCCCTGAGACATTCTTGTACTAATACTGTAGATGCTATAGGTATCCTCCCTCAGAGATTCCTGTACTATTACTGTATAGGCTATGGGCATCCTCTCTTAGACATTCTTGTACTAATACTGTAGATGCCATGGGTATCTTCCCTCAGACATTCTTGTACTAATACTGTAGATGCCATGGGTATCTTCCCTCAGATATTGTTGTACTAATACTGTAGATGCTAGTGGTATCCTTCCTCAGACATTCTTGAACTAATACTGTAGATGCTATGGGAATCCTTACTCAGACATTCTTCTGCTAATGCTGTAGATGCTATGGGTATCCTCCCGCAGACATTCTTGTACTAATGCTGTAGATGCTATGGGTATCCTCCCTGAGACATTCTTGTACTTATACTGTAGATGTTGTGGGTATACTCCCTCAGACATTCGTGTACTAATACTGCAGATGCTATGGGTATCTTCCCTAAGACATTCTTGTACTAATGCTGTACATGCTATGGGTATCCTCCCTTAGACATTAATGTACGAATAATGTAGATGTATGGGTATCTTCCCACAGACATTCCTGTACAAATACTGTGGATGCTTTGGCTATCCTCCCTCAGACATTCTTGTACTAATACTGTAGATGTTATGCGTATCCTCCCTCAGACATTCTTGTACTAAATATGTAAATGCTATGCATATCTTCCTTCAGACATTCCTGCATTAATACTGTATATGCTATGGGTATCCTCCCTAAGACATTCTGTTACTAATGCTGTAGATGCTATGGGTATCCTCCCTCAGACATTCTTGTAGTAATGCTGTAGATGCTATGGGTAGACTCCCTCAAACACTTTTGTACTAATGCTGTAGATGCGCTGCGTATCCTTCCCCAGACATTCTTGTACTAATGTTGTAGATGCTATGGATATTCTCCCTCAGACATTCTTGTACTAATACTGTAGATGCTATGGGTATCCTCCATCAGACATTCATGCACTGATACTGTAGATGCTATGGGTATCCTCCCTTAGACATTCCTGTACTAATACTGTAGATGCTATGTGTATCCTCCCTCTATCATTCTTTTACTAATATTGTAGATGCTATGGGTATCCTCTCCGACAATATTGTAGTAATACTGTAGATGCTATGGGCATCTTCCCTCAGGCATTCTTGTACTAATACTGCAGATGCAATGGGTATCCTCCCTCAGACATTCTTGTATTAATACTGTAGATGCTATGGGTATTTTCCCTCAGACATTCTTGTACTAATGCTGTAGTTGCTCTGGATATCCTCCCTCAGACATTATTGTACTAATGTAAATGCTATGGGTATCCTCCCTCACATATTCTTGTACTAATACTGTAGCTTGTATGGGTATCCTCCCTCAGACATTTCTGTACTAATACTGTAGATACCATAGGTATCCTCCCTCTGACATTCCTGCGCTAATACTACAGATGTTATGGGTATCTTCCCTCAGACATTCCTGAACTAATGCTGTTGATGCTATGGGCATCCTTACTCAGACATTCTCATAATAATGCTGTAGATGCTAGATTCCTGTACTAATACTGTATAGGTTATGGGCATGTTCCCTTCCAAATTCCTGTACTAATACTGTAGATGCTATGGGTATTGTCCCTCAGACATTCTTGTACTAATACTGTAGAAGCTTTGTGTATCCTCTCCAGACATTCTTGTACTAATACTGTAGATGCTATCAGCATCATACCTCAGAAATTCTTGTATTAATACTTTAGTTGCTATGGGTATCCTTCCTTAGCCATTCTTGTACTAATACTGTAGATGCTATGGGTATCCTCCTTCAGCCATTCTTGTACTAATTATGTAGATGCTTTGGGTATATTCCCTCAGACATTCTTTTAATAATGCTGTAGATGCTATGGGTATCTTTACCCAGACATTCTTGTACTAATACTGTAGATCCTATGGGTATCCTCCCTCAGACATTCCTGTACTAATACTGTAGATGCCATGGGTATCCTCCCTCAGACATTCCTGTACTAACTCTGCAAATGCTATGGGTATTCTCCCTCAGACATTCTTGTACTAATACTGTAGATGCTATAGGCAATATCCCTCAGAGGTTCTTGTAGTAATACTGTAGTTGCAATTGGTATCCTCCCTCAGGCATTCTTGTACTAACACTGTAGATGCTATGTGTATCTTCTCTTAGACATTCTTGTACTAATACTGTAGGTGCTATGGGTATCCTCCCTTAGACATTCATGTACGAATAATGTAGATGTATGGGTATCTTCCCACAGACATTCCTGTACAAATACTATGGATGCTTTGGCTATCCTCCCTCAGACATTCTTGTACTAATACTGTAGATGCTATGCGTATCCTCCCTCAGACATTCTTGTACTAAATATGTAAATGCTATGCATATCTTCCTTCAGACATTCCTGCATTAATACTGTATATGCTATGGGTATCCTCCCTAAGACATTCTGTTACTAATGCTGTAGATGCTATAGGTATCCTCTCTCAGAGATTCCTGTACTAATACTGCAGATGGTACGGGTATTCTCACTCAGACATTCTTGAACTAATACCGTAGATGCTATGGTTATCCTCCCTCAGACATTATTGTACTAATACTGTAGATGCTATGGGTATTCTCCCTCAAAAATTCTTGTACTAATACTGTAAATATTATGTGTATCTTCCCTCAGACATTCCTGTACTAATACTGTAGATGCTATGGGTATCTTCCCTAAGACATTCTTGTACTAATGCTGTAGATGCTATGGGTATCCTCCCTTAGACATTCATGTATGAATAATGTAGATGTATGGGTATCTTCCCACAGACATCCCTGTACAAATACTGTGGATGCTATGGCTATCCTCCCTCAGACATTCTTGTACTAATACTGCAGATGCTATGCATATCCTCCCTCATACATTCTTGTACTAAATCTGTAAATGCTATGCGTATCTTCTTTCAGACATTCCTGCACTAATACTGTATGTGCTATGGGTATTCACCCTAAGACATTCTGTTACTACTGCTGTAGATGCTATAGGTATCCTCTCTCAGACATTCCTGTACTAATACTGCAGATGCTATGGGTATCGTCCCTGAGACATTCTTGTACTAATACTGTAGCTGCTATAGGTATCCTCTCTCAGACATTCTTGTACTAATACTGTAGATGCTATGGGCAACATCCCTCAGAGATTCTTCTACTAATACTGTAGTTGCAATGGGTATCCTCCCTCAGACATTCTTGTACTAATACTGTAGATGCCATGGGTATCTTTCCTCAGACATTCTTGTACTAATACTGTAGATGCCATGGGTATCTTCCCTCAGACATTGTTATACTTATACTGTAGATGCTAGTGGTATCCTCCCTCAGACATTCTTGAACTAATGCTGTAGATACTATGGGAATCCTTACTCAGACATTCTTCTGCTAATGCTGTAGATGCTATGGGTATCCTCCCTCAGACATTCTTGTAGTAATCCTGTAGATGCTATGGGTAGCCTCCCTCACACATTTTTGTACTAATGCTGTAGATGCACTGCGTATCCTCCCCCAGACATTCTTGTACTAATGTTGTAGATGCTATGGATATTCTCCCTCAGACATTCTTGTACTAATACTGTACATGCTATGGGTATCCTCCATCAGAAAGTCTTGTACTATTGCTTGTGTACCAGTACTGTAAATGCTACTGGTACCCTCCCTCAGACATTCTTGTACTAATATTGTAGATGCTATGGGTATCCTCCCTCAGACATTCTTGTACTTATACTGTAGATGCTATGGGTATCCTCCATCAGACATTCCTGCACTAATACTGTATATGCTATGGGTATCCTCCCTTAGACATTCCTGTACTAATACTGTAGATGCTATGGGTATCCTCCCTCAGACATTCTTTTACTAATATAGTAGATGCTATGTGTATCCTCTTCGAAATTATTGTAGTAATACTGTAGATGCTATGGGTATCTTCCCTCAGACATTCTTGTACTAATACTGCAGATGCAATGGATATCCTCCCTCAGACATTCTTGTATTAATACTGTGGATGCCATGGGTATTTTCCCTCAGACATTCTTGTACTAATACTGTAGTTGCTCTGAATATCCTCCCTCAGACATTATTGTACTAATGTAAATGCTATGGGTATCCTCCCTCACATATTCTTGTACTAATACTGTAGCTTGTATGGGTATCCTCCCTCAGACATTCTTGTACTAATACTGTAGATGTTATGGGTATCCTCTTTTAGACATTCTTGTACTAATACTGTAGCTGCTATAGGCATACTCCCTCAGACATTCTTGTACTAATACTGTTGCTGCTATGCATATCCACCCTCAGACATTCTTGTACTAATACTGTAGATGCTATGGGTATCTCCCCTCAGACATTCTTGTACTAATGCTTTAGATCCTCTGGGTATCTTCCACATACATTCTTGTGCTAATGCTGTAGATGTTATCGGTATCCTCCCTCAGACATTCTTTTACTAATGCTTTTGTACTAGTAGTTTAGATGCTAGGGGTATCCTCCCTCAGACATTCATGTACTAATACTGTAGATGTATGGGTATCTTCCCACAGACATTCCTGTACAAATACTGTGGATGCTCGGCTATCCTCCTTCAGATATTCTTGTACTAATACTATAGATGCTATGGGTATTCTCCCTCAGACATTCTTGTACTAATACTGTAAATATTATGTGTATCTTTCCTCAGACATTCTTGAACTAATGCTGTAGATGCTATGGGAATCCTCCCTTAGACATTCATGTATGAATAATGTAGATGTATGGGTATCTTCCCACAGACATTCCTGTACAAATACTGTGGGATGCTATGGCTATCCTCCCTCAGACATTCTTGTACTAATAATGTAGATGCTATGCGTATCCTCCCTAAGATATTCTTGTACTAAATCTGTAAATGCTATGCGTATCTTCCTTCAGATATTCCTGCATTAATACTGTATATGCTATGGGTATCCTCCCTAAGACATTCTGTTACTGATGCTGTAGATGCTATATGTATCCTCTCTCAGAGATTCCTGTACTAATACTGTAGATGGTACGGGTATTCTCACTCAGATATTCTTGTACTAATACCGTAGATGCTATGGTTATCCTCCCTCAGACATTATTGTATTAATACTGTAGATGCTATGGGTATTCTCCCTCAGACATTCTTGTACTAATACTGTAAATGTTGTGTGTATCTTCCTTCAGACATTCTTGTACTAATAATGTAGATGCTATGGGTATCTTCCCTAAGACATTCTTGTACTAATGCTGTAGATGCTATGGGTATCCTCCCTTAGACATTCATGTACAAATAATGTAGATGTATGGGTATCTTCCCAGAGACATTCCTGTATAAATACTGTGGATGCTATGGCTATCCTCCCTCAAACATTCTTGTACTAATACTGTAGATGCTATGCGTATCCTCCCTCAGACATTCTTGTACTAAATCTGTAAATGCTATGCGTATCTTCCTTCAGACATTCCTGCACTAATACTGTATGTGCTATGGGTATCCTCCCTAAGACATTCTGTTACTAATGCTGTAGATGCTATAGGTATCCTCTCTCAGATATTCCTGTACTAATACTGTAGATGGTATGGCTATTCTCGCTCATACATTCTTGTACTAATACCGTAGATGCTATGGTTATTCTCCCTCAGACATTATTGTACTACTACTTTAGATGCTGTGGGTATCCACCATCAGACATTCCTGTACTAATACTGTAGATGCTATGGGTATCCTCCCTCAGACATTCTTGTACTAATACTGTAGATGCTATCGGTATCCTATCTCAGAAATTCTTGTACTTGTACTGTAGATGCTATAGGTATCCTCCCTTAGACATTCCTGTACTAATACTGTAGATGCTATAGGTATCCTCCCTCAGAGATTCCTGTACTATTACTGTATAGGCTATGGGCATCCTCTCTTAGACATTCCTGTACTAATACTGCAGATGCTATGGGTATCATCCCTGAGACATTCTTGTACTAATACTGTAGATGCTATAGGTATCCTCCCTCAGAGATTCCTGTACTATTACTGTATAGGCTATGGGCATCCTCTCTTAGACATTCTTGTACTAATACTGTAGATGCCATGGGTATCTTCCCTCAGACATTCTTGTACTAATACTGTAGATGCCATGGGTATCTTCCCTCAGATATTGTTGTACTAATACTGCAGATGCTAGTGGTATCCTTCCTCAGACATTCTTGAACTAATACTGTAGATGCTATGGGAATCCTTACTCAGACATTCTTCTGCTAATGCTGTAGATGCTATGGGTATCCTCCCGCAGACATTTTTGTACTAATGCTGTAGATGCTATGGGTATCCTCCCTGAGACATTCTTGTACTTATACTGTAGATGTTGTGGGTATACTCCCTCAGACATTCGTGTACTAATACTGCAGATGCTATGGGTATCTTCCCTAAGACATTCTTGTACTAATGCTGTACATGCTATGGGTATCCTCCCTTAGACATTCATGTACGAATAATGTAGATGTATGGGTATCTTCCCACAGACATTCCTGTACAAATACTGTGGATGCTTTGGCTATCCTCCCTCAGACATTCTTGTACTAATACTGTAGATGTTATGCGTATCCTCCCTCAGACATTCTTGTACTAAATATGTAAATGCTATGCATATCTTCCTTCAGACATTCCTGCATTAATACTGTATATGCTATGGGTATCCTCCCTAAGACATTCTGTTACTAATGCTGTAGATGCTATGGGTATCCTCCCTCAGACATTCTTGTAGTAATGCTGTAGATGCTATGGGTAGACTCCCTCAAACATTTTTGTACTAATGCTGTAGATGCGCTGCGTATCCTTCCCCAGACATTCTTGTACTAATGTTGTAGATGCTATGGATATTCTCCCTCAGACATTCTTGTACTAATACTGTAGATGCTATGGGTATCCTCCATCAGACATTCATGCACTGATACTGTAGATGCTATGGGTATCCTCCCTTAGACATTCCTGTACTAATACTGTAGATGCTATGTGTATCCTCCCTCTATCATTCTTTTACTAATATTGTAGATGCTATGGGTATCCTCTCCGACAATATTGTAGTAATACTGTAGATGCTATGGGCATCTTCCCTCAGGCATTCTTGTACTAATACTGCAGATGCAATGGGTATCCTCCCTCAGACATTCTTGTATTAATACTGTAGATGCTATGGGTATTTTCCCTCAGACATTCTTGTACTAATACTGTAGTTGCTCTGGATATCCTCCCTCAGACATTATTGTACTAATGTAAATGCTATGGGTATCCTCCCTCACATATTCTTGTACTAATACTGTAGCTTGTATGGGTATCCTCCCTCAGACATTTCTGTACTAATACTGTAGATACCATAGGTATCCTCCCTCTGACATTCCTGTGCTAATACTACAGATGTTATGGGTATCTTCCCTCAGACATTCTTGAACTAATGCTGTTGATGCTATGGGAATCCTTACTCAGACATTCTCATAATAATGCTGTAGATGCTAGATTCCTGTACTAATACTGTATAGGTTATGGGCATGTTCCCTTCCAAATTCCTGTACTAATACTGTAGATGCTATGGGTATTGTCCCTCAGACATTCTTGTACTAATACTGTAGAAGCTTTGTGTATCCTCTCCAGACATTCTTGTACTAATACTGTAGATGCTATCAGCATCATACCTCAGAAATTCTTGTATTAATACTTTAGTTGCTATGGGTATCCTTCCTTAGCCATTCTTGTACTAATACTGTAGATGCTATGGGTATCCTCCTTCAGCCATTCTTGTACTAATTATGTAGATGCTTTGGGTATATTCCCTCAGACATTCTTTTAATAATGCTGTAGATGCTATGGGTATCTTTACCCAGACATTCTTGTACTAATACTGTAGATCCTATGGGTATCCTCCCTCAGACATTCCTGTACTAATACTGTAGATGCCATGGGTATCCTCCCTCAGACATTCCTGTACTAACTCTGCAAATGCTATGGGTATTCTCCCTCAGACATTCTTGTACTAATACTGTAGATGCTATAGGCAATATCCCTCAGAGGTTCTTGTAGTAATACTGTAGTTGCAATTGGTATCCTCCCTCAGGCATTCTTGTACTAACACTGTAGATGCTATGTGTATCTTCTCTTAGACATTCTTGTACTAATACTGTAGGTGCTATGGGTGTCCTCCCTCAGACATTCTTGAACTAATTCTGTAGATGCTATGGGTATCCTCCCTCAGACAATTTTGTACTATTATTGTATATGCTATGGGTATCCTCTATTAGAAATTATTGTACTTATGCCTGTGTACTAGTACTGTAGATGCTATGGGTATCCTCCCTCAGACATTCTTGTACTAATACTATAGATGCTATGGGTCTCCTCACTCAAACATTCTTGTACTAATACTGTAGATGCTATGGGTGTCCTACCTCAGACATTCCTGTACTAATACTGTAGATACTAGAGATATCCACCCTCAGTCATTCCTGTACTAATACAGTAGAAGCTATGGGTATCCTCCCTCAGGCATTCTTGTACTAATACTGTAGATCCTATGAATATCCTCCCTCAGACATTCTTGTACTAATACTATAGATGCTATGGATATCCTCCCTCAGACATTCTTTTACTAATATTGTAGATGCTATGGGTATGCTCTCTCAGACATTATTGTAGTAATACTGTAGATGCTATGAGTATCTTCCCTCAGACATTCTTGTACTAATACTGTAGATGATATGGGTATCCTCCCTCCGACATTTTTGTACTAATACTGTAGATGCTATGGGTATCCTCCCTCAGACATTCCTGTACTAATAGTGTAGATAGTATGGGTATCCTTTCTCAGACATTCTTGTACTAATACTTTAGATGCTATGGGTATCTTGCCTCAGGCATTCTTGTAATAATACTGTAGGTGCTATGGGTATCCTCCCTCAGACATTCGTGTACAAATGCTGTAGATGTTCTGGGCATCCTCCCCCAGACATTCTTGTACTAATGCTGTAGATGTTATGGGTATCCTCCCTCAGACATTCTTGTACTAATACTGTAGATGTTATAGGTATCCCCTTTCAGACATTCTTGTACTAATACTGTAGATGCTATGGGTATCCTCACTCAAACATTCTTGTACTAATACTGTAGATGCTATGGGTGTCCTACCTCAGACATTCCTGTACTAATACTGTAGATACTAGAGATATCCACCCTCAGTCATTCCTGTACTAATACAGTAGAAGCTATGGGTATCCTCCCTCAGGCATTCTTGTACTAATACTGTAGATGCACTGCATATCCTCCCCCAGACATTCTTGTACTAATGCTGTAGATACTATGGGTATTCTCCCTCAGACATTCTTGTACTAATATTGTATATGCTATGGGTATCCTCTATCAGAAATTATTGTACTTATGCCTGTGTACTAGTACTGTAGATGCTATGGGTATCCTCCCTCAGACATTCTTGTACTAATACTGTAGATGCTATGGGTCTCTTCCCTCAGTCTTGTACTTATACTTTAGATGCTATGGGTATCCTCACTCAAACATTCTTGTACTAATACTGTAGATGCTATGGGTGTCCTACCTCAGACATTCCTGTACTAATACTGTAGATACTAGAGATATCCACCCTCAGTCATTCCTGTACTAATACAGTAGAAGCTATGGGTATCCTCCCTCAGGCATTCTTGTACTAATACTGTAGATCCTATGAATATCCTCCCTCAGACATTCTTGTACTAATACTATAGATACTATGGATATCCTCCCTCAGACATTCTTTTACTAATATTGTGGATGCTATGGGTATGCTCTCTCAGACATTATTGTAGTAATACTGTAGATGCTATGAGTATCTTCCCTCAGACATTCTTGTACTAATACTGTAGATGATATGGGTATCCTCCCTCAGACATTTTTGTACTAATACTGTAGATGCTATGGGTATCCTCCCTCAGACATTCCTGTACTATTAGTGTAGATATTATGGGTATCCTTTCTCAGACATTCTTGTACTAATACTTTAGATGCTATGGGTATCTTGCCTCAGGCATTCTTGTAATAATACTGTAGGTGCTATGGGTATCCTCCCTCAGACATTCGTGTACAAATGCTGTAGATGTCTGGGCATCCTCCCCCAGACATTCTTGTACTAATACTGTAGATGTTATAGGTATCCCCTTTCAGACATTCTTGTACTAATACTGTAGATGCTATGGATATCCTCCCTTAGATGTTCTTGTACTAATGCTCTTGTACTAGTACTGTAGATGCTATGGGTATCCTCCCTCAGACATTCTTGTACTTATACTGTAGATGTTATGGGCATCCTCCCTCAGAAAAGGAGACAGTGGGTAAAGATGTAATTACCACCATTTTCTTCCACTGTGGCAGGACAGGTAGCTTACATCCTTCTAAGTTGGGAACTGCTGATTGAAGGGTCAGTGTCTGTTATTCTAAAAGTGTATTAGTTCTGGTTTAAGTACTTGGGCTTCAGGCCAGTCATTTTACATTAAGAAGGTTTGTGGTCTGCACTCTTGTGGGAGGAGAGGCTGGACTCTGCCCTTCTGAGCTGGGAATGTCTCATTAGAGGCTTATAATGTCTGCATATTTGAACTGTTTCTTACTGAAATTTGTATGCCTTGTTTGCTGTCGCATAAACTATATTCTGGCCTGCTGAATCTAGCTTTGTTTGCATAACTTGAGCACTAATCCAGGCCTTCTTTTTTGCAGAAGGTTCCCCTGCACCCTAGTGGCAGGAGTGTGCAGTTTGAACTTGTCTGATTGAAGACTACAGGAACAGGGCTCAGTTTAGAGATTTGTTTACTGGTTAATTGGGTAATTTGTTTAAAAGCCTTTTCTGATTGCTTGTAGTCATCTAAAGCTGTTTTGAGTGTATTTTTTACGGTTTGTAGTCATTTAAAGCTGTTTTAAGTGTATTTTTTACTGTTTTTGCCTTATCTTTTCAAAAATTTTTTTTCCTTGTTTCCCACCTTTCTAAGCTAGTATAGTCCAGTTTTCAGGTTAGTGCTGAATTCAGGGCTGTGTTACAAGTTTCTGAGTTGCCCATACCTTACTTGGATTGAAGGAGGTTTCTCTGTTCACCTGTGAGAAAGGGAGCTTTGAGTAGCCACATGTCCCTGGAGGAGTGGTTCCAGCCCAGAAGTTAGTAGTTTATAGGCCATTTTGGGCTAATTTCTATCTCTTTCATTTTCCTGCTGTAAAAACCACATTTGCACAGTTTTTCACGTCCAGGCAGCACGGGTTAGCTAGGGCTAAATTTTTCCTGGCTCCACCAATTCTCCTCTACAGTTTTTTTCCTTGAAAGTAGTCTAACTCTCAACCTAAGCACTTAAAAAGCATCCTACAGTCCAGCACTTGCTCAGACCTAATAGCAAGCAGTAATATACCCCGACACGATTGCCCAGCAGGACAAGGGTCGTTATTCACCCCCCCACCTACCAAGCGACTAAACAGCTCACCCTACTATTCAGGCATGACAAAAGGGCAACTTCAGGTATACTCTTCAGTCCATCTGGTGAACCTGGGTATCCTGAGGCAATGTTACAACTGCTTCATATACACTGACAACACTCTCCTCCTACCACAAAACTCTGACATATGTGAGAGATGCAATTATATAGCTAAATTGGAGGCTAGGCTCTCTCCACCCAAGACTGGAACAGGCAGTCATGAGGAGAAGGTTAACACTTGCACCACACCTGCAGCCTCACACAGACATACTTAACCAGCACTGGTAAAAAATACACATAAATACACAAAATCATACTCGGAGGCTCTAAATAAAAACCTGCAAAAGCATCAGAGACCTCCAAAGCGGACACCCAAAAAAACTGCACCTCTCGTCACAAACCAGACAACACATAAAACAGAAAATCAGTGTGCCGCACAATCACAGCCCTTAAGGTGAAATAACATACTTAACACACTAGTAATAGGCAACTCTATAGTCAGGCACACTGACGTCCCACTCACTAGGCTGGACAAGGAGAAGGTTACTGTTAGCTGCCTGTCGGGAGCCAGAATCCGCCACATAACACAAGCACTTAGGTCACTCCAGAACAAGTACAAATATGACTCTGTCATTGTTCATGTTGGTGTAATTGACCTGAGACGTATCTCCCTGGACTACATGAAAAGAGACATGGAAGAACTCTCTGATCATGTAGCCCAGGTGGGTATGACCCTGACCCTGAGTATCATCCTGCCCTCACCAGAAATGATACCACAGTATAAAGAAAAAATGATGAATTTCAACAACTGGCTAAGCTTCTGGTGTCATTCAAAGGGGATCTAGTGTCTGTCAGCCTGGGATGACATGCTCAACAAGCCTCGTTGCTTCGCAAGAGACGGCTTGCACCTGTCACCCTTAGGCTTTCGAATACTGGCCAAGGCTCTTGCTGCCCCTTTAGTGCCCTTTGTAGGCAAGGCTCAAAAGTCAAACCCACCTCCGTAAACAGCACAAATAAAAAAATGAGGGTCATGCTACTCAATGCCAGGAGTTTAAATCTCAAAATGCATGTGCTCAAAGCACTCCTCAATATGGAGAACATCGACATCTGTGCAGTAACTGAAACCTGGTTCAAGGCTCCACAGAGTACCCCAGCACTACTGGGCTACAACTCATACTACACATTTTGGCCACAGAACATGGACCAAAACACAAAAGGAGGGGGTGTATCTATATTCATCAAGGATACCTACACCTACAGGTTAATGGCGCAGCATGATAACTCTGAGATCATCCATGTGCAACTAACATCAGGCAAATCTGCAATGCAAATTGTGGCCTGCTACAGATCACCCTCCATGATGCAGGACCACCACTCCGCCTTTCTGGAGACACTGGAAAACATGAAGGTCCTACCGAACACCCTGATATTAGGCGATTTCAATTACCCTACCATTAACTGGGAAAACTACTCAAGTACAAACTCCCAGGTCCAGCGCTTCCTGGAATTTATCAACTCAAATGCCATGGATCAGCTGGTAAACTCCTGGTGAAAACATATTGGACCTGGTCGTCACCAACATGAGCGTCAGGTGTTCTGCACCGGAGGTCAACCTGTCACTGGTTAGATCAGACCATAAACTAATTACTCTGGATGTCCACACCATCACCCCCAACCAAGGAAACCACAGTGAAAAACTTTTCTATAGCAAAGTTCACCTTATTTAAGACAGAGGTGATATGTTTCACAGCCCCCACGCTAAAAGATAACAGTGTCCAAGATGCAGGAACCTTTACAAATGCACTCTATGAGAACCTACAAGGATGCATGGATTGTGCTATCCCTAGCAAAACCAAGACTCACTCCCTTAAGAGAAGGAAACCAGTCTGGTGGACCCCTGCCATAAACAGGCTATACAATAGAAGGAGGAAATAGTTCAGAAAAAAAGCAAACCCCAAGAAGGAAAGACATCCCTGATCAGTATCAGTAAGAAACTAAGGTCCCTCATAAAATCATCCAAGGCTAACTTCGAAAGAAAACTAGCCATGGATTCGAAAGATATCCACAAAGCCTTCTTTAGCTATGTCAAGAATCTAAGTGGCAGCTCGCAGATATGCTCTGAGCTAATGCAAAATAACACAAAATATACTGATATTGCCAAAATCCTGGCAGATAGATTCAGTGCAAACTTCACCCGCCTCTCACCCCCAAAAGGGCCGACAACAATACCAGAAAAGTGTAGTGTCCCAGAAATCACAGAAGCTCAGGTGAAAACAGCTCTTTCAAAAGCCAAAAGCGCAGCATCAGTGGGGTCAGATGGTGTCCCAGGCTGCATCTTGCACAAACTACAGAATGAACTAACCCCCCACCTAAACACACTGTTCAATTTCAGCCTCTCCACAGGCTATGTGCTCATAGAATGGAGCACAGCAATGGTTATTCTGCTCCACAAAGGAGGGGCCACAACTGAACCTGGTAACTATCGCCCCATAAGCCTGAATAGCCTGGTCTGCAAGGCTATGGAGCGCATCATCATGGAACTCATTAACAAAGACATTGGAAACCTCCAAACACTTGACCCAACCCAGTTCAGCTTTGTTAAGGGCAGATCATGCCTAATAAACCTGGTTGACTTCTTCGAGACAGTCACCAAAGCCATAGATGAGGGGAAGGTGGTTCACACAGCCAACCTTGACCTCGCCAAGGCTTTTGACACCATTCCCCACTTGGGAATTATAGAAAAACTCACCAGCCTGAATATAAACACCTACGTCACGAGATGGGTTGCCAACTAGCTTACAGACAGAACTCACATGGTAAGAATAGCGGGCTCCAGGTCCGATTCTAAACTAGTCACAAGTGGTGTCCCACAAGGCTCAGTCCTGGGACCCCTACTGTTCGGCATATATTTCTCAGAAGTACAGGCAAACACAGGAGGACTATGGCTAACCAAGTTCGCCGATGACTGCAAACTGGGAGCCATAACTGACTCTCCGGCTGACACGGACATTCTCCAAAAGGGCCTTACTGAGACAGACACCTGGTGTCAAAGTAATGGTCTCAAGCTAAATGCCAAAAAATGCATAGTCATCCCATTTGGGAAAAAAAAAGCACCCATGAATTACCATATAGGTGGTAGCCCCCTTAATACAAAAGAGGTAATAAGAAAACTTGGGACCCAGGTAGATAGTAATCTCTCCTTTGACAATCATATTTCCAGAGTAGTTAGGAAATCCTTCTATGTAGCCCATCTAATTAATAAAAGGGTTCGCATCTAGAAATAAAGAGGTTATAGTGCCCCTCTACTCGTCACTCATCAGACCCATCATAGAGTACAATGCCCCATTTGGGATGTACCTCACAAGACACTTCCAACAGCTGGAAAGACCACACAAGTACCTCACCAAGAGGATTACTGGCCTCAAATATATGTCCTATGCAGCCCGACTGGAAAAGCTCCGGCTGTACTCAGTGGCATATCGCTTTCTCAGAGGTGATCTCTGCCTGACTTACAAAGCCATGTTCAACTCAGAATTGACGGACATGCTTCACCTAAAGAAATCCAAGTCACTGCGAGCCACTTGCTCTAGTGAGTTAAACCTCGCCACAACAATAAATAGAATATGCTGGAGGGATAGATTACTGTCACAGAGACTCCCCATGCTTTGGAACAAAATTCCTAAATACATTAGGCAGAGCCCCCTCACTAACGCTCTTCAAAAGAAACCTTGATGAGTGGATGGGTAACAGAAAATACACCCCTGGGATCACTTCATTGGCTCTTCTTGACAGAGGCTCAGTTAATTAATCAATGGGGTGGCGAAAGCTGACACACTCTGGCTAGGCTTATAAATGCCCTCAGGCAGATAGCCTAGTACCTGCCTATGAACCTATGAACCTATAACAGTTTTGTTCAGGCAAACCTACAGACATGCTTTGTCCATAACTAGGATGGCCAGCTAAAACACGGCCTGCACATAATGTGAAAGCCAAGGTGTCAGAGAAGGATCATAAATACTGAGAACTGGCAAATGCAAAAAAAAGAATAATTGTCCATGATACTGTGAATGAAGGGGCAACAGTATAGAGAGTATTGGAGTACACTGCAGAATCTGTCTGCAAATTTAGTGGTAAAGCAGGTTATTTGTATGGAATGAAGCAATGGCTTTTTATTCATCTTCAGTCACATTTGTCAGCTATTCTTTAGTAGTTTTTAGTTATGAGACAAAATCCCTTTATGCAACTGAGCAATGCTGTGTAAGTTAGCTCAGCTGGCAGTGTCAGTTAACTCAGCCAAAAGTTCATGTTCACCCATTACCTTCAATGTGTGAGGTCACATTTGAGGTAAATGCCAGGGAATTTAGAAGATGGGTAGTGGTGGGAGGGAATGTGCCTAAGTGTACGTATGTGGCTAAATGGATAAGTGTATGCAGTGGAATGAGTGGCCTGAGAAGAGTTAACGTGTGTGTGTGTGTGTGTGTGTGTGTGTGTGTGTGTGTGTGTGTGTGTGTGTGTGTGTCTGTATGTGTGCCTGGGTGAATGTGTCTGTGGGTGTAATTGGGGCTATGTGGGGGGGGGCAGGGACTGTCATGCCTCTAAACTCAGCTAGACCAATGAGCAGATCCTGCAATATCGAGGTGAAGACATTAGATAGCAGGGATGCTCTAACTTACTTAATTTAAAACAACAGTTTTAAGTCATGAAAGATATACAGACAGGAGGAATACCAGACACCATGGATGTTGTTTAACCATCACTTTAACATCATTTAAAAAGTAAGTAAAATGACAGGGAGAGGGATGTGACATGACACCAGGGATTTAAATGATTATCCTAAGATATGAGAAGAACAGAGAAAAAGCTTCAAACCCAGTACCCTAGGCACACCAAGCAACTCATTAGCAGAGATTTAGTCCTTTGCACTACCACTAGTGAAAATGGATAATATCTAAATAGTACCTTAAGTCAGTGGAAAAAACGTTAAATTAAAATGGGGGAAAGTTTTATACCTTCTACCTTTGGCATAAAAAGTTGACTGTTAACAAATCAGAGCCTTATGTTTGTAAAGTAACTTAGGAAAGTTTGCATCATTTTGTATTTTCTGACCTATAAGAAGTATGAAGCTGTTAATGTCTGACATTATTGATTGACTATAAAGGTCCATAAGCTACAAGGGACAGGAGAGGTACAAGAGTTAAAATTAGGAGGGTTCTGTATAATCAGGGGCAACTGAGAATACTGGGGCTCTGTCTATATGTGTGGAGGGTACAATACCTGTAAACTGCCATGCTGAAGGCTTTTATACAAAGCAGGGAAGAACACTAGATGACACCATACGTTTCATAGGTTCATAAATAAGCTAAGCTAGCTGCATTTATGGGCCATTTTAAGCTGAGCCAGTTTCCCTTTTTCTGCTGAAAATAACTTATCCCATTTCATTTTAGATTGGCCTTACCCATCTTATGGTTATCAGGGAGAATTTTAAAATATACCTCTGAATCACTTAAAAAAGTTAATTTTCTGAGCAATAAGAAGAATAGAACTCTAATTTCTGGTGATTCAGAGATATGCAAATTAGCCGATAATGAAGTCTTTCTTCATTGATGCTAAAGTGTGTCTGAGTCACTTTTTCCACATTTGTGGAAACTACCCTTTTTGGAACAGATCTTATCACCCATGGTGGCTAGTTCCACAAATTTGTATTTATTAAACACAACACTGACAGATGTGACAATAGTAAGTATCTCTGACACATGTAGGAGACTGTGTGTGTGTGTGTGTGTGTGTGTGTGTGTGTGTGTGTGTGTGTGTGTGTGTGTGTGTGATGTCTTCTACCAGTTTATTCGCCACATTAATAAAATGATGCATTATTTGCACTAGGATAGGTCTGTTACATGCAAAACACCTCTTTCTGAAAAAAAAGAAAAGATACACATACACACACACACATATATATATATATATATATATATATTTTTTTTTTTCTGCATGTCGTATTATGTTGCAGGAAAGGAAAAGAGTGCTGATAAGAGTTTTGTCCAGGTAATCCTACAGACATGCTCTGTCCAGAAAAAAGATGGCCAGCTAAAACATGACCTGCACATAATGTGAAAGCCTAAGTCATAATTGTCAGCTACGCTTTAGTAGTCTTTAGTTATGAGACACAATCCCTGGGATTGAGAAAGATTAGCTGTATTGTGGTAACAACTACGCAAGATGAGTGGCAATGTACAGGGTGTGTGTGTTTCAGAGACTCCATGTGAGTGGTAGTCGATAAGCTGCTTGTGATATATGCAGATATAAATGAACAAAAGGATGAGGGGCTCCATGTGCACGTAAGGTAAAACAAGATGACAGGGCAATATGAAACATATAAAAAGCATAGTGTAGTGCTCTAACACTACTGGAACTGACCACAGTCACATCCTCATGTTCATGCAGAGGTATTGCAGAAATATGTTAGGACATGCTATAGCATTAGTTAATGTGTATATGCAGCAGACTATTATTGCCACTCCAAGCCTCTGTGTTGCACTTTTTCAACCTCAGAGGCATCATTTCATCTGACTGCACTTAACATTTCATAGACTCCATGACACTTACATTGCTTACCAGTACCATGTAGATCTGGACATCGTGCAGTATCTGGTAGACATGTATTGGCTTCTTCTGAAAGCCCATGGGAGTCATGGATTTTCCCAGTGGATACCATGGTATTTACATTTACTAGCTACATGAACCTTTCAGCAACAAACTGAGGACACAGTGGGTGTATTTAAGGCATGTGCCTCAAGAATACACTATCATTTTCTTAATGCCATGCTGCAGCATGTGGGGAGCATATGTAGTTTCCATGTACTACAGAGGAGAGTCAACACCATGTGGGACTTTTATGATATAGCTCATTTCCATACAGTGCTGGGGGACCACAGACTGCAAAATAATAGAAACCAAAGCCAGCAACAAGTGAGCCATGTGGTAAATAGTAGTTTAATAAAGAACTACTAAAGCTTCATTTCATGAAGTTTAGTAAAACACTGAAGAAGGCCAGGAATAATATTGGCCGAAACCGGTCTGTTTTGTACAAGCTTGGAATGAAGTTGTTTTTACAAGCTTGAAATGAAGCTTTAGTAGTTCTTTATTAAACTACTATTTACCACCCGGCTCACTTGTTGCTGGCTTTGGTTTCTATTTTTTTGTCTGTTTTTTGCCGTGCAACTCCCTACGCGCAGGGGAACTTTGTTTTGGACCACAGACTGCACCCACATTGAAATAAAGGCTCCATTTAGTGACCCGGGAGTAAGGTATGAGAACTGCATGGGTTATTACTTCATCAACTGCCTGGAAGTCTGCATTGCACAAGGTGTCATCCACAATGTGTATACAGACCACCCAGGCAGTTACTATGACTCTCACATGTACCACACCTGTGACTTTACTAATCGTTTGTTAGAGGTGACTTTCTTCAGGAGTATCTTATTAGCTTTTCTGAATATGCCCTGGAGCCCTAACTGATTACGTCCATTAGAAATCCATAGACTGAGACAGAGCAGGGATACAGCTATGCCCTGTAATAAACATGGGTCATTGTGGAGCATGTGTATAGGCTGATGAAAACATGCATTCATTACCTGGCTATATCTGGTGGTGCCCTGCAGTATGACCCAGGCACATGTGCTAATTTATTTTCAGTGTGCACACTGCTGCAGTTATAGAAGGAAAGGCAGTTCCAGGAGGAACACCTCCCAGCACACCAGGCAGTGGGGATGAGCCAGATGAGAAGTCAGTGGTGGAACTTGTAGCAGGGGATGAGCATGATAAACAGTGCTGGTGCATTATGAAGTAGTTTGCATGCTGCTTTCACACATAACACAGCACATACACTACAAAGTGATGCATGCAAACCAAACACAAGACAGTGCTTACCCATGCATAGGCTGGCCACTACGGGCATAGGAAATAGGCAACCCAAGTAATACAGGGCACAGGTAACATCATTTGCATATTGTGACTGCTGTCGAAAATTAAAATGCTTTTTGCACTGTGTGTAAGATGTGGGGTTGCAGGAGAATACTGAGGGGTGTTTGTGTCGGGGTATTGGCACTGGTATTGGTGCTGGTGGTTTGAGTCTGTGAAGCTATGCAGGATATTGTGGTGAGTGTGTGTGCATGCGTGCATGCACATGTTTGTGTGTGTGCGTGTGTGTGCATGTGTGTGTGCGTGTGTGTGTGTGTGTGTGTGTGTGTGTGTGTGTGTGTGTGCATGTGCTGTGTGTGTGTGTGTGTGTGTGTGTGTGTGTGTGTGTGTCTGTGCATGTGTCTCTGTGTGTGTGTTTGTGTGTGCATGTGTGTGCATGTGTCTCTGTGTGTGTGTGTGTGTGTGTGTGTGTGTGTGTGTGTGTGTGTGTCCGTGTGTCCGTGTGTGTGTGTGTGTGTCTGTGTGCATGTCTCTGGTGTGTGTGTGTCTGTATGTGTGTGTGTGTGTGTGTGTGTGTGTGTGTGTGTGTGTGTGTGTGTGTGTGTGTGTGTGTGTGTGTGTGTGTGTGTGTGTGTGTGTGTGTGTGTGTGTAAGTTAAGTTGAAACACAGCCTCAGCAGTAGGTTGCAGGAACCAGAGCTTGACTGACAGGACAAGGCCAGGGTATGCATCATAGAAGGTTGGGCATCATGCTCCACTACACATGTGAGCAGCCTGTACCAGGAGATGCATCAGTAATACCCCAGCTTTGGCAAGATTTAGGTGTGTTATGTGACTGTTTTCAACTTCTGCTGCCAGATGTACCACTTGTGAGAGATGCATCACCCTGGTGATGCTCTCTCCTGCCGGTATGCACATCCGTATCTGATGTTACTGTGAAAGTGCAGGTGCTGCATGCCATAACCTTGGCCATCCATGCTACACAATGGCTAACATCTGTGGAATCAGCAGTGCATCAACTACATGGGAAATAACTGCCACACACATGAGTCTGTTTGGAGATGGCTTGTGCCAGTATGTATTGCAGTCTATAAAAACGGTGAAACATAATGGACAGACATTACGAGTAGTCATTTCTTACATCTTCTACTTTCCATGGGAACTCAGAAAGATCTGTAGTAGTACTACCCAGTGATACATGAAAAACATTGCACATATGTTGAGTCACCCTCTTTGTTAGAACTAGTTCAGGGGAAGGGAAGTATTTGTACCTCTGATGTGCAGCAGTGTGCATATCCATGAAATCACTCCCTACCCTCTGTGACTTGTGACAAACAATGATAACTTGCCCATAAGAAGGTGACGCATTGCACTGATTGTGACTGACCACAGTAACTTGTCCTTCATGTTTGGTATGTGTCACTTGAGTGTCTTCAAGCACAAAGGCTGTATTAGTGGCCTGAGAAGTGGATCCAGTTTGCAAACTCCTTGTGTCCAATGCAGACACCGACAGTAGCGGAATGCCGTCATCATCAGAGTCAGATTATTCCAGGCCATCAGGTGCTGGAAGTTCTATGGTGGTGGTGATGTATGGAGAACTACCTGTGACCACAGCAAACCACAAAAGCCAGCATGAGTATAACCCATCACATCTACCTTACTCTCAGTGCTGATTTAATGCTAAGTGTTTACCAACAGTACTAAATGATACCTTATCTCATACAGGTGCTAGTGTTGGCGATACCCCTGATGTTTTTATAGTACCCAAATCACACAATGTTAGTGAGATGTGCAAAGGAAAGTAATCATATTGTAATACAAGTATGCCAGTACACACCTGGGCATATCTACTGGATATGCTTTTCGTACATTGCAGCTTGGCTCCAAGGCACAACACCACATCATGAGACTATGAGGAGCCTGTTTACCCTTTGAGAGAGCCAATAAACTACATCTCCATCAAATGTGGCTCGACCAATGGATGCCTACCATCACATATGCTATACTAGTATAAAGTGGTGTATCATCACATCCCATCATAAGACTGGCTTGCCTCCTGCCTCTTTTAAGAGATGCACACCACAGTTGGTGTTGGCTGTGCCTCCCATTTAGTTTGACATGCCTTGTGCACAACGCTCACTGTGCCTCTTTTCCTATTTTTTTCCATCTTGAAATACCTAACAGCCACTACATATTCCCCATAATATATCTGCAAGTGGGATATTTAATTAATTGCTTGGTTGACACTGCTTTTCCACAATATTAATCCTTAATGTACTTCAGGCCTCATCGTGTCAGATAGTTAAACAGCCTGGTGCCCCTGTACCTGCCATGTTTTTTTAATCCAGAGGATTGTATGCCAAACTATGTTACCATAATTATTCCAGTAGGACAGCAGGGATGCTTACCATTTGTGGTAATGAGGTAAGTGAAACCATGTTAGTGGGTGTATTCCAGGAGCACTGAGACCATGCTATGTTAGTTTTTGTTGTCACTCAGTGCCTAAATAGTGGCTTTCTGTCTGTCCTTGATGTCTGCATTTCAGTGTTCTTCACTAGGACACTGTACTACATCTTTCAAAGATAAATTACTCTAAAAAAGTATTCTAGGTAGGTTGGTCCAAATCCTGACCTTGAATTGACTTATAATGCAAATTCGGCAATCCTGATCTTGATTTGACATATAATGCACATTTGGTAATCCTGCTTGATTTGACAAATAATGTACATTTGGTAAACTTGACCTTGATTTGACATATAATGCACATTTGGCAATCTTGACCTTGATTTGACATATAATGCACATTTGGTAATCCTGACCTTGATTTGATGTTTAATGCACATTTGGTAATCCTGACCTTGATTTGACGAATAATGCATATTTGGTATTCCTCCTCTGTGGTTCTTTAAATAAAGTAATTAGGCATCCGTTGCTTTCATTTATAGTTTTGATATAAAGTATTTCATAAAGTTCTGTATTTACCAGAATATATCTACCAGTTGTTGCCCATTAAAACATGTCTTGTTATTCATTATAATTTATTTATATTTAGAAAACCAAGAGTACAGAATGTACTTTTGCAAATACATCAGATCACCTTGAAAAGATTCTACTGGATGAAAGAGGTATCACAAAATATGGCATTAGTGATAAGATGTCACCCTTTAGAGCCTCATTCAGCTCATACCAGCTGCCAGGCACAGAATTAAACCTTTTGAAAATGTGGTGCCTGAGTCACTTCAGCATGCATGCCATTTCGAGGGAAACTCTGTAGCACAAATGTAGTGGTGATGAGCTTTATATATGCTTCAGTGCCAAATGTAGCCATAGCATAAGGGTGAAATACACATGAAACCTACTAAGGTTCTAGATTACAGCATAGTACTGCATTAAACAGAAGGCAGTGGGCAGTGTAAGCAAGCAATGCCACACAGGGTTTGTAACTGCAGATTTTTACCCTAAGCAGAGAACAAGCAAATAGTACTTAGAAATAGTCTCAAAGATGAATGACCTAGGTTCAAAACTGGATGATGACAGTTAAAAAGACGACAGTAGAGGAAAGAGCATATAGAACAGGAGCACCAAAGTATGTTTGATGTTATGCTATTGAAGAGTCTAAAGAACATACAGCACCCATACCTCAGGTAAATGGGGAGGTAACTGGGCATATAGTTTGGGCTTTATATACCAAAGCAATCCAGGCAGCTTTTGTACTCATAATACAGCTCAGAAAAAACAGTCTTAGACATCCAGAATAATGAGTATGAATCTACTACTGTGGATCTCAGAATAAGTCAGCATCTGATCAGAGAAACTATAACATAATGTTGTTTCTCTTCTGAAGTCCAGTTCCAACCTAATGACTGGATATAGTTATGCAAGTCGAAACCAGTAAATGAGCCTGACTGATATAAGAAGCTATTCTGGGACAATGAGCTGTGGTACAGCATGAATAAAGGATATGTTCACTTTGGTGGTGTTGTTCCTCTACATACATTTCCTCTCATATAAAAAAGGCAAAAGTATTCAGGATTTCTTAGTACACAGTGTTTATAAAAAACCTTGCACTAGTAGTTTAAATAATGTAAAAGTTGTAGGAACCTTCCCTTGTGGAAAATGTTCCATTTGTAAACATATAGTGAATGAGGTAGTTAAAATAAATGGAAAAAATTTTACTACAAGAGCTAAATACTCATGCATGAGTAAAGGTGTTATTTATGTTATATTCTGTGATTGTAATAGATACTATATTGGGGAAACAAAGAGAATGCTAGCAGAAAGAATTAAAGAACATGTTAGGGATGTAAAAAATAACAAAATTAATAGTCCCATTGCTGAGCACTTTAACTCTGTACATCATGGGAACACTGATCATATAAAAGTTTCTATATTGGAACATGTTCCTCTTTATTATAATGATTTAGATGGACAAAAAAATATATTAAGACAAAAAGAATCTAATTTGATTATGAAGTATGGGACTTTACAACCATATGGAATGAATAGAGAATGCAACTGGCAAAGTCTTATCTAAAACTATGGCTTTAAATATATATTATATATGTGATTTAATTATTTGATTGTATAATTGATTGATTGTTTGTTCTTGTATATATTGTCAAGTGTTTTATGAGTTTTATTGTCTTACTCTGTAAAGGCTGTTGGCCGAGGCGCTAGAAAAAGGATTTATTTCAACTGAATAAATTTTATCTGGAAGGTAGAGCTGGGATTCACTGTTGGTCTTTATTGTTGCTTATATACCTTGATTTTCCTTGTTGTTTCATTATAACATAATGTTGTTTCTCTTCTGAAGTCCAGTTCCAACCTAATGACTGGATATAGTTATGCAAGTCGAAACCAGTAAATGAGCCTGACTGATATAAGAAGCTATTCTGGGACAATGAGCTGTGGTACAGCATGAATAAAGGATATGTTCACTTTGGTGGTGTTGTTCCTCTACATTTTCAAGTTATGTTTAAACAAGTTTTCAGTTTTTAGTACACTCTGCAGATGCCTTTTTTTCAGTTTACACACGTACAACAAGATTCTGAAAACTCAAGCATTTTTCCTTGCTAACCTTCAGTCTCAGGACATAATCACAAAGGTCCTGATGACAAAATGCACCTGCCCTTCCTGATATCTGAAAATAATTTTAAAACAACATTCATAAATTTAAAAAGTCCAGCTCTACTGTTTCTGGTGCTCCCAAACTAGAGCAGTTATTCTGGTGCCCTTGGCCGATGTAACAGTGTTGGGAAGTATGGTGAAAGGCAAAAGCATAGACAGCTAAGATGGGAGGTGTGATGAGAATATATTAATAATGTGCTATAGCTTAATAATACAAGCAGAGGAGGTTCTAAGGGAGTAATTTCATAAGTTTTGCTAATAAAATAATTCAGTGGTATAAACAAAAACTTAAACCATATCACATCTTTGTAATCTCTTCTTCGTAATGTATATGTCCCTATGTTATATGGTGAGATAGATATAGGCATGCTAATTATATATGGCTCTGACATAATGAAGTATGACAATGAACAACATAAACCTCCCAAACGTATGTATGTACATACACAGACCTGTGCATGTGAACACACACACACACACACACACACACACACACACACACACACACACACACACATGCACACACACACACGTGCGGGTGCGCACGCCACACAAACACACACATACACACACACACACACACACACACACACACAAACACGTGCGGGTGCGCACGCATATCCACACACACACACACACACACACACACACACACACACACATGCACGTACGCATGTACATACACAAACACGCACTCACACGCTCGCGCACATACATGCAACATACGGGAAAAAAAATTAAAGCATTAATACAGAGAAGGTGGGGGAGGGTGAAAGAGGCCAGGATGAAGACAGTGACAAATGACCCTTATGAAACAGTAACTAGCTGCTTTCCCAGTTATGCTTGTCCTTTTCTGTTCCAGTAAATAACGCCCATTAAGAAATGATACATATATAATTTTCTTTTTCAGCTGGTGTGAGACGAGCTCTGTAGGTCTACTCAGTAATGCATTCTTTGATTTGAGATATTTTCAAACAGATTTGTTGGGGAATTGTGTCTTCCCTCTGGGAGATCCATGAGTCTGAATTGCTTCCCCTTCTTCCGTGAATGAACGCATTAGCATTTCTCAGTGAGATCTTCAAAGGCATTAACCTTAAAAAAATTACATTTAAAAGGGTGTAGGGGGGAGGGGAGAGTCACCTCCCAGCTATTTTTTTCCCATTATGTGTCACTTCAGATAAATCTTTCTGCAATGTCTTCTATGTGAAGGCTGGTTTTCCACACCATATTATACTTGACTTCTCTTAACTCTAGTGATTGTAAATTGATCTTACAAAAGCAAGTCTCAAGTCATGCTGTCTCTGTTCCCCAGCACGGCAACCAAGAGAAAAGAAGTCAAAATTAATAGAAGAGAAAAATGATTTGGAAATGTGACTTACATAAATCTCCGTGCCATAAAATCCATCTTGGTAAACAACCCTGTAAAAACAGAAGAGAAAAAATGTCACTATAAGCACTGCATACTGTGGTACACTCCAAGATTGTCATCCATGAATATGTGCTACTGCTTTACAGTTCCCAGCACATCCAGATGTTGACATCTGCCAGCAGACATTTGTGTCAAATTTAGTTTATTCATTATGTGTAGGCTCTACCAGCTAGACTGCGATTTAGTGTATATTTCAAACTGCTAGGCTATTGCCTGTTACTGTCCATTTTGTTACCCAAAATGTAACAAACAAATTGTAAAATGAGTGCAAGTAACATCTTTCTAGACTTAATGACATTAAAACATGTGAAAATCTAAAATTATTATTACTGAAAACATACCATCGTACCATTTTACCAGAGCATAAATCATTATAATATCCATAATGAAAAAATCTATCAGTAGTGTACAGTGCCTAACTATTGAAATTATGTTGAAAATAGCTTTTCACTGGCTATTTACCATGGAGCTTCATGTCTTGCCACCAGTTCAGGTAGCTTTATTTCTGTCCCCCTTGGCTAATTATTCTTATGACCAGATTGACACAGCTGAGGGGTAAAAATAATTGTCCCATTTAATCAACTACCCAGACTCAGAGCTGTACTAGTCAATTTTTTTCTCCACTTAGCCTTACAGATCCCTCTGTAAATATACTTTATACATAGCAATTATCACCCTGAACCTTATCAGACTAGCAAGTCATTTTTTTTCACAAACTCAACTATGTTCTACCAGCTTGTCTGTAGGCAGATCTCACCTTCAAACACATACTTAGCTTTTACCTTTATAAAGTAAAAAAAAACAAATAAAAATAAAAATAAAAAAAAAATAAAACTTGAGTGGCCCTTAAAAATAAAACTGTTGTTAATAAAAGAATAAAATGAATTGAGTTATATTTCAATATTCATTATTCTCACATTTTATACAGCCAAGAAAATGCAACAAATAATGTTTATGGACTTCATTACAACTGTTACTTTGTTGGCAATAAAATACTTCTATCTTAACCTGTTCATCAGGGAAATCTGTTTTGTTTGCACTGACACTGTTATAATTGAACTACTGACTGAAACAGTAACTTTTGCAATTTACGGGAAGCCATTGTTATCTCTAAAATTGATTGGTTTACAGCCTTGTTATATTTATTCATCTGACATCTTTGTTAACACTTTCAGACTGCATCGCACCAATACTGTACGGATCTCATCCATATATCTGGGCATGTGCAACTCTCTGTATGAGAACTTCCTCATCTTATCAAATGCCTGTGATGAATACAGCTGCAAAGGACAGTGTTCAAAATGACAACTATCTTAAAGTATGTGCAATAACTTTTATAAGTGACCATGTAGAATTAAGATTAATGCATGCACATTGTTTTATAACTGTGTTTGTATTCCCCTTTTAAAGTTTGTAAGTGAACATTAAACAATCCTGGTCTACTCTCCTGAGATTATGACAACTTTGCTGCTTTGAGAAGTGAATACAGTTCTCTTATGAGTCAATGCCAATCAACTCGCATCGTGGTTTGTGAGTAAAGAGTAAGCTAGTAGACGGATACCCCGTCTGTCGAACCGTGCAACGTTCAAAATACACGTATTCCATGGAAATATTTCAAATAAATGCCCAACAGTAAACCAAAGTCAGAAGAAAAGTTTCAAGTAGCATACCATAGACAATAAGAAACAACTAGAAAACAACTGTACAGTCAAGAAAGACTTCAAATCCATTAATACATTTCTTAGGGTATAAATCCCAGACTGGTGTGCTGTACACACATCTTCAGCTTAAATATATCACATCTTAAAATAAAACCTTCATACTCACACAGTTTTTCACATTAAACCAAGGTAATGTTTCATATACAAAAGGCAGTTGCAGGTGTAGATGCAGTGAGATTATTTATTCTTGTATAATTATAGGCAGCAAAGTCATTTCAGCAAAAAATGGCATTTTCTTCTGAAACAATAAAGTCATGGCCAAAAATAAAGTCATGGCCAAAGGCTAAACTACTACAAGAGGGTCTGGAGTAAGAATGGCAATTGGTGCCCCCTTTCTACATCATCATGTATGTGCATAATGGTGTAGGTTGCAGTCATCCATCCACAGTTTTCACTGAATTATTCTGGACACTGTTATCCTATCCACGACCATCTATCTCCAATACTTTAATGACTCATTCATTCCTCTTGACCCATGGCATTCTACAGCACAGGGAAGTGAAAATGTGAAATCCTGTCTGCCATCCAGTAGGGATTAAGAGATTTTTGGTATGCTCCTAACAGGCACTTCCTATTGGCTGGAAAACATTGGGCAAAGTGCCCTCTGTGGGAAGGTGTAAAATGCATCCTTTCACGCTTCCATGATTTTATGTAGATTGTGTGCATACTCCTTGGTGAGCTTATAGTTCCCAAAGTTCCTTGTAGTAGCTCTGATCCTGAGCCTTACCCCTGGTGGAGCTTTTGTGATAGTTCTCCTTCACCAGCCCTCTCCTAGATAGATGAACTGGCATTAACCACTCAGTCCCATCATATCCCGGATGATGACTCCAGCTCTGTAGTTACCAGATGAGTTCAGGATATCTGGCAACAGTCAAACCCTAAACTTCTGTGCTGTAAAGCTGGCTCCTGAGTTATAGTTTAGCAATGAACACTTCACTGAGCTTAACAGGATGACTAAACATTTCTCAAAAATCACCAGCTCAGAGAAACAGGCATTTTTATATGATGTGGCAAGCTGGAAAACGGTTATATTAAAGCAGTAGTGTAGTGACCTCCCTGTGTATGAAGACACGAATATTTTTTGTCACTTGTTAAAAGGGCATCCATCAAATTTTGATTCACTTACATGATCATAAATCTTGTACAACAAAACAATGATCACATTTTCTTATGAAGGAAATGATTACTTCATAACCCATTACCAGGATAAATTTAGGTGTAAACATACATTTATTATTTTTTTCTGGATGCTTAATGTCAACATAAATTTTAAACTTTCATGTCTGTGTAATAATGTGCTCAGTGTGTATGACAAAACTGATTTTATCCACATCTTCAGGCTGTCTTCCTCTAGTCTCATGTCTTATCGTAGTAAAACAGACATAATGTGTTTCATACATTTTTTTATATCCAACTGTTTATACATGGCTAAATTTCACACATACTTAAGTATTTCTCACTTCAGAATCAATAATTTACATGAGTTACTTTTCAGTGAAATTAATGCCAGTTTTGTTTTTCTGACAGTAGGTAGCCTTGACAATGTTGACACATACCAGCTTCCAGTCACTGACCCATGAGCAGAGGTAAATTTTGTTGCTGGTGAAAAACTGAAATGACCCTCACAAGTTGCCCTTACCATGCTTTTTAAATGTTGGACAAAGGTTTAAATATTATCCCAAGTTCCTTAACTTTTCAGGTAATTCTTCCTTTTAAATATACATATACGTTTTCATTCAGATTGGAATCCACTCTATTTTATACTCATCTGGTTTCCAGGCAAAACGGTCAACTACAGCTACCAGCACTGCTTTTAGTAAATATTTATTTCTGACTCTTGAATCTTCATTAAAACTACCTTCAGCATATTCTCTCATGCAGCTTTGTGTTCTCAGGTGGAATGAATCATCAGCTCATCTAGTTTTATTGACACCCCCCCCACCTGAATGTTATTGTAGCTTTTCAAGTTATCCTAAAGCCTATCAGCTCTCCAGTTCTTTAAATAGTAAATATTTGGAAGTATTATCTTTTATGAAAAAAGTGCTTTCCTACTTCACCTAAATATTGCTTGTAGTTCCTACCTGTAAAAGCTGTTAATAGCAGCCGATTAAAATGACTTGAATAGCATAATGTGGGTCATTACCTCATTCTATCTAATCCAGGGAGAACATTTGAAGAGGCCAACCCACTTAGTTTCTGCTCCTCCTTTCCCCTTTCCACTTTACAAAAAAAAAAAAAAAAACATTTCCAAGCTTGTTTCCTGCCTTTCCTGTAAGTGGTCTAGCCCAGATACAGATTTGCTGTATCCAGGACTGCTTGTAAGCTTCTGAGCCCCCAAGCCTTTCTGTGTTGGAGGGAAGCTTTCTAGCTTAATTTTGTTTCTTAGAACTAGCCAGTTTTCTAGTTTCAGTACTCAAATCTGTTTCTTTGAGCTCAGCACTTGTTCAGAGCTCATTGTAAGCACTAAATAAGCTACAAATTACTACAGCACTCAACTTTCCTCACTTGTCTAGAGGAAAACAGTTTTTAGTACTTAATAAATAAGCACCTACCCAGGCATGTATAAGGGTGTTTTCTCCTGTCTACCTGATGAATCTGGGCATCTTGGGACAATGCAGCAATTGCCTCATGTACACAGTCAACCCTCTCCTCCTACCACCCAACAATACAACCTGTGAGAGATGCACTTATATAACAAAACTGGAAGCAAAGCTGTCTTCACCCAAGACTGGACTAGACAGTCAAGAGAAGAAGGTAAACACTTGCACCACACCACACCACACTCATCACATAGTCCCTCAAAACCTACACCATCAAAAAACACACATAGAAACACAAAACACACACCTACTTTCATGGAGGCTCTCAACAAAAATCTTCCCAAGCAACAGGGACCTCCAAAGCAGAAATGCAAGCAATATCCACCCCCCCAACACAACCCAAATGACACATAGCCCACAAACTCAGTGTGCCACTCAACCACAGCCCTTAAGGCATAACAATGTACCCAACACACTAGTCATAGGTGACTCTAAAGTCAAGCACACTGATGTTCCAGTCACCAGGCTAAACAAGGAGAAAGTTGGTGTCAGGTGCCAGGATCCGCCACATAACACACGCACTCAGGTCACTCCATAAGAAGCACAAATATGACTCTGTCATTGTCCATGTTGGTGGGAATGACCTGAGACATAACTCCCTGGACTACATGAAAAAAGACATGGAGGTGCTGGCCAATCTTGTAGCCCAGGTAGGTATGACCCTAGCCCTGAGTAGCATCCTGCCATCACCCAGAATGATACCACAGTACAAGGACAAAATTATTGACTTCAACAATTGGCTAAGCTTCTGGTGTCATTCTAAGGGGATCCAGTATCTGTCTGCCTGGGATGATATGAACGACAAACCATGATGATTTGCCAGAGATGGCCTGCACCTGTCACCCTTGGGATTCCGGATACTGACTAAGGCTCTTGCCACCCCTATAGTGCCTTTTTTAGGCAAGGTTCAAATGACAAATTCACCACGGTAACAGGTACAAGCAAGCAAAATCTGAGTGTAATGCTACTCAATGCTAGAAGTCTAAACCTCAAAATGCATTCACTCGAGGCACTCCTTAAAATGGAGAACATCGACATCTGTGCAGTGACAGAGACCTGGTTCAAGACTCCAGAGAGCACCCCTGCATCACCAGGCTATAATTCATACCACACCTTTCGGCCACCTGACCTGGACTGAAACACTAAAGGCAGAGGCATGTTTATATTCATTAAGGATATCCACACCTCCAGGCTAGTTGCTCAGCATAATGCATCTGAGATTATCCAAGTGCAACTAACTCTGGGCAAGACCACAATCCAAACTGTAGTTTGCTAAAGATCCCCCACCATGCCCCAGGATTCCCACTCCTCATTTCTTGATACACTGGAAAATATTAGGGTACAACCTAACACCCTAATAATGGGCGATTTCAACTACCCCATCATTAACTGGGAAAACTATTCATGTACCAACTCTTGTGCTCAATGTTTTCTGGAATTCATAAATTCCAATGCCTTGGATCAACTTATCCACACCCCAACCAGGGGCAGCAGTATCTTAGACCTGGTCATTACCACCATGGGAAACCGGTGTTCTACACCAGAGGTCAATTCCTCATTGGTCAGATCCCACCACAAGCTAATCACCCTAGACATCCACATCCCGCCCCCACCCCCCATTAGGGAAACCACTATAAAAGATTTCTCCAAAGCCAACTTCATGCTTCTTAAGACAGAAGTGGCAAACTTCACGACAACCATGCTGATGGACAATAGAGGTACGACTGCTGAATCCTACACAAATGCACTTTATAAGCACTTACACGAGTGCATGGATCATGCAATCCCTAACAGAATCAAGATGCTATCCTCCAAAAAAGGAAGCCAATCTGGTGGTCCCCTGCCATAAACAAACTCTACAACAGAAGAAAGAAACTGTTGCAAAAAGGTTTAAAATCCAATGACTGGAGGAACTCCCTGGTCAGCCTCAGTAAGAAGCTAAGATCCCTCATAAAATCCTCCAAAGCTAGTTACGAAAACAAATTGCCACTGATTCTGAAGACAACCACTAAGCATTCTATAGCTATGTCAAGAATCTCAATGGCAATACTCAGATCTGCTCTGAGTTACAGCACAATGGCACTAAATATACAGAACCAACTGATATTGCCAACATCCTGGCAGATAGGTTCAGTGCTAACTTTACCCCCCTCACCCCCTAAAGGGACCATCTCTATACCAGACGAATGGAAAGTTCCTGTAATCACAACTGCACAGGTGAATAACACACTCCAAAGCCAAGAACACAGCATCCATGGGACCTGACAACATCCCCGGCTGCATTCTGCACGAACTACAGAACAAACTGGCACCCCACTTAAGTGCTATGTTTAATCATAGCCTCACCTCAAGCTTTGTGCCCACTGAATGGCACACAGTGATGGTTATCCCACTTCACAAAGGGGGAGCCACCACGGATACTGGAACTACCGCCCCATTAGCCTGATGAGCCTGGTCTGCAAGGCTATGGAACGTATCATCAAGAAACTTATAAACAATGACATTGGTAATCTCCAAACTCTGGACCGGGTTTGTAAAAGGCAGATCATGTCTCATAAACCTGATAGACTTCTTTGTGGCAGTCACCAATGCCGTAGATGAGGGTAAGGTGGTTCACACAGCCAATCTAGATCTCGGCAAGGCTTTTGGCACCATCCCGCACTCTGGAATTATAGATAAACTCACTAGACTAGGTATAAATCCCTATGTCACAAGATGGGTTGCCAACTGGCTCACTGACAGAACCCACACTGTGAAAGTAGCAGACTCCAAATCCAACTTCAGACCAGTGACAAGTGGAGTACCACAGGGTTCAGTCCTGGGTCCTCTCCTGTTTGGTATCTACTTCTTTGAAGTACAGGCTAACACAGAAGGTCTTTCGCTAATGAAGTTCGCAGATGACTGCAAACTAGGAGCCATAATCAAAACTCCTAATGATGTGGACATCCTACAAAAGGGCCTCACTGAGACAGATGCCTGATGTTAAAGCCATGGCCTCAAGCTCAATGCCAAAAAGTGCATTGTCATCCCTTTTGGTAAAAACTCTGTACTCATGAACTACCACATAGGCGGTAGACTACTTAACACTGAAAGTGTGATAAAAGACCTTGGGACACAGGTGGACAGCAGTCTCTCCTTTGATAATCACATCGCCACAGTAGGCAGGAAATCCTTATATGTGGCACACCTCATCACAAAAGGTTTCTCATCCAGGAAAAAAAGAGGTCATTGTTCCCCTCTACTTGTCACTCATTAGACCCATTATAGAGTACAACACCCCTTTTGGTATGTACCTCACAAGGCATCTACAACAACTGGAAAGGCCGCAGAAATACCTGACAAAGAGGATTACTAGCCTCAAACAGTTGCCCTACGCAGACCATCTCAAAAAACTCCAGCTTTACTCCATTGCATATCGCCTACTCAGAGGCAATCTTTGCCTTGACTAACATACAAATCTATGTCAAACCCAGAGCTGTTGGACATGCTCCACTTAAAGAAATCCCAATCCCTTCGAGCTACATGCTCTAGGGACCTAAACCTTGTCATCATAATAAACAGAACATGCTGGAGGGATAGATTCCTGTCCCAGAGACTTACCATACTCTGAAACAAACTACCTGTCTATATCAAACGAAGCTCCTTAATAGCATTTTTCAAGAAAAATCTTGATGATTGGATGGGGGATAGGAAATTCACCCCGGGAATCACTTCTGTGGCTCTGCTCAACAGGGCACAGGAAAATATTTTTCTTGGATGGCGAAAGCCAGGGTACCTTTTGGCTAGACTTATATAGACCCTAGGGCCAATAGCCTAGAACCTACCTATGAATCTATGAACCTAAGATGAGGTGACTATCATTCAAATACTGCAGATGAGCTGAATTCTCTAAAATACCACCTTTGAGCTTATCTGCATGCCTTACTAAATCAGTTTAACTGAATATCACGAAGGGAAAAGATAGCACAAGAGAACAGTTGGAGCGCTGACCTTGTTAAACTTTTAAAAAGAAAAATACTTTCAAATCTTTCTGAAAGATTTAACATCTCTGATAAGAAGACACTGGTTAACAAACTCCTCATGCAAAACAAATAGACTCTAATGATTTCCTTTAAGACAATGTCTAATGCAACCTCACTACTATTGTTGATTTTTTTCATGCTGAATTTTTGTTTTATTCACAGATGTGAATGTTTCTGGATAATAATTTTCTAATTAGACTTTGGTACAAAAGCTGAAAAAAATCAATCTGCATACTACTGCAAGTTTTAGCCCATTGGAAATCTCCTTAATAATAGAGCTTCAAATCACTTTCCTATGCCTTTAGCCTTTCCTAACATTTTTTTTTTTCATTTGAGAAAGTGGTAGGATTGTAAATGTCAGCACTGCAGGGCCTTACCTAGACTGTAACTTTTCTGACTTACCTGCACTCTTTTGAGCAGTGTAATGCTAGATCATAAAATAATCTGTGTTTTGTACATTCATTCAGGGTTGGGGGTTACTTATTGCCTATTCTGGCACTCTACAGACATATGACAGACAATCAGTATTGGATAGTAGTTCATTGCAGGATACACAAACATTCCCACTCACAAACTGCATATCAGTAATCTAGAGGACAGTCTATTTATCAGCATATTTTGGAATGCAGGAGTCAAATGAGGACCCTAGAAAATGCTGACTTGGATGTAGGATGTTTATACACATTCTTCATAAAAGGTGCACATCATTCATGAACTGTGTTAAACAAGTCATTGCCCTTAGGCAGTAATACTAACCACTGCACCATCGACTCACCTCATCTGCTGTAATTTATGCACAGCACTATGATTTTTGCTTTCAAATTTAGCCTTGTTCCTCCTGGATTTACTGATTTTCTTAATAAAGTTAGGCCAATTTAATGAAATAACTGAATATGCATATACAAAAAAATCTTTACTTACTGTTTGGGATGTAGAATCTGAAAACCTTCTTTTCAGAAAGATAAGAGATCCATCCTGTTTCTGACTTTGTGCTGTGATTTTTTAATGTGCAGAGGTTATGATAAGTCACCCTCTTTTATAATGTCTCATGTTTAGCACTTGTTTCCCTTTATCAAATATAAAAAACCCACTGGGAGGGAGGGAGGTGCTTGTGTCATCCTCCTATGGGCCAGTGATCAAGCAACCACAATCCTCACTACTGACACCAGTGGGGAGGGGAAAGTTCACTGCGAGAAAAATAGATGCACACAGTATTTTCAGATACAGGTCTCTGCACCAAGTACAGTTTCTCTTAAGAGCACACAGGGATTGCATACTCCAATCCTAGGGATGGGCTTTCTCTCCAAACCCCAAATAAGACACCCCACTGGCCACTATAGAGCTGGGTCCTTAGCCGGGTGTTCCAAGGCAAGTCCTCCACCACCAGCTCTATGAAATCAGTGCTCTCAGTTTCCCTGTTCAAAGAAACTATCATACACACTCTCTTTGAAATTTTGATTTTCACACACACACCCACCTTGGATAGTCTGGCACAGCTTACCTGCTCTGCCACATCCACCCAGTCTATAAGGTAGATTTACTGCTACCAGAACACCTGGAACCAGCTACTTTAAGGCTCTTACTAGGGTACCGAATTCCACTTAATAAAATTAATACTCATATAAATGGTAGTGCGAACCACCCAAAATACTCCGGTACCGCCAATAAGCGACTCAATGCAGGTAGACACCACGTAGAATCTTTAAATCACACAGATTTAATCCACATAACGCCAAAATACGTACAGCAACAATAATAGATAAAAAGTGATAAAAAGGTGTTGCGAACAACACTCTAGACTGTCATAGCACACAAAAACAGGCTAAACGCCAACAGCAGTTTAGCGCTTTCAACCAAATGATACTGGTCTTCCTCAGAACTGCTAGTGAAAGCGTTCTTTTCGTTTAAAAAACCTTTTTGGCACCAAGAGGTGTGTCATTTCTTAAAGGCGCTACAACAAAGTCACATATATAAAAAACATTGCATTAATAGCTATTAAAATATGTAACATAATGTACTAAGACTTCATAACACCTGTTAAAACCCGCTTGTTTTGCACATTAGCATAATATTTAAATTGAATTCACTTTATATAACCTGATGTAATGGTAACTGTATCAATATTAATGCATTATAGATATAAATATTGCAATATTTATGATCAAATGTTGATAAAATATTACTAATATATGACATAAACTAATAATGCTACATGTTTACTAAAAAAATATATAATTGATACTTACAACTATTCCTATTAAATAACAAAGTAAAGAACCCACATAATAAATATTAAATATTAATAATTACAATGATTTTGGACATTCAATATATCCAATATATATAAATACTGTTGTAATAATTAATAATATACAGAATGGTAGTGTTGCTTTCTGTATAACAAACACCCAATATTTAATCAATATATACTAAAAAATAATAAACTAATATAATAATAAACTTTTAATGGATATATTATCGTTCAGTCCAGGTGGGCTGGTTGTGTCTAAGTACAATTGCCACCAAGCCTCCCTAGTTACCCCTAGGCATTGATTTGACCGATTCTGGCATTATAGAATTCAACAATTTTTTTGATGTATGTGGTTTCAACTTTATTAGTTTACTGATGAAATATCATGATGAGAGATTGAGTAAGTGTATTCATGAAGTGGAAGTGTTAAATACACAGATAGTTAATGATTTATTGTTTAAAGATTGGGAAAAATTATACAACAAGCAATATCTTGAAGCTAAAAAATGGGCTAATACCCTATGTAAGAGGAAATTTGACAAAATTAAGAGGGATAGAGAACAATATCAACGACAACTAGCATATGTATGGCCGAGAAAACATAATTATGTAGAGGGTCAACATAAAGGGGGTATTAATTATGATCAAGATGCAACGTTGGGAGACGAGACCCACAATTACAATGCTGTTAACAAGGGCAATCATTATTGTCCGGATT
Organism: Protopterus annectens; assembly: GCF_019279795.1. Lineage (NCBI taxonomy): Eukaryota > Metazoa > Chordata > Ceratodontiformes > Protopteridae > Protopterus > Protopterus annectens. The sequence goes on from NC_056733.1 coordinate 20,853,240, forward strand.
TTCGGACACAACAGAGGGACCACTATCCACCGTACCAAAGAAGGGGTCCAAGGACATTTGCCAGGGGGAACTGGCAAGAGGGAATGCCCCAACATCGATATTAATTAGTAATTTGAATACAGTGAACAATGCATCTACTTATACAGCTCATTTAGGTGATAGCTATCATGGAGTTTATATGATGAATGTTGATAATGATATTGTAGTTAAAGGTAAAGTTTTGTCGTATCGACATTTTAACATTTATAATTACACGGATTTACAGGTTAATAAAGTACACTTTTCTTTATTTGAGAAGGGGCTGAAATTCATACCTAACCCCAAGTTCTCCCTTACTGATGTATTGATAGATTTTAAAAAGTATATTAGAAAAATAAACTTGGAAGTTTTTTTTAAAGAGAAAAATATTATGAAAAGCAATAATATGGAAAGAGGTGATATTAATGATTACAATTTGTCTATCAAGAGCAAGTTTACACCTCCGAATCACCCTATTATTGACACCTTTGACAAGGTAGTCACGAGGGAGATATATAGTGAGTACAACCAGATAAAGAAGATGAAGGAATTTAGTAATATGACATTGGATGAAATGAAATTACTCCAATCCTTGAGAAGCAACAATACCATAAGATTGATGAAACCCGATAAAGGGGGGGGCATTGCCATATATGACAACATGATTTATACACAAAAAATCTATGAGATTTTACATAATACAGGGAATTATGTAACAGTATCTAGGAATGAATTACATATTGCCTACCGTAGAATTGATTCTTATATTGAAGAATTTTTATTGGATGGGAGAATTACCAATGAGATTTATAAATTTATCAAAGTAGAACATCCAAAGTTAGCCACCATGGTGGGCATTCCTAAGATCCATAAAGATGTCAATGACCCTCCATTTAGGCCTATAGTATCGGGTAGTCATTCAAAAACTTACAAGATGGGGAAGTTCATTGACACTATTTTGAAAAATCTTTATACTCTCATCCCACATATGGTTAAAGACTCGTGGTGTTTCCTTTCCAAGTATCCAGTTTCTTACACTGAGAAAACTCATCCTAAACATATAATCACTACTGATGTGATTGATTTGTTTTCATGTATTCCAAAGGATGAGGGGTTAGAAGCATTTTCCAGCAGTTTGAGGAGACATACAGACTTGGAATGGGACACCATTGGTCTTTTAACGGAAATGATGTCATTGGTCTTAGAAAACAATTTCATTTATTTTGAAGGTGAAATATTTAAGCAGACTAGGGGTGTAGCGATGGGAGCTGCTTGTGCCCCCATCTATGCTAACTTAGTTATGCTTAATTGGGAGGATGAATTCTTATTCAAGAATTCATACTTTTCCAATGTTACATATTATTCCAGATTTCTGGATGACTTGTATATGTTGTGGCCAGGGAGTGAAGATGATTTGCAAACTTTTATGGAATCAATCAAAAGCAGTAGTGAGTATTTAAAATTTACGCATGCTATTGATTTAACGGGTTTACCATATCTAGACACATTGGTAACTCATTGTGATGGAAAGGTGACATCTAAAATACATAGGAAGAGTACTTTTTCCAACAATTACTTGGACTATACTAGCTGCCACCCTCCTAAGGTCAAATATAACGTCTTTAAGGGACAATGTATTAGAGCCGCAAGGATGGTTTCGGAGCTAACAGATGTGGAAAAAGAATTAAAACAAATTCAAAGTTACTTCTCACAACGAGGATATCCAGGAAGTATGATGGAAGATATTATTTCTTACATATTGGAACACTGGGGTACCAAGTACAAACCATTATTGGGGTCAGGAGATATTCAAATCTCTCCTAATTTGAATAATAAGGGTGTGGGACCCAGTTATTTAAGGGCTTGCATTATACCATACAATATTGGTACTGATAATATTAAACAAATCATTCTCAAGTTTTGGTATTTGATAAGTAGTGATCAATATTTAGTTAACATATTGGGCAACAAACCTAATTTTGTATATAGGATGGGTTATAACATGAAAAAACTATTAGAATACCATACAGTAGGTAATAGGAAGACTACGCCATACACAGGCAGCAGGAAATGTGGCTTTTGCAATTACTGCAAATATATGTATTGCGATAATAAAATTACATTAGACAATGGACACAAAAGTATTATTAAATGTAAAAGTGGAAATTGCAATACTAAACAAGTTATATATTTAGCCAAGTGTGTTTCTTGTGAGGCATTTTATGTTGGGCGAACTGAACGTGTTTTAAAAAAGCGTATATATAACCATTTATACAGCATTAGGGTGAAGGATTTAACTAATGCCCTGTATAGACACATCCATTTGTTAGGTGTAGAACATACTTTCAAGTTTTTAATATTGGAGGTAATTCCAAGCAATCCTAGGGGAGGTGATCTCAAAGGATTGATAGCTTTTAGGGAGGCTTGGTGGCAATTGTACTTAGACGCAACCAGCCCACCTGGACTGAACGATAATATATCCATTAAAAGTTTATTATTATATTAGTTTATTATTTTTTAGTATATATTGATTAAATATTGGGTGTTTGTTATACAGAAAGCAACACTACCATTCTGTATATTATTAATTATTACAACAGTATTTATATATATTGGATATATTGAATGTCCAAAATCATTGTAATTATTAATATTTAATATTTATTATGTGGGTTCTTTACTTTGTTATTTAATAGGAATAGTTGTAAGTATCAATTATATATTTTTTTAGTAAACATGTAGCATTATTAGTTTATGTCATATATTAGTAATATTTTATCAACATTTGATCATAAATATTGCAATATTTATATCTATAATGCATTAATATTGATACAGTTACCATTACATCAGGTTATATAAAGTGAATTCAATTTAAATATTATGCTAATGTGCAAAACAAGCGGGTTTTAACAGGTGTTATGAAGTCTTAGTACATTATGTTACATATTTTAATAGCTATTAATGCAATGTTTTTTATAAATGTGACTTTGTTGTAGCGCCTTTAAGAAATGACACACCTCTTGGCGCCAAAAAGTTTTTTTAAACGAAAAGAATGCTTTCACTAGCAGTTCTGAGGAAGACCAGTATCATTTGGTTGAAAGCGCTAAACTGCTGTTGGCGTTTAGCCTGTTTTTGTGTGCTATGACAGTCCAGAGTGTTGTTCGCAACACCTTTTTATCACTTTTTATCTATTATTGTTGCTGTACGTATTTTGGCGTTATGTGGATTAAATCTGTGTGATTTAAAGATTCTATGTGGTGTCTACCTGCATTGAGTCGCTTATTGGCGGTACCGGAGTATTTTGGGTGGTTCGCACTACATTAGTTGTTGGTTTCAGATATAAATGGTAGTGTTAAACCAAGCAACAAGACTTTCGGGAACATGGTGCCACAGTGCCACTAAATAAATGAAAGTACTTCTAAAGGTTAAATATTTTCTAAAAGACCAGCCACAATGAAAGGTTTAGATATATTTAATAATAAATAAAAACATGAGAATACTGAATATCTGTTTACAGTAAACACCAGAGTTCCATTCAGAGGAAATATAAAAAAACAACAAAGATGGAAAGACTCATGCAGATACAGAAAACACACCATTTAGCTAATCTCACTGTGATGCCCGTGCACTGGCCCAGCAATCAAGAAGGCTCAACCCTCACCACTAACACAAGTTAGGGGCATCCATATAGGGAAATGATAAGAAATACACACACAGTAAAGTACACTTTCCCTTAAGAGCACACAGAGATCACAGTCAGTCTGGGGCTGGTTTCTCCCTTTCTCTCCAGGTCACTGATCAGACTCCCCACTGGCACAGCTATAGGGTTCAGATCTCAGCCTAGTGGGCAAGCTAAAACCTCCAGCACCCACTCTGTCCAGCCAGTGCTCCATGTCCCTGCCCAAGTCGCTGACAAACACACAGACACACACTCACACACGCTTTGAGATAAGAGTTTTATACAACCACACAGACACTCCTGGGGAAGGCTGGCACAGGTTCTCCAGCTGTGCCCCTTTTCTGCCTAGTCCAAATGGTAAGTGTGACTGAACATCAAGGCTTATTAGAGTGACTTGGTACAGTATCACTATATACATGCAATGTACTCTAGAGCTTAAATTAACTCTATATAAAACAGCCACAGTTGAAAGGTTTAAACAAATTTAATAGTAAATAATAAAAACACAAGACAATACTTATTACTACACAGTGCTAGTCAAGAGTTCAGAGATCACAAAGAAATACTTGAAATAATACCTTAGAAAAGTTCTGACATCAACACAGAAAAATACTTATGTCTAATCTTCTTAATTCCTAGCTATTTCTAAGAGAAAACAAAGTTCTAAATACCTTACATATAGAGCAAAGCAGTGCTGGTTATGTTGGGTGTTCTCAAGACAAAATGCTCAGAGCTCTCTGATTCTTACTCTTTAAACTTGATAACACAGAGCTGCTTCACATGACATCATTCTTCACACTTCTCTGGTGTTTCCAGACTAACATAAACTACATTTACATTCTTTACACCTGGTCAGAAACCAGAGGAATAAAGGGCATTTATACATGCAAATTCTAGCCATTAACTCTGGTCTTAAAACAATAGGCAGGATGCTTCCCTCTAGACATATTGGCTCCAAATTTTGACATCAAGGATAGTCATAAAATGCTTGACTTCACTTTCTTACAGCAAAGTGGACTGTTGTTACATTTTTGCAGTTCAATATCCAATGCAGTCTTTTCACATTTAAGAGAACAAGCCTGTGGCTTACATTAATATTTGCAAATGACAGAATTATCTACAAAATTCTATCTGGCTAGGCTGGCAGCCTTTACCTATCTTCACACTCACTATATTTTTTTAACTGACTGCAAAGTTACTGTTCCCTAGTTATTAAAGCAAGGCAAGATGAAAGTGGATGAGTGTCTTGTAGCTCCAAAAACAGAGTGCACTCCTCACATATCTCACTACTATTCAAATACAATTATAGTGCTGGCTACAGAATGACATCACGTCTGGTGACCTGACTCTATGGTTTTACACTGCTGTCTCATTAGAAACTGGGCCAGGATCTGGCAATGATGTAGAACTTTAGCTAAGATTTATTACAGCATCTGGAAACTGTAAAACAATTCCAGTACTTCTACCCTTTCTGCAGAAACTAACAAGCCATTCTCTGGCACTTCAGTGTAGCAATTAGTTCACCACTAAGGACAATAGAGCAGGATCCCAGCCCCAGCTTTTCACAGACATTGCTGCAGTCAGACCTGTGAGATAATATCTTTATGGCCTAAACCAAGTCATTTAATTTCAGACTATTTTTCTTAAGGTTAGCTGGCCTGAACTTAACCCTTTCCCTTTTAGTATTCTCTCTTAAAATATATACATGTCATCAGTTACAACAATATAGTCTTGCATACATGTATATTCCTTTTTTGTCCAGCAGGACCCACTGTTGATACATTTTTAACACACGTGACTTTACAAATACATTTTGAACACAAGCAACTATACAAATCAGTTTGATATTCAAATGACATATAATTATTTATAAAACTCCAGCTAGCTATGCTGGCATATGTTACACATGCACTGCCTTACTCCCCCTGGCACAGCTGGCACTATTTCACATCATCACAATGCTTACCATGGGCTCAGATTGACTATGGTCCAAATACTAGGGACTTATTTTAAATTTCAGGTTATATACAACAGGAGATGGGTCTTACCACTACCACACTATTCTAGGTGTACCTTATTGGAAAAAGACACCTCAAGGGAAGCTTACACTGAGTTCTCATTATAATGAGATCTTCTGCTGTACATACTGTATATTTATCTATCTCTGAATTATAAGTGGAAGTCAAACAAATGGCTAAAGCCCAGTTTTGGACCATGGGATCTGTTCTCTGAACAGACTTCTGGGTTCATAATATGGTCATCACTCATCCACTCCCCTATACTGACAGAAAATTATATCTAGAGTTTTTTTCAGTTAGTAATATAGATTGCCTTTGAGGTACTCTTCTGTGTGAATAGCTTCAACTCAATCCTTTCTTGCTGTCTTTTTTTTTAATGTGGCACCCAAATCAACCCTGACCATCAAGTCTCCCATCATGATGCCAAATTAAGTAATTTCTCTCCTTAGGGATGAGAGTGCATCTGCCCATTCACTCCCACTGAATGTGAGAGTTGGGTCCTGAGACATGCCACTCATTTATGGTAGTTTTAGAGTTTATGCTGTAGTCCCTAACCTCTGTACCATGGTTGTAGCATCTCCATGTGACCTCCAGCTCGAAGATACATATGTGCTTCCACACATGCTGCCCGTGTAAAACAGGTATCGCTCATGTGAAGTGACACCTGAACGCCAGTTTTAGAGATGATATAACACGTTGATCGCATGGAGGGAGGTGTTCAGCTGTGGCACTGTGATTTGGGAAGATAACTGGACCAAATATATTAGGCACTGCATACTAGATTTACTAAATAAAGTTGGGTGTTCAGTGCTGGAAGATAAGACTTGTAGGGAAGCCTTTGTGTGAAGCGATACACATGAAATAAGTCTGTAAAATAGATGGTGATCTCATCATGCTTGCATATCAGTAGGTATGGTGTTTCCATAACTGATTACAATGGAAAAGGATGACTATATTTAAAAGATATCTAGAAATGAAATCGGTTTCCTTCCATTTACAAGGTGGATCTAAAATAAATTTGGAATTAAATTTAATTTAATTTAATTTAATGGCTCAGGAAAAAAAATAAGGAAAGAAAGAGTAACCTGAGTAAGACATCAAGTGATCTGTTTTTCTATCTCTCTAATTTATCCAGAAAAGCAGAAATATTGATCTGTTAAACTGGTTGAGTCAATTTGCAGGGCATTTGTATGTTTAAATAGTCAACTTGGAGTATGTAAGGATTTATAAACTTGGAAGTGTTATGTATAGTTCCTAGGATTACAGGATCATAGGAGTTACAAGGCAAATGAGTCTTGAGGCCATTTTGATTTTGCCAGTACTTATCCTTAGACCTTGCCTCCCTTTTAAAGGTGAGCCTGGCCAGTCATACCAAGAGTGAATTTATGAAAATACATTCAGTTTTCCAGCTACTTTTTTAAAAACAGGCAGTGCATCACACAGCTTAATTTGGAGAAGAACGTTGCTCCAGAAAGGGGGGAGGTGCAGGGTGATAAATCTATCCCTCAACCTTGTCTTATATATTTGTTGTAGTAGATTTAGATCTCTGGGTCTAGTGTTAGCTGAACTGTTTTTGACTGCTGGATCCCTAATAGCCATATAAGCAAAGCACAGATCTGGCATAATGGTTAAGGTACTGATAAATATACACAGCACCACAATAAACTATTAAAGACAAAGAGCAGCAACCAATTCAGCTTCAGGAACCACAGGCAAGTACACACACACAACGAATGGTTCACACAATGAATAGTTTACCTAGGTTTCGTCTTTTAATTTTAAACAGACTTCCTCAGAAATACAATCAAATGTATCAACACCAACACAGCCTTTAAATACTCACATTACCATACATTAATTAATTGATTCCAATTAACCTATGAATGCACATCAATTTAAGAATCCATTTCATTAAAAAGAACAAAAACACAAAAACACAAGTATATGTATATATGAAATGAATGTTTCAATTATTACTTGCATTATTCACATTCAAATCAATACAACTATAACCTTAATAACAACACATTTAAAATGAAAATATAAAAATATATATAATAGAAGTAAATATGTCAAAGATATATATAATGTATAAAATACAAAATTAATCATTACATTTAATTTTAATTTAATTGTATTAACCCATAAGGTGTCTATACTTTAAAATAGAGGCTATACTGATGTGGTCATTTATACCAGGAAAGGTGGTGGCATCTAATATTAACTGCCACCTCATCTCATTGATATCAAGATGGACATTCAAAACACTTCCTTGACTGTCCTTAACAATGTGTTGGATGACACAAAACTTGAAGTCATGCCCTTTAAAAGATTCAATATGTCTGACCAGGGTATTAGTATTTCTCATGTGCTTAATGTCAAACACATGCTCCCTAATTCTGTCCCTAAATGCCCTACTAGTCTTACCTATATAAAAGGCAGGACAACAACAACATTTAGCTAAGTAAACCACATTGTTAGTATAACAATCAAAGTGACCATGAAGATTAATACATAAATTTGCTACAGATATTTGAGAACCTGTAGGCATAATATACCTACACGTGCCACATCTACCACACTTAAAATTACCATTAGGTCTGTTATTACTAGTAGAATGGTCACCCCTCCAATTACCCCTTTCAAATATTTGTTTAAAAGACCTCCCTTTTCTAAAAACACACATTGGTGGACTTTTCAATTTATCCCAAACCACATTATCAAGCTTTAGTAACCTCCAATTCTTACGTACAATATTGGCAATATATTTAGTATCTGAAGAATAAGTTGTAATAAAATGTAATGGTGAAAAATAACCATCAATAGTAGGCATTCCATCAGTATGTGCATTGTTAATCGGCAAACCTAATCACACACCCCCGAAGTTATATATACTTGATATACCAATGTTGCTGCATTCCACTAATTCTTCTTCAATCATTGAAGTTAAAAGGGCTTTATATATACCATCTTGTCTTTTCCTAATAACCTCATCAGAAATATTTTGACACAAAACAGTTGGATAACCTCTTTTTATGAACATATCTTTAATGAATTCAACCTCATTTAAGAAGTCTCCATCATTACTAGTCATTCTAGCTGCTCTGACCATCTGTCCCTTAATTATTGCTCTCTTCTGATGTTCAGGATGCCAACTAGAATAATTTAAATAAGAATTTGAAAAAGTGGGTTTCCTGTAAATCGATGAAACCAATAATTTATTAATTCTATCAATTTTCAAATTTACATCCAAATAAGACAACTCATCCATACTAAAGGAATAAGTAAACTTTAAAAAATTAACAGTGTTATTTATGTATTTTATAAATGTTCCAATAACACCGGTACTACCATCCCATACAATAAATATGTCATCCAAAAAGCATGTGTAGTACCGAATGTATCTCATATAACTACTATTAAAAACATATTCCTGTTCCCAAAAGGACATAATAAAGTTGGCATAAATGGGGGTACATGCTGCCCCCATTGCTACCCCTATATTTTGTTTAAAATAATGTCCTTCAAAATATATAAAATTATTATACAACACAGTATCCATTAAAGTTATAAATAAATTAATTTGATCCTGTTCAAATATACCAGTATTAATTAATTGGCTCTCTAGCCATTGCAAACCAATTTCAGTTGGTATAACCGTAAATAAATTACAAACATCAATGGTCAACAAGACAGTATGTTCACTAATCTTAACTGCTTGCAACTTCTGCGAAAAAATCCCAAGAATCCTTTGTAATATAGTCAAACACTTTAATACCTTTTTGTAAATGAAAGTCCAAAAATTTACTTATGAAGCATGTTTTGCTCCTTTTCCCATCAACGATAGGCCTAAATTTTATGTTGTCCAGTCCTTTATGTATTTTTGGAATTCCAAATATACTGCTGACCAAAGGGCATGACTTCAAGTTTTGTGTCATCCAACACATTGTTAAAGACAGTCAAGGAAGTGTTTTGGATGTCCATCTTGATATCAGTGAGATGAGGTGGCAGTTAATATTAGATGCCACCACCTTTCCTGGTATAAATGACCACATCAGTATAGCCCCTATTTTAACGTATAGACACCTTATGGGTTAATACAATTAAATTAAAATTAAATGTAATGATTAATTTTGTATTTTATACATTATATATATCTTTGACATATTTACTTCTATTATATATATTTTTATTTTTTCATTTTAAATGTGTTGTTATTAAGGTTATAGTTGTATTGATTTGAATGTGAATAATGCAAGTAATAATTGAAACATTCATTTCATATATACTTATACTTGTGTTTTTGTGTTTTTGTTCTTTTTAATGAAATGGATTCTTAAATTGATGTGCATTCATAGGTTAATTGGAATCAATTAATTAATGTATGGTAATGTCAGTATTTAAAGGCTGTGTTGGTGTTGATACATTTGATTGTAGTTCTGAGGAAGTCTGTTTAAAATTAAAAGACGAAACCTAGGCAAACTATTTGTTGTGTGAACCATTCGTTGTGTGTGCGTACTTGCCTGTGGTTCCTGAAGCTGAATCGGTTGCTGCTCTTTGTCTTTAATAATGGTTAAGGTCTTTACCTCACAAACACAAAATACATGGTTTGATTCTGACCTCTGGTTATTGGCTAGGCTTATAATAGTCTTCAGACTGATAGCCTAGTATGTACCTGTGAACCTAAGGAGCTGATATGATACTGAGTATAGAGACAAATACTCCAGTCTTTCTTGGTAGGTCAAGTCTTTTAAGCCAATCATCTTACGTCTGGGTATTTTCAATTGCTTGATCTGCTTAGTAAGAAACTTCCCAAAGGGGGAATTATACTCACTAATGGGTCAATCTGATCTGGAAGAAATATATTTTGCTATGAGCTGTGCAAGGTAAAATGATTTCTTTGAGGGAGCTATCCACTCAAGTACCTTGGTTCCTTCCTTATTGTGACAATGAAATGTATAAAGTTCTGATTGTTTATTTAGTGAACAAGTCTTCTTTTTCAGGATAGTAGTTGAGTTCATGAAGATAATAGCTAAACCTATCTAAATGCTGTGGTGTTACAGTTCTCTTTCATTTCCACAAGTCTGACTACTCAGGTGATCAGATGAGAAGGCACGAAATGTGGAAAATGCATAAATACAGTTGCAAGTATAGAAAACTCCTGGAACAACCTCATGTTGATCTGGATCAAATGTAGGAATGGTTAAGGAAAGGCAAATTCAAACCAAATGATGAAAGGTTAACATTGGTGGCCCAAGATAGTGGGGCAAACAGATAAATGTAGGTTTTGTGAAGTGGAATTGGAAACAGTCACACACCTTGTTGCCTGCTGTGACATATTAGTAGCAGAAGGACTGTATACTGAAAGGCATAATAATGTGACAAGACTGTTGCACTTGGGATTGTGCAAACATTATGGTATTGAAGTGGCTGAAAATCATTGGAAACATGAGCCACACAGCATCATAGAAAATGATGAAGTCTACATCACATAGGATTCACCCATTACCAACAGTCCAAATGATAGCTGTGAAAAAAAACAGATATAAGTGTCCATGAAAAGAAGACATAAGTAGTACTGATCATTGAAATCTCTACACCCAGTGACTACAGTGTCTTGCATACAGAGAGACACAAAGTCATAAAGTATCAGGATTTGCAGGCAGAAATGAGAACAATGTCGAAGAAGGATACCCAGACAGTTCCAACAGTAGTAGGAGCAACGAGTCTTATAAAAAAGAATTGACAATCATACTGAGATATGTTACCAATACATGAAACTTCATACAAATTGCAGAAGGAATCATTACTGGGCATATTGAGGGTGCTTGGGGGTGCTGCGAAGAGCACTTCTGCCTGACATCAAAGATTTAAACATTAATTTCATCAACTTTAATCATACTTTTAGGAATGGGGTTCATTCCCGTCATGGTAGTAGAAACCCAAAAGACTTGGAGAATTTAAAAAAGAGTGATTTATAAATTGTGCAAGGGGCAAATCAGCCTGTTACAGAGTTTTAGTAGATTCTACATCCTATGAGAGAAATTATTCTATGATACAAACTTCATTTAGGTGATATGCATCCTTCTGTAATTATAAAGATTAGGAATATTATTAGGATCTGAATAATTATTGTTATGCAGGCTGTACATAGGTTAGTGATTACTGCCACATCACTGTGATGGTTTTAATGACTGACATTTGATTTCCACTAGAGTTGTATTTCATATTTGGGAAAAAAGAGTGCACAGCTGAACTCACATAAAAGGTAGTTACTTTCTAGGGCAAGTTCATTATGGTGAAATACCCTCCTTGGTGGTTACAATAATTACACAAATTCATATGGGCTCAAACATTATAGTTATATTAGGAGTGGTAATATTAAGGGGTGCAGAACAGAATGGTTATAGGTAGAGCATTTTAATGACTGCAATGAGTGTCTTTTGGACTTCAGTCAACTGATTTTTATATGGTAAAAATGAAAAAATGATTGATTTTTATGAGGAGGCAAATGTAATAAGTTTAGTCAGTTAACAGATGATGTTCAACGAAGCAGCTGGGCTGATTAAAAACTTTGCTCAAAGGGTGCTATTAGGAGAAAATAAGATAGGGACAGTTATTTATAAGCTGGAGCCAGGAGGATTATATGCAATGGCGGGGTGTAGTAATGATGCATTGTATACTCCTCCTTAAATGTGTTCATTTTGACTGATGCTGTATCCCAAAATATTATGGTGCAGACAGTTATTTTTCACAGAATAAAGTTTAATTTACTTATAGTTTTAGAAGAAAACTGTGACAACTGGTATACAAGACTGTGGTATTCTTGAAGAAGTGGAACAAGTGGAAGACAGTGAAAACGTTTAGGATTTTGGAGTTCAATGCACAGGGCAGCACGCATGAGGAATAACTGTTAGAGTTGAGTTGATGAAATGCATCATTAATAAGAAGAATATTTTAATATCATGCTGAAGAAAAATATTGTAAGCATGACAAAGTCCAAACATTACCTTTCATAAATTTATTTTCATTATTGCTTGTGACTGGGTTCCACTCATATTTAAAATACAAACTGTGTTTTCTTAACATGTCAGTAAAGATGATTTTATAAAAATAAAATAAAGCTTATGGCTGGTACTGAGCTAACTATATGTACAGATCACTTGACTGAAAACTTGTGCAGAATGTGGGGAATTCAAGTGAAGGAAAATATTCTGCAGCAATAAACCCCATTATTTTCATATTTGTTCACACAACTGTATTTTAGGATCATTGCTGAGGTACTATGAATGGAAGAATACTAAGCAAGATACAGGTGCTCTCAGCCTACAATGTACAGTTACTCTCAGCACTCAAGGGACAGGTAATCTTAGCCCTCAAGGGACAGGTACTCTAAGCCTTAAGGTACAGGTACTCTAGGCCGTCAAGGTACGGGTACCCTCAGCCCTCAAGGTACAGGCACTCTTAGCCCTAGTACTGGGTGGATGGATTTGTGCCTCTGAACAGGGCGCTTACTTTGTAATGTTTACAGAGTATGTAACTGGATCCTGTTTTAGTAACCAAGCAAATACTTTGGGAAGATACATTTTTAAAGAAGGCTGTAGTGGAGGCTATTGATTTAATGTGGTAAGCCCTGATCTCCCCACTTAATGTTTTGTTGTAATTTTTACATACAAAATAGCCCATTTTGTCAAACACTTGGATATAGTTTTTTAGACAAACAATCCTGTTTTTCATAAAGTAGATAAACATCAGCTCAGTCTGTTTTAGTTCTTAGTATGTGTACTGCAGTATCTGAGATGTCTGTGCTTGTCTGTGCTTAGACAAGAAGACAGGCAACTGAACAGATTGATTCAGGCAAATAACAGAGATCACTTTAGGCAAAAAAGGAGGGATTTATATTTACATACAGAAATATATCTGAGGTCTGTTTGATGAACAGTCCAGCACAAAAGCAACAACTTTATCATATAGTTTCCTAGGCAGTGCTAACTTTTTTGGTAGCCCGTTTTTCAATAATTTTAGAATTTTAACAAAAGTAGTTTCTTTGGTAGGGAAGTCTAAGTATTCAGCCCTGGGTAGGTTGTAATCTGATCTGCCATGATGAACATCTGATCTGTACATGAAGAACAGAGAACAATTTTTATTTGTTGAAGTAGTAGTCCCTTAAGTGGACAGCTTGGAAGAGATTTTTGAAGCTTTAGCTGCCTTTAGTAGCCCTGGGCTGATATTTTATAATCTATAGTGGACAAGGAGAAATCTCAGATGTCCGTAAGACAAGCAAACAGTTCCCTGGTACCCTAGGTGTCTTGATTCCAGGTATCAGATTTTTTATCCCATTGTATGACCTTAACCTTAACAAAGTAATGGGTGTCTGCCCACTGACATCTGGTGACTGATGAGCCCAATCATGGTAGCTAGCAAATCACACAGTGAAGGAAGGGCAGAAACATGGGAAGTCCCTTCTCCAGAAAATGGGAGAGACTCAATGGAAGTCTACTTCTGAGATGTTAATAATGAAAGCTAATCCTAGTTCACTTTCTCCAGTGTAGCTGAACAGTAACTCATGGCATCAGGCCTGGTCCCTTTAGTCAGACATGCTTGTCCTGTACAGCTCTAAACACACAGTCCATTGATTTACTTTTTATGATGGGCGGATTCACTCTTCTTCTTATTTTCCGTAACAGACTTTTATTCTATTAGATTTTAATTTTAGCTATAGATTGCTGTTTTAAAAATAAATCTGACTAGCTGCTTCACTAAAAAAGGCTTGCATTTTCCATGTTTAATTATTATTAGTATTATTTTTTCTCAAAATTATCATGGTATTCATAGCTATGTATATTCTGATTCTCTCTCCTAAACAGAAAGGACACTGTGGCTAAAGCACTGTGGAGGAACGTTAACACCTACAACAGCTTGTTTTACCAATTTTCTCTTGGAGCATCATTAGAAACAATACAAAACCAAACAAAACATTATCTGCACAATAAAAATAAAATGCTATATAATTACACCACCAAAGTCTAAGGCTATGAAATGACAAGCAAAGTAACCAAGTTAAATGGACAACTGTCCACTTCAAGCAGAAAAACAATGGCTGGTAAACTTTTGGTCTCGTTTTATTTAGGCACCCTCTAATGGCCATAGCATGAAACTGTATACATATGCTGTAAATGTCTTCATCTGTCCAATTCATGTAAAAGATTGCCATGGTAATGATTTTTATGATGAGCATCTATAATGAGGAAGGCAACAGTTCTGTCGCTATTAAAATGGCATTACTACTTACATATCAGGACTCAGGACCTGCTTGAGTGGTTATAACTCTAATTACTGAACTTCGCAGGGATAATAGTGTCTTTTAGCACCATCTTAAAATAGATCTGTCACATGGATTATAAAACAAAGCAAACTGAAATCAGCACAAGAAACATTTATAAGAACATAATTTAAAGATGGCTGAATCTAAAGGAAAAAGACAGATGCCAATTTATTTTACTTCCACTGTTGATACACTTCAGATTTCTTAATGTTATTTTCTAAGCAAGACTAAAATGTATGCCTTGCACAACATGATTTATAGGAACAGATTGGATGTACCTTTAACTAATCCTATTACTATAAACTTTACTGTCTTATATTTTTATCTTTGCTTAACTTTTGTTTGTGCATTTGGAAACCTGATCATTTCCAGAAGAAACTCAGGGAAGGGAAAATCTGTTTAGGATAAAATACCATGTTTGTAAAGTTAAACATTCAAGCACAGATCTCACTCTAACAAGTATCACAAATGTATGAACCTGGCACAAAAATGCATTAGTTGCATTAACACCTTCTGAATATTTCTGTAAGACATTCAACTTACCACAAAATGAATCACTCCTGCTCTGTATCACACTATGCAACTATTCTGGAAGCACTTACATATCAAAAGTTCACATTTTAATTCACTTAATGGCTTTCTAAAGCTATAAAAACACACAAATTTTATTCTAAAGCACCTTCAACATATGAAACAAGAACATTTATGCAAAATGGCCTTTGACATTCCTTAATGACAGCAGGCTGAGTGGTGTAATTCCTTAACAAGTGAATGGTTAGCACCAAACAGTGAACTGTGACTTAAAATTTGGGAAACCATTTAGTGATTCAGTCTTAACTGCAGCCAGTTGAAACACAAAGAACGTTATATTACGCATCTGCAGTTATTTAGTAACAAATCAGATGTGTGCCTCAATGCTCTTAAGACACAACTGTTGCCTTGCCTATCTTGATGGGAGTTTTTAGCATTTGTAGCTTAATTCTTTAATCTCAAACAGTAAAAACTGCAAAGACTGTCATCAAATGTCAGAAAGTACTACAATGTTAGTTTCTACCTACTGTAGGAGTTATCCTGTACCAAACCGTGTGAACTATAGTTATAAATATCCTGGTGGTGCAGGGAGCAGAACCCCCACTCATTGAAGTTTACATGGGGTTCTAAATAGTATTATATAGCAGAGGGATAGAAAACAATCATGTCAATCATTCAGCATCATCATAAATGCAGGTAAGACCCTAGTTTTGAGGAATCCTTCCTTCTCATTGAATGATACCAAAGTATAAAGAAAAGATGAGTGACTTCAACAACTAGCCGCATAGTTGATGTCTTTCTAGGGGGATCCAGTATGTGGTAGCAGTGAAGGAAATGCAAGAGTGTTACTCTTGTTTTGCCAGAAAAGGCTTGCACCTCTCAGGGCATCTGCATAGTGGCTAAAGCTTTTGTTGCCCCCATCATGTTTTTAGGCAGAGATCAGCTAATAAATCTCTCAAAATATCAAAAGTTTCTGGTGTCATTCTAAGGGGATCCAGTATTTGTCTGCCTGGAATGACATGATTGACAGACCTAGATGTTTTGCCAGAGATGGCCTGCATCTGTCACCCCTGGGCTTCTGGATACTGGCCAAGGCTTTTGCCACCCCTATAGTGCCTTTTTTTAGGCGGTGTTCCAAAGACCAAATTACCACCATAACAGCTACAAACAAATACAATCTGAAGGTCATGCTGCTCAATGCTAGGAGTCTAAATCTCAAAATGCACTCGCTCAAAGCATTCCTTAAAATGGAGAACATCGACATTTGTGCTGTAACAGAGAGCTGGTTCAAGGCAGCAGATAGCACCCCTGCACTACCAGGCTATAACTCATTCCATACCTTTCAGCCCCAGAACTTGGACTGAAGCTCCAAAGATGGTGGTGTTTCCATATTCATAAAGGATGCGCACTACTCCAGACTGGTAGCCCAACATGATGCATCAGAGATACTTCAGGTGCAGCTAACATTGGGTAAGATAGTGATTCAGGTTGTAGCCTGCTATAGGTCCCCAACCATGACCCAAGACTCACATGCCACTTTCCTAAGCACCCTGGAGAATATTAGGGTCCAACCTAACACTCTCATACTGGGTGACTTCAACTACCCCTCCATTAACTGAGAAAACTACTCATGTACCAATACACTTGCCCAACATTTCCTGGAATCCATTAATTCCAATGCCCTGGACCAGCTCATTCTTACCCCCACTAGAGGTAGCAATATCCTTGACCTGGTCAATACTAGCATGGGTGACTGTTGCTCTATACCATTAGTCAACTCCTCCCTAGTTAGATCTGACCACAAACTAATCACCTTGGAAACCACATCCCTCCCACTCCCCCCCTCCCCCCTGCAAAGGTAACCACCACAAAAAAACTTCTCCAAAGCTAACTTTGGGCTCCTAAAAACAGAGGTGGCTAACTTCACAGCACTCATGCAATTGGACAACAGCTGCATGACTGCAGAATCATACACTAATGCCTGTAAGAACACGTTTACAAATGCATGGATCTCGCCATACCCATTAGAACCAAGACACTCTCCTCCAAAAAAGGAAGCCAATCTGGTGGTCCTCTGCCATAAACAAACTCTACAACAGAAGGAGAAAACTGATGAGAAATAAGGTGAAGTCCCAAGACTGGAAAAACTCCCTTATCAGCCCCAACAAAAAGTTGAGATCCCTCATCAAATCCTTTAAAGCTAGCTATGAAAACAGAATTACAGACAACCACAAGGCCTTTTGTAGGTATGTAAAGAATCTTCACGGCAATACCCAGATTTGCTCGGAGATGTTGCACAATGGCATCTCCTATACCAAGCCAACAGATATTGTCAATACACTGGCCGACAGATTCAGTGCCAACTTTATCCCTCTCTCCCCCACCAAAGGACCAATTACAATATCAGTAGATTGCCAGGCATCCAGTATTACTGTTGCACAGGTTAAAACAGCAGTGTCCAAGGCCAAGAATACAGCTTCTATGGGACCTGACAATATCCCTGGCTGTGTTCTACATGAACTATGGAGTGAACTGGCACCTCACCTGTGTACCCTGTACAATCACAGCCTCACCTCAGGGTTTGTCCCTACTGAATGGCGCACTGCTACAGTCATCCCTCTCCACAAAGGAGGAGCGACTGCAGACCCTGGGAACTATCGTCCCATTAGCCTGACAAGTCTGATATGCAAAGCTATGGAAAGCATCATCATGGACCTAATAAACAAAGATATAGGAAACCTCCAAACACTGGATTTCTTGCAGTTTGGTTTTGTGAAGGGTAGATCATGCTTGCTCAGCCTGGTCAATTTCTTTGAGTCAGTCACCAGAGCTGTGGATGAAGGCAAGGTGGTTTATACAGCCTACCTTGATCTGGCCAAGGCCTTTGATACCATTATCCACTCAGGAATCATAGAAAAACTCACTAAGCTAAGCATCAACCCCTATATCACTAGATGGGTTGCAAATTAGATCACAGATAGAACCCACAGTGTGAAAGTAGCTGACTCCAAGTCAGACTGTCGACCAGTCACGAGTGGAGTCGCACAGGGTTTGGTCTCTCCTGTTTGGTATCTATTTCACTGAAGTACAGGCCAACACAAAGGGACTCTGGCTGACAAAGTTCGCAGATGATTGCAAGTTGGGACCAAGACTTGTGGCCATAATTAACTCCCCAAGTGATGTTGACATACTACAGAAAGGCCTCATTGAGACCAATGACTGGTGTCAGAACCACGGCCTTAAGCTCAATGCCAAAAAATGTGTCGTCATCCCCTTTGGGAAAAAACCAGTTCCCGTGAATTACCACAGTGATGGTAGTCCACTGAACACAGAAGGTGTCATAAGAGATCTGGGAACACAGGTTGACAGCAACCTCTCTTTTGTCCACCACATTGCCACTGTGGTCAGAAAGTCCTTCTATGTGGCACATCTCATTACTAAGGGTTTTGCATCCAGGAAGAAAGACGTCATTGTCTCCCTCCACTCTTCCCTCATTAGGCCAATCATTGAGTACAATCCCCCATTTGGCATGTACCTCACTAGAAAACTGCAACAACTGGAGAGGCCACAAAAATACCTCACAAAGAGGTTCTTAGGCCTTAAACACTTGTCCTATATGGACAGAGTAAAAAAACTCCAACTATTCTCTGTCTTATATCGCCTACTTAGAGGCGATCTCTGCTTGACTTACAAAGCCATGTCTGTCCCAGCTCTGTTAGAAATGCTACATCTAAAGAAATCCCAATCCCTCCACACTACACGCTCCAGAGACCCCAACCTCATTACTACAAACAACAGAACAAGCTGGAGGGACAGGTTCATAACCCACAGACTGCCCATGCTATGGAATAGACTTCCCATACATGTCAAGCATAGCACCTCACTGGCCCTCTTCAAGAGAAATCTTGATGAGTGGATGGGAAATAGAAAATTCACCCTGGGGATCACTCCAGTGGCTCTACTTGACAGAGGCACTGGAAATTAAGGTTGGGTGGCACAATGCCAGGGTAATCCTATGGGCTAGGCTTGTAAAGGCTCCAGGGCCATTAGCCTAGTACACCCATGAACCTAAAAGAATCCTGTCAGGCACCAGACTGCATCAAGGTGGCTCTTCTCGGTGGCAGGAATCTAAATAAGAAATCGCCTAATCTTGAGTCCCTGTTGCATTTGGAGCACATACATGTGTGCCATCACAAAAAAAAATTGGTTTAAAAGTACAGAAAACAGTCCTTCCAATTTGGGGTTTTGCACATACCATGCCTTCCAGCCCATTGTTAACTGTTGTAGAATAACCATATCTGTTAATGACCACATCACTTCTTGGTATATCCCTAGAGACCCAAAAATCATACTGATTAAGATCCAAATCACATGAAATAAGACCCACTATCAGAACATAGCATGTCGTAGGACCCCCTCCGTGATCTCAGAATACCATGTTAGTTTCTTAAATACACTGGATGAACATCAAATTAACAGGAATTCCATTATCCCAGGTGAATTTAACAACCTGATGATAAACTGGGATACCTATACGTCAGCTGTAATTCATTACATCCGAGTGATGCCTCCAGGTGCATCTGCAATTAACTCCTACTGATGCCTCTAAGCATCAAATATTGTTTATATTTGAATCAATAATTCCAAAACCATGATATGCACAAGGTTTTAAAAGATTTCCCCCCGGATTCTGCGAGCCTTGCATACCATGCAGGATTAGTGCAGGAGCTCTAGCAGGCAATATGTCTGCCGTGCGATCCAGGAATATCCTGCAGGGGCATGCACGAGCTCTTCTGCACTAGTCCTGCATGGACTCAGCCCCTGTACGAAAATTACCTCATTTGCAGGAGAAATCCATGCAAATGAGGTAAATTTGCGATCCAGGAAGCTGGAAACCGGCTATGCAGGATTAGTGTAATCTGCAGAAATGTACTCGGTTAGTAACCAAGTACATTTCTGCAAATTCCAAAACAGAGCCACGACAGCTCCAAATAAAGGGTACATACCAGTCAAGAGGCATGCCAATGGCCACGTATAAAGCCATTGGCATTGGAAACAGCTCAAAAATAAAAAAAATCAACTTTTATTTTTTTTTAGCCGATCTCGGCAGTTTAAGCATGGGCAGTGGAGTGCAAACAGGATCGGGGGGGGGGGGGATAAGAAAATAAACCTAAAATAAGCATTTTAACTAAAATCACTATTCTGCCATTAAAGTCAATGGCAGACAGAAGACAACATGGCCAGTGAGTAGTGGTTGCTAAGGGTTGCTAAGGGGGGAGGCTCAGTGTGAGACATGTAACTATGCATTAGCAGGCAATCCTAGGCAAATGAGGAGAATGATAGTGAATCCCAGTTCTTCCCAGCATGCTAGTCAGGTCCCAACAGTATAGGAATAGCTTGGTGCAAGCCTAGGAGTTAGATGACATCATAGAAGGTGTGTGTCAGGCATACTGTAAGCGGATTGGAGCCCTGTGGCTCAGGTTTGCTCCTAGCTAAACACAGCTAAGCAAGGCGATGTGTCTGAGTCTGCCTAGCACTCTTTATATTGCCTAAGCCGGTGTGCGAGTCACGCACCGGGTTTAAAAAAAAAAAAAAAGTAAACCAGGAAATAGCAACTCTGTGCACATTTGAGCACTGTGTTTGCATGGCGCACCCCTGGGCTTAAACAGGAAGGTAATGGGAAGGGAAAACAGTAGTAGGAAGTTAATCAAGGAGAACTAACATAACTGGCAGGTGAAATGTATCAGAACCAGCCAATTACACAAGCAGCAGACCAGCCCAGCCCAGAACACTACTATAAACTATGCAAACACCTTCCAGTCTGTTTTTCCCCATACTTTACACCAACGGTGTATACAAATGGGGAAGATTAACAGACAGAATGTCAAAATGATAGGGGCTGCAATAGCTATTATACAACTTATGGAAGAGGCTGAGGGTGATGAGGATGTAAATGCTGGCGACCAACCCACAGTGAGGAGATGGAGAAGAGTATACAGACCCAGGGTAACCTACCAGGGGCTACATGAGCTGGAGGATAGTTGAGCACTATAGGGTGGACAGGGATTTCCTACAGCAAATTTTTGAGCTGTGCCAGCCACGCCTGACACACAGAACTAACAGAGGGGAACCCATTCCAGTGGATACCAAAGTATGTGTAGGCCTAAGAATACTAGATACAGGTACCTTCCAAAGGCCAACTGGGGAAATTATGGGGATCTCACAGACATCAGCATCCAGGGTACTCCATCAGTTCCTGGATGCCATGTCAGCACATGCCGGTGAGCATGTATATTTCCCCAACACCCGTGAGGCGCAAAATGTAACTGCTCCACCACAGTAGAATACCCTGAGGTAGTGAGCGTTATAGACTGCATGCACATATGCATCAAAGCACCACCCTGTGAGTGGGGTAGGGTCTATATCAACTGCAAGGGCTTCCCCTCCATCAACTGCCAGGTTGTGTGCAATGCCCAGGGCATAATAATGAATGTGTGTGCTGGCTGCCCTGGAAGCTATCATGATTCCCACATCTGGCATCTCATGCAGCTGTACCAGAGATTTGCCAATGGGGACATCCCTCACGGTCATCTAGTGGGGGATGCTGGATACGCACTGGAGCTGTGACTGATGACACCCATCAGAAATGCACACATCTGAACAAGAACTTCATAATGAGGCACATGCACAGATCAGGATTATAATAAAGCATTGTACCCAAATTGTCATCGTATGTGCCATGCTACACAATATGATCCTGCAGAAACAGCTGCAGCAGGAACAGCATGGGGCAGGACCACACAGCCCCCCACCATTGCCAAGGCCTGCACAGGCACAGAGTGACTTGGAGGAGGAACAACCTGTGCCTGCCCCAGTAGGCAGAAGGAGGCATACCCAGTATGCCCTGGCCTTGGCAAAGAGGCAATGCATAGCACATACACTGACACAGGAGGGATTGGAGACTGTGCTCAGTGTCTGGGAAGGTAAGTTGGAGTCGGGCACACTGTGACTGGGCTCAGTACCTGGGAAGGCAAGTTGGAGTGGGGCACATTGTGACTGGGTCTGTATCTGGGAAGGTAAGTTGGAGTGGGGCACACTGTGACTGGGTTCTGTATCTGGGAAGGTAAGTTGAAGCGGGGCACACTGTGACTGCATTCAGTATCTGGGTAGGTAAGTTGGAGTGGGGAACACTGTGACTGTATTCAGTATCTGGGAAGGTAAGTTGGAGTGGGGCACACTGTGACTGGGCTCATTATCTGGGAAGGTAAGTTGGAGTGGGGCAAACTGTGACTGAGCTCAGTATCTGGGAAGGTAAGTTGGAGTGGGGCACGCTGTGACTGGGCTCAGTATCTGAGAAGGTAAGTTGGAGTGGGGCACACTGTGACTGGGCTCAGTATCTGGGAAGGTAAGTTGGAGTGGGGCACACTGTGATTGGGCTCGGTATCTGGGAAGGTAAGTTGGAGTGGGGCACACTGTGACTGCATTCAGTATCTGGGAAGGTAAGTTAGAGTGAGGCACACTGTGACTGGGTTCTGTATCTGGGAAGGTAAGTTGGAGTGGGGCACACTGTGACTGGGTTCTTTATCTGGGAAGGTAAGTTGGAGTGGGGCACACTGTGACTGGGCTCAGTATCTGGGAAGGTAAGTTGGAGTGGGGCACACTGTGACTGGGCTCAGTATCTGGGAAGGTAAGTTGGAGTGGTGCACACTAGGATTGGGTTCTGTATCTGGGAAGGTAAGTTGGAGTGGGGCACACTGTGACTGGGTTCTGTATCTGGGAAGGTAAGTTGGAGTTGGGCACACTGTGACTGGGCTCAGTATCTGGGAAGGTAAGTTGGAGTGGGCACACTGTAACTGCATTCAGTATCTGGGAAGGTAAGTTGGAGTGGGGCACACTGTGACTGGGTTCTGTATCTGGGAAGGTAAGTTGGAGTGGGGCACACTGTGACTGGGTTCTGTATCTGGGAAGGTAAGTTGGAGTGGGGCACACTGTGACTGGGTTCTGTATCTGGGAAGGTAAGTTGGAGTGGGCACACTGTGACTGGGCTCAGTATCTGGGAAGGTAAGTTGGAGTGGGGCACACTGTGACTGGGCTCAGTATCTGGGAAGGTAAGTTGGAGTGGTGCACACTATGATTGGGTTCTGTATCTGGGAAGGTAAGTTGGAGTGGGGCACACTGTGACTGGGTTCTGTATCTGGGAAGGTAAGTTGGAGTTGGGAACACTGTGACTGGGCTCAGTATCTGGGAAGGTAAGTTGGAGTGGGCACATTGTAACTGCATTCAGTATCTGGGAAGGTAAGTTGGAGTGGGCCACACTGTGACTGCATTCAGTATCTGGGTAGGTAAGTTGGAGTGGGGCACACTGTGACTGCATTCAGTATCTGGGTAGGTAAGTTGGAGTGGGGCACACTGTGACTGCATTCAGTATCTGGGAAGGTAAGTTAGGGGCACAGTGATGCATGATGTTATGACGTGCCCTTTTTTAACGAGTTGCCATTATCTTTTAGACAATGTGTTTTGGTTTCTGAAAATGCGGATTTTTTTACTGTTCATGAGAGACGCATTGCCTAAAAGTTGCTAAATTTCTGCCAAATATCAGTTAAAGTTTTATATAAATGCATTTTGTTTATTTCTTAATAGGTGTATCTAGCACTGTTTACTGTGATTAGCATCATATCTGAGAGGGGGGGGTACTACAGTTGATCAGAGGAAAAGTTAGTGATTTTCCATTAACAGCAGGCGTTATTCAGTCTGAGGTGCTCGTATCCCGAATGCCCATTAATCAATATGGATGAAAAAACAACCAGTTATATATTAAGTTACCAATTTCTTATTCTTACTGTCTTACTGGATAATATATGCTTAAGTCTCATGTTCATCTTCAGTAGTAATTCAGAGACTACAGTATGTTTATCTGCACTTTGATTTAATCTATCAAAGTACCAACAAAAAAGTTCCAAATCTGGCTGCAACTAACTGTGTGTGTGTGTGTGTGTGTGTGTGTGTGTGTGTGTGTGTGTGTGTGTGTGTGTGTGGAGGGGTATGCAAACCTGTTTGTAAATGCATATACAGACATGTATGAGTGCATGTATGTAGGCACACACACACACACACACACACACACACACACACACACACACACACACACACACACACACATGCACACATGCACACGCACACATACACAGCTGTTACCGACAGACGTCCTGGACCCTAATACCAGTGAAAGAAAATCATTTGGATAGATCAGGGAATTAATACACTGCTTTCCACATTCTTTAAACAAGATGGTCAACTAAGAGTCATGTTATAACTGCATTTCAACTGTTAGAGATGTCTGGCAGCTAGTTAACATAAAAAGAAGAAAAAAGTGTGACTAGACTAAAAAGAAGGCAATTAATCTAGATTAATGCACCTACTGTGCAAAGCTGCTTAGCAGTGATATATGTCTAAGTACTTGTGTAGCTGATTAATTCTGTCTTATCCTGCAGTTTGAACAACACTGATTTATTAAAGGGAAATGTAGTACTTAGCAAATCTCTTCAGTACAAATCTAGCTTTTTTGAGATGATGGGTGCATTTCTCTCAACTACTATATGTGAATGGCGATTAGGTGGAATATATTTCAAATGATGTGGTGTGCGTTGAAGACCTGTAATATTAATGGAGTACAGGCATGCATATTCTGCAAATGAATGTATATGTTCAAGACTTGTAATTATGGTGCAAATACTGTGATTTGTGTGCTGTTGTAGCTATGTCAGGCACACTTGTCAAAACAATTTTTTTTAATGTTTTTGCTCCCAGTACCTGCTGATCACTATTCTACTCCCAGCCAATTGACTCATTTATTCCCCATTGCCAGGGTGAGAGTTGATGGTGAGGGCTATCTGTAACATAGCCATTGGGTGTGCTTTGTTGTTTTTTTTTTTTTTTTTTTTTTTGTTCTTATTAAGCCTTACACCCTGCACCTTCCCAGTGACACCCAATGGATATGTCATGCAATAGACATCTATGCTGCATCATCCCACACTTCTGCAAGGGAATGGCATCAGCTGGACATCCTACCCACCATAAGAAAGCACCTGGGAACAGTTTCTCATATTGACTCCAGGTGAATCAAGCCATGTTTGTGTGCCCCTAGCTTCTAGCACTCCTTCCCCTCTAGACTGTGCATATGCCAGTCCTTCCCTGCTCGTGCCATCATATTCCTAAAGTGCTAGTCAAACTTGGGCTGTCCGGGCTACAGCCTGAGTTCTAACCCTGTATGCTATGAGCAAAGGCTGGGAAACTTACACGGAGTTGTCATTCCCTTTCATCCATGGCAATAGGGATCACTGACTTAAAATACAGATGTTAGGAGATGGGGAGAAGAGATCCACTTAAGGATGCATGGGGCTTTGATCCTGCATTAAATATTGTGTACATATTAGATATAAATATAAATATTAGCTATGACTATACATACAAATATAAGCATTAAATATAAATATAAATTTACTACATATAGTATGAGTGTATGTATGTGGTTGAATGATGCATGTATACATAGATATGAGGGACTGTATGCATGAGTTTGATATACTGTATGGGCAATGTCTGTGGACTGTGTTAGAATGCTGGCCTTGAGTGCAGTCAACTCAGCAAAAAATAGAGCCTGAATATAATTTGACCATGTATACTATACCTTTATTAAGGTAACTGCTGCCCAGTGAATGTGTACTTCAGTGTACAGTTACATTTATTTTATGTATTTTTTTAATTAAAAATATGCTGTGTAGGACATTGCAGTGTACAGATATTCTAACCTCTCCTCTTTTTGCAGCTTACAAGCCTAACCTATTACTCTTCATAAACAGAAGAAATAACTGCAAACAAAAAACTGGCCAGTCAACTAGCATTTAAAAAGACACTCTCGCTTTTCCAGCAGTTAAAAACATTAGAAATTAAAAAAATAAAAGAAATAAAATCGTTCTCCAAAAGCATGCAGTCATTTAGTCAAAAATGGTCTTGATTCTCTTACAATTCTGAAAGTAGAAGAAGCGTTAGGAAATGGAACTGTCTTTGTACTCTCAGCAACTCTACTTATGCTTGCAGTTTCCAGATGTTTCCTTTGCTGTCAGTCAGATTTTGGCAGATGGGAAGCATGAACATGACAATTTTTTTCCCTAAGCCAGCTAAATTAAAAACTGACAAATAATTTGTATAAGGTGAAAAGTATTCATTCAAAAGCACTGAGATGTCAGATTAAGAAAACTGACATTACAAGATTATTGTGAATTTTTTTATCAAGTGGGTGGAAATTTTAAAGAAGGACTGGTAGGGTGGCATTTTACTTAAAGGAAAAAAAGACTATTTACAACAGCATAACTCCTGATAAATGCAGAAAGCAATGTAAAACCAGGCCAAGGCCAAAAACTAACTTGCATATTAAATATCTAAAAGAAATATTTGCAAAAATATTCACAATATAACAAACATGCATGTACACACACACACACACACACACACACACACACACACACACACACACACACACACACACACACACACACACACACACACACACACACACACACACACACACACATTCCTGTGTGGTATATGTGGATATGTGTGATGCACTGTGTAACTTGACCATGTACTGCCCAGCATAGTCTTTAACACTGCATGCATCATGTTTATCTAATATGACAGTGCACTGTTACTGTGTACCTGTTATGAGCCCATACAGCTCGACTAGACACCACCACTTCATCTGTATTGCTGTGTACTCTAACTGTTATTCTCTGGGAGATATGGTACAGTGGTTGTCTGGAGGATATGGTTCAGTGCCTCTCTGGAGGATATGGTGCAGTGGCTGCCAGTGTTTTATGCTGCAGTGGATGTCTGTGTTATATGGTGCAATGGCTGTCAGAAGGATATGGTGCAGTGGCTGTCTGGAGGATATGGTGCAGTGGTTGCCTGGAGGATATAGTGTTCTGGTTGTCTGGGTGATATGATGAAGTGGTTGTCTGCAGTATATGATGCATTGACTGTCTGGAGAGTATGGTAGAGTGGCTGTCTGGAGCATATGGTGCAGTGGCTGCCTGGAGGATATGATGCAGTGGCTGTCTAGAAGATATGTCACAGTGGCTGTCTGGAGGATATGGTGCAATGGTTGTCTGGGCGATATGGTCCAGTGGATGACTGAGAGATATGGTGCATTGGATGTGTGGGGGATATGGTGCAGTGGCTTTATGGAGGCTATGGTGTTGTGGTTGTCTGGGGGATATGATGAAGTGGCTGTCTGCAGGATATGGTGCATTGGCTGTCTGGTGGATATTATGTAGTGGATGTCTGGGGGTTATGGTGTAGTGGTTGTCTGGCAAATATGGTGCAGTGGTTCTCTGGGGAGTATGGTGCAGTGGCTGTGTGGGGATATGGTGCAGTGGCTGTGTGGGGATATGGTGCAGTGGATGTCTGGGGGTTATGGTGTAGTGGTTGCCTGGCTGTTATGGTGCAGTGGTTCCCCGGGGAATATGGTGCAAGTGGTTTTGTGGGGGGATATGGTGTAGGGGCTGTGTGGGGGATATGGTGCAGTGGCTGACTGGGGGTATGATGCAGTGGCTGTCTGGGGGATATAATGCAGTGGATGTCTGGGGATATGACGCAGTGGATGTCTGGAAGTTATGGTGTAGGAGTTGTCAGGCAGATATGGTGCAGTGGTTATCTGGGAAATATGGTGCAGTGGCTGTGGGGAGATATGGTGTAGTGGCTGTCTGAGAGGATATAGTGCAGTGGCTATCTGAGGGATATGGTGCAGTGTTTGTCTGGGGAATATGGTGTAGTGGTTGTCTGGGGGATATGATGAAGTGACTGTCTACAGGATATGATGCAGTGTCTGTCTGATGGATATTATGCAGTGGCTGTCTGGGAGATATGGTGCATTGACTGTGTCAGGAATATGGTGCAGTGGCTGTCTGGGGGATATGGTGCAGTGGCTGTCTGCAGGATATGGTGCAGTGGCTGTCTGGTGGATATTATGCAGTGGCTGCATGGGGATATTGTGCAGTGTCTATGTGGGGGATATGGCACAGTGGCTGTCTGGGGGATATGATGCAGTGGATGTCTGGGGGTTATGGTGTAGTGGTTGTCTGGCAGATATGGTGCAGTGGTTGTTTGGGGAATATGGTACAGTGGCTGTGTGGGGGATATGGTATAGTGGCTGTCTGGGGATATTTAGTCCATTGGCTATCTGATGGATATGGTGCAGTGGCTGTCTAGAGGATATGGTGCAATGGTTGCCTGGAGGATTACTGGCTGTCTGGGGGATTTGGTGAAGTGGATGTCTAGGAGATATGGTACACTGGATGTGTAGGGGATATGGTGCAGTGGCTGTCTGGAGGATATGATGTCATGGTTGTCTGGAGGATATGATGAAGTGGCTGTCTGCAGGATATGGTGCATTGGCTGTCTGGTGGATATTATGTAGTGGATGTCTGGGGGTTATGGTGTAGTGGTTGTCTGGCAAATATGGTGCAGTGGTTCTCTGGGGAGTATGGTGTAGTGGCTGTGTGGGGATATGGTGCAGTGGCTGTGTGGGGATATGGTGCAGTGGATGTCTGGGGGTTATGGTGTAGTGGTTGCCTGGCTGTTGCGGTGCAGTGGTTCCCTGGGGAATATGGTGCAAGTGGTTTTGTGGGGGGATATGGTGTAGTGGCTGTGTGGGGGATATGGTGCAGTGGCTGTCTGGGGGTATGATGCAGTGGCTGTCTGGGGGATATAATGCAGTGGATGTCTGGGGGTTATGGTGTAGAGGTTGTCTGGCAGATATGCTGCAGTGGCTGTGGGGGGACATGGTGTAGTGGCTGTCTGGGAGGATATAGTGCAGTGGCTATCTGAGGGATATGGTGCAATGCTTGTCTGGAGGATATGATGTAGTGGTTGTCTGGGGGATATGATGACGTGACTGCCTGTAGGATATGGTGCAGTGGCTGTCTGATGGATTTTTATGCAGTAGCTGTCTGGGAGATATGGTGCAGTGGCTTTGTCAGGGATATGGTGCAGTGGCTGTCTGGTGGATATTATGCAGTGGTTGTGTGGGGGATATTGTGCAGTGGCTGTCTGGGGGTTATGGTTTAGTGGCTGTCTGGGGGGATGTAGTCCTTTGGCTATCTGACGGATATGGTGCAGTGGCTGTCTGGAGGATATGGTGCAATGGTTGCCTGGAGGATCAATGGCTCTCTGGGGGATATGGTGAAGTGGATGTCTGGGAGATATGGTGCATTGGAGGTGTGGGAGATATGGTGCAGTGGCTGTCTGAGGGATATGGCATCATTGTTGTCTGGGGAATATTATGAAGTGGCTGTCAGCAGGATATGGTGTAGTGGCTGTCTGGGAGATATTATGCAGTGGCAGTCTGGGGGATATGGTGCAGCGGCTGTGGGGGGATATGGTGCAGTGGATGTGTGGGGGTTATGGTGTAGTGGTTATCTGTCAGATATGGTACAGTGGTTGTCTGGGGAATATGGTGCAGTGGCTGTATGGAGGATATGGTGCAATGGTTGCTTGGAGGATGTGGTGTAGTGGATGTCTGGTAAATATGATGCAGTGGATATCTGGGGGTTATGGTGTAGTGGTTGGCTGGCAGATATGCGCAGGTGAAAGCTGCTCTCTCTAAAGCTAAAAACACAGCATCAATGGGACCGGATGGTGTCCCCGGCTGTGTGCTACACGAGCTAAATGAGGAATTAAACCCGCACATAAGGCAGCTGTTTAATCTCAGCCTTACCACAGGATACGTGCCCAAGGAGTGGCGTACGGCAACTGTGGTCCCACTCCACAAAGGTGGCGCCTCTACGGACCCTGGTAATTACCGCCCCATAAGCTTAACAAGTCTAGTCTGCAAAGCTATGGAGAGGATCATAATGGAGCTCATAAACAAAGATATAGGGGACTTGCAGACATTGGACCCGACCCAGTTTGGCTTTGTCAAGGGAAGATCATGCCTTTTGAACTTGGTCGACTTCGAAATAGTCACCAAGGCCATTGATGAGGAAAGGCAGTCCATACAGCCTACCTTGACCTTGCAAAGGCTTTCGACACAATACCCCACTCGGGTATTGTAGAAAAACTTACCAGCTTAAATGTAAACCCATATGTCACAAGATGGGTTGCAAACTGGCTTAAGGACAGAACCCACAGGGTTAGAGTTGCTGGCGCTGTGTCAGACTCCAAGCCGGTCACAAGTGGTGTCCCACAGGGCTCGGTCCTTGGCCCCCTATTGTTTGGCATCTACTTCTCAGAAGTACAGGCCAACATGGGAAGACTTTGGCTGACAAAGTTTGCAGATGACTGCAAACTGGGCGCCATAGTGGAAAGTGCATCGGACACTGATATCCTTCAGAAGGGACTCACGGAAACAGATAGCTGGTGCCAGAGCCATGGCCTGAAGTTAAACGCCAAAAAATGTATAGTCATACCCTTCGGGAAAAACAAGGTAACCCCAAGCTACCATATAGGTGGCAATCCACTAAGCACAGAAGAGGTTATCAGGGACCTGGGGACCCAGGTTGACAGTGGCCTTTCTTTTGACACTCACATTGCTAAAGTGGTTAGAAAGACCTTCTACATTGCCCACCTGATCATGAAGGGATTCACATCCAGATCTAGTGAGGTCATTGTTCCCCTGTACTCTTCACTTATCAGACCAATGATCGAGTACAATGCCCCATTCGGGATGTATCTCACCCGACATCTGCAGCAATTGGAGAGACCCCAAAAGTTCCTCACCAAAAGGATAAAGGGACTCCAAAATCTGTCATATGCTGCCAGATTGAAGAAACTCCAGCTCTATTCAGTCGCATACCGTCTGCTCAGAGGTGACATGTGCCTGACATACAAGGCCATGTCCAACCCGGAATTAATGGACATGCTCCACCTCAAAAATCCAAATCCACCAAAACCACTAGAGCAAGCGACTTAAACCTTAGCACGGATATAAATAGGCCGTGCTGGAGGGATAGATTTATCACTCAGAGACTCCCTATGCTGTGGAATAAAATCCCGGTCCATGTGAGGCAGAGCACCTCGCTGACTCTGTTCAAGAGAAATCTAGACCTGTGGATGGGAGATCGTAGGTTTACCCCGGGAATCATCTCTGGGTCACTGCTGGACAGAGGCACAACAAACTAATGGGCACAGTATTTTTTCATATAAGGGGTGGCGTAAGCCACAATAATTTGGGCTAGGCTTATAAATGCCTTAGGGCAGATAGCCTAGTATAAACCTATGAACCTATAAGATATGGTGCAGTAGTTGTCTGAGGAATAGAGTGCAGTGGCTGTGTGGGGGATATGGTGTAGTGGCTGTCTGGGGATGTAGTGCAGTGGCTGTCTGGAGGTCATGATGCAGTGATTGTCTGGGGGTTATGGTGCAGTGATTGCCTAGAGAATATGGTGCAGTGGCTGTCTGGGGGATATAGTGCTGTGGCTGCTTACTTTTTCTCAGCCTCAGTGCTGTTGCTGAATGATCTTAATGTGCTGGTTGAGACTGGTGTACTTGCAGTCGTCATACAGCACCATAATGCATGGCTGGTTTGGACTCTTTTTAGCAATCATGCTACATAACATACAATAAATATCTTGCAAATGGTGACAAGAGCATATTGAAGATCCCCCAGAAATTTTGCAGCAGCAGAACCATGCCTTCAGCAGGGAAGACACAATTTTTATGATGCTTCTGATTAGCACATAGGTTCACATGTTTGGTGTTAACCTGCTGTTGGCTGATGTTATGGGCATTTTCTTAAGGCATCACCAGCATGACTCCAGCAGGTAGCGTGCATCACCAGAAGCACAATAGGAACGTATAGTACATATATGTATATATGTACACACTGTCTTTGGCTATAGATATGTGTACTTAAAGTGGCTGCAGTTACAAACTAGGTGTCCCTTTGGAGTTTCTGTATGCAGCAAGCAGCAATATAAATAACTTGTATGCCAAAAGCAGGGATCATGAGCACTGCCATGGTGCTGTTTTAACACATTGATTATCACCCCTTTGATGTTGCAAAGCACCTGCCAGTTGCTGAAATTAAGCCTTTGTAACTGACTTACCACTGTTCACAGACAAGGTGGGTCTTTTACTGACAATATGTGCAATTTATAGCACCCAGTAATTCATGGAGGTAGGTGATAGGAACCATACATGGTTGTGGCTGTCACCTGGTGCACTAGGAAACATATTTACTCACTCACATGTGGAAGCAGCATATTGAGAAATGTACTAAGTATTCTGCAGGCCAAAAGCTGTGTCATACACAGTCTGGTCTCTGTCTGTCTCTCGAAGGTATCTGTAACAAGTATGGCACGAGCTGCATACACCCATATCAGAAGTCCATTTATTCCTCCTGGTCATGTTTGTGGATCTTACATGTCAACCAATACAAACATGATATCACTGTCCAGTCAAAAATGATCAGTCGGTCGTGGGTCAGTTAGCTGAAGGACCATAACCACTCTAACATTTTCATTGGTGCTAACACCTTTGCCTGTAGTAGTTTCAAAACTCCTTGTGTGCTTTTTACTCTTATAGTGTCACAAAACATTTGGACATATAAAGCATCCTGTATCTATCACTCATGACTTGCACCCAGAGGCAGTCATTTGCATGTAATTATTCATGCATTAAACTGTGCATCTTCATTTGTGTGTCATTATATGGTCATTTGCAGACACAGGTTCGGGTGTTTTTTTCCCTCACTGCTAGGTAAGGCTAGCTGGCACAATGAATCACACCATGTCTATGTGTGGTCATGACACTGTATAATAGCATGCCTCATATAATGCAAGCTGACTATGAATAACAGTCTAGATATCAGCTGGTACTGCTAGTAAAAACTAAAAGCAATAGAAAAAAAAACAAAAACTTTTTTACATCTTTGAATACTGACTCAGCTTTTAAATAGGATGGATAAAAAGGGTGGCATGTGTCTTGCTTCTGCACCATTTCAGATTTGGTAGTCATTGATCTCTTATATCTCAGTAAGTTAAAGTAGCTAACAGAAAATCGCAGACCAGGACATGAAACAGAATTTAATGGTGAGATAGATTCATTACCCAGCATCTCCCCCTTCTCTGGAATAAACTTTCTTTGCAGATTAAGCAATGCAATTAAATATCTTTCTTCAAAGTAAGCCTAGACAACTGGATGGGTACTCTCAGATTTACCTCAGGATTAACTGGACACACTGGATTTAAAGGCAAAAAGTGAACATTCTTGAAAATCTGCATCATATTCAAAGGTAATTAGTAAAATCAAAACTTTGGTGGACAAAAGCAAGATAAAAAGAAAATTAAAAAAAATTGACTTCTAGGAAATTTTTAGATTACTTATCACATTTTCTTTAACATTTGGTAAGTCTATCACTTACTCTGTCTATAACTCAAATGCTAGTGTTAAACTTTACAATTAATAAAGATGAAACAGAGCATAAGACATATGTATGCTTGGAAGGTTTATGTTCTCTCAGAATGTTAAAGGTATAGCATGCAATATTTTCTGACTTGTAGCTATAGTGTTATTAATTAAGTCTTCTTACAACTGCATAAAATGGTGACAATGTTCACAGTTTGTTCACTGGTCAAAGCTGAAAATAATGAGGCAGAGACCCAAAATCAGCGACAGAGTTTAAATACTGCTCTTATAAACTTAAATAATTGCTGGAATAACAGTTTTGCATTAGCATGCATTTTCTTAAGGATATGATGTCTGAAATTCAAATACCTGTCATTGTTTAGTGAATGCAACCCTCAGTGATTGACCAGAAAACCACAACTTTTAAAAGGTGCAGATCAAAAATATGAGGCAAAAATGTGTATGGTTAGTGAAGTCATGTACAGTTAAGGGAATCAGAATATGGTTTTGTAAAAAAAGACAGAATACTTGCTTATGGTGTTTTCATTGCAATAGATAAGAAGAAAGCTTGTTAGTCTGTTTGTTGTACTTACTTTTTTAAATCTGTTTATCCCCCGAGCCAAATATTTTACTGACCATCCTTTGATACCTTGACATAGGCCAATACAGGACAGTGTGCTGACTATACAAGGTGAATAAAGTGAAAGGATAATTTATGCTACTCAAGTGAAAGGCTTATATTTTACCAATAATTTATGTTTAAGCATGCATAATGCAGGATCTACCCACTGTCAATGTGGTCTGAGTGGGAAGCTAAAGATAGAACTAAATAATTAAACAAAACCAGTTTGGGGTAAATCCTGCATTATCCTCAACCAGGCTTGAATTATTGCTATCATACAATGACATTATGTAAAAAATAATTTTCTTAACTTTTTTACATAATTCGACTGGATGAATGACCTTTTTTTCTCCTCCATTTCTTCTGACTGCTGAAACAGCTGGTGACAACTTCATACTGTATGGTGCATGTGTAGATCAATATGTGCCATCAGTTGTACAATGCATTAGATTAAGTTCACTTGTTGCTACTTTTTTAAATTAAATAGGACAGCAAATGTGGTCTGTGGTTTACACAAGGGAATTTGGAAACTCTTGAAGTTTCTGGAGAAAGTTTTAAACATTTTTAAAAATACATTTTACAAATGTTCTTCACGGAGGGTGCTTCAGTATGTGTATGTGGGTGAGGATGGCAGACCTCCTAAATTGCATAGCTACAAGACTGCACCATTTTTTATGTGAACAAGTTTGTGCTCTGCTTAGTAGAGTGGAGATTATGGTGGCTGTATTTGATTGGACTTTTCCCATTGGTAATTCTTAATTTACAATCGGCACACTGACTGATTTGTCCAATTAGCATGCACATTTTTGAATGTTTATGAAGTTTTATTATATAATGAGAATTTTATTTAAAAGTTACATGTCAGCAGCACAGTTGTAGGTAGCAAGCATACCATGCCCTTCAAGGACTGGACTGGACTGGACTGCATACTCTCTTGGGCATCATAACTTTACTTTTTCCATCATATTGTCAGGACCAACATTGGCCAAAATCCAGTGGAAAAAATGTGAAAAGCATGGCTTTTTACATTTCTGCCATAACCACCTTACAGTTAATTACATTATCAATTGAAAACACGGAGCACAGCCAATGCACTTGTCATGAACCATAAATTCTGGGATTACGTGAAAGGCACTTATTAAATTGCATAGCTACAAGACTGCAATTACTGAAACAGAGAGTATAACAGCATTTTAAGAATTAGCACTCATTTTTCCTTTGAGATTAGGGCTGAAGTACAAGTTATTGCATTACACTAATATAGTGTCTTTGTAATTCAGAGGACAAATCAAGAATGTGAAAATACAGGTCACAAACAGTCTTGTCTAAACATCTGT
Organism: Protopterus annectens; assembly: GCF_019279795.1. Lineage (NCBI taxonomy): Eukaryota > Metazoa > Chordata > Ceratodontiformes > Protopteridae > Protopterus > Protopterus annectens. Next base: position 20,889,175 of record NC_056733.1, read on the forward strand.
AGCAATCGACACTTCTGGTCAATTAAGGTGCATTTTACCACCTATGGAAACATAGCTTGGGTGATATGCTGCATTTCACTCCAAGCATTGTAAAAAATCCTACACAGAAATTGTATAGATCATGTAATTCAATCTATTTTTGCTTGTGTGCATTTACAAGGCTTTGCTTTTTCCTTCAAAGCAGTAAAACACTATTCATAAAAACGAAGTAAACTACTGATTCCAATAAATTAAGAGTGAACTGTCTATATTAAGTGAAGCTGAGTAACAGATATTTTAGACCTAGGGGTACAATGTTTTAAAGTAAAGAAGACACTTCATAACAAGACTATAGAGTTAGACGATGTAACGTGTACAGTTTAAAGGTGACTTTCAGAAGTTCTTTTTCACAGAAAGAGTGGTGAACAAATACAGTAGCCTTCTTTAAAGGATTTTATTAGAACTGTACTATAATTCACAAATGCATAGCGCCAACAATTAGTTCTCAAAAGGAATAAGAAAAATATTGCTGAAGGAGGATCTATAGATTATTTAGTAGGTATTGAAGGGGATAGACTACATGGACAGACAGACCTTATTTGTAAAAGTGTTATTAAATAAAAACAAATTGAAACACATCATTATTGCTTGTGATGCATCTTTACTTTAGAATGCAAAACACATGTGCATAATTTAATCTGTCACCAGATGCACAGTAAGATCTGCATCACCCCTTTTTATATCACCATCTGGCATGGCCAGTTAGTGCCCCTTTTCATCCTGTTTTACCAATAACATTTTTCCTCAGTCCCACTCCCACTATCACTAGTAAGTCTTCATAGGTTCAGAGGTTCATAGGATGTTAGTAGGCTATTGACCTGAGGGTCTTTACAAGCCTAGCCGTTAAATCCCAATATAATACTAGATGAGAGATATCGTCTATGCCCAAGGTTTTTCTAGCAAGGACTACCCATGTCCAGGAGAGAATCTGGGGCAATCCCTGGCAGAAATTTACGGTTTCCCATCCAGTCAGCCAGGTTGCACAGGGTCATGGAGCTTCTTTGCTTGATATGGATTGTAAGTGTATACCAGAGGAGTGGTAATCTCTTCTGATCTCTCCAGCAGGTCCTGTTTATGTCGCAGGCTAGATTGAGGTCCTTGGAATGGGTGACTCTAGTCTAATTTGACTTATGGATGAGCAACATTGATGTTAGATTTGGGTCAGAGGTAGCCCTGTAAACCAGACATAAGTCACCTCTAGGTATTCTATACGTTACTGAGTACAGTGACAACAACTTCAGTCAGTCTGTATAACACATGTGCTGGAGACCCTGAATTTCCTTAGCCAGAAATCTCTGAGGTCTCTCAAGTTGCTGCAGGTGCCTGGTATGGTACCTGCCAAAGGGAGCATTATATTTTGTAACAGTCCTGATCAGGGACGAGTACAGGGAAGTTATAACTTCTTTTGTTCTTGAGGCGATGCCTCTGCTAATTTGGTGAGCAATGTAGAATGCCTTCCTCACCACAGTAGACACATGGTGGTCAAAGTTGAGGTCACAGTCAACTTCTGCTCCCAGGTCTCTCACTACTGAATTGGTACATAGGGTATTATTGTTTATTTTATAATCAGTAGGGACATTGTTTTTACCAAAGGGAATGATGATGCATTTAGTTTAAGACCATGGCTTTGGCACCAATCATTGGTCTGTGTAATCCCTTTCTGAAGTACATTGATATCGTTAGGGGATTCAATGATAACACCTAAATTGCAGTCATCCCCAAACTTAGTTAGCCACAGCCCCTCTGTTTTGGCATGGACTTCTGAGAAGTATATGCCAAAGAAGAGGGAGGCCCAGCACTGACACTTGAGGGACCCTACTGGTGACAGGTCTGCTGGTAGAGGTAAAGTCTCCCACTTTGACTGAGTGTTGTCAATCTGTGAGCCATTTTGCAACCCACCTGAAAACATAGGGGTTGATATTCAACTGGGTTAGTTTGCCAATAATGCCCGGATTTGGGATAGTGTCGAAGACCTTGGCCAAGTCAAGATAGGCTGTCTGCATGGCTTTACCCTTGTCTATGGATCTGGTCATATTTTCAAAGAAGTCCACCAGATTTAACAGGCATGATCTGCCCTTGACAAAACCAAACTGGGAGGCATCCAGGGTTGGGAGGTCACCTATATTCTTATTTATGAGGTCCTTGATGATTTGTTCCATTGCTTTACAGAGGAGGCTGATTAAACTTATGGTTCTATAGTTACCTGGGTCTGTTGCTAAGCCACCCTAGTGGAGGGGGATAACAGTCAGTGTTTTCCATTCATTAGGACAAAGACAGTACTCAGGCTGTGGTTAAATAGAGTGCCTAAGGGAGTAGCTAGCTCTTGTTTTAGAACACTAAGAATGCAGCCTAGAATGCCATCTGGTCCCATGGTGGCTGCTAGACATCCACAAGGATGGTTTGTTTTTTCTTTAGGATCTTGCTTTAATCCTATCTGGCATGGCTGTGTCTATACATTTGTGTAAATGTTTATACAGGGCATCAGTGTATACCGTATTACAGCTGTCAATGTCATCTGTAGAAACTGGAGCTTGCAAGTTAATTATACTTTCCTTTAGGAAGATATAATTGGCTTTGGTGAAGTGTTTTAGCCTGACGTCTCCTTTGGGGAGTTCTGGTGCTATTGCTACTTCAAAAATGACTGATTTATGGTTGGATTTAACCAGTGTGGGCCCTACACTTAAGGCTTTGCATCAGTCACTCATATTGGTGAGGACCAGGTCTAGACTATTTGAGCCCTTTGAGGGGTGGTGCGGTATTTGTTCCAGGGCATTTGAATTAACAAAGGCCAGGAACTTTTGTGCAAGTGAGTTTGGGTTCATATAAGTTTCTCAATTAATTGAAGGATAGTTGAAGGATAGTTGAATTCACCCATGACTAGGGTATTAGGTTGTACCTTAATTGTCCCAAGTAAGTCTAAATAAGCTGTGTGGGTATCTTGGTTCATGGAAGGTGACCTGTAACTGATGATGACCTGAAATTCGGGGTCTTAACCCATGGTAATTTGGACTTGGAGTAGCTCCATAGAGTTTTCTTGTTGAACCAGTCTAGAGATGTAATGATCTTTAATGAAGATAGATACTTCACCTCCTTTGGCTCTCACACCTTCACTTCATGGTCTAAAAGTATGGAAAGCATTGTAGCTTTGCTTTTATAAATAAAATAATGGGGCTATTACTATGGAAACAGCAGAAAAAGACTTTAAAATTCATGTCAGGCTTCCACCTCATTGGTAGCCTCAACAAAAGCACTCTTGGAACAGGCCTACTAAATTCACATTACTAGCATTCAAATAAGACCTTGACTAAGCCTGTGAAGTAAAATAACTTAAGAATGACACACCTACAGCAAAGTGGAAAACAAAGATAGGCATATTAGGTATATTCAGAAACATTGGATCATTTATGGGGAAATGTATGAAGTAAACAACTTTGGAAAACAAAGTAGCAAAACAATATTTCTATTTCCTGTGGTGAGTTGCACTAATCTGAATAAGGTATCATACAGAAAACTGTAGAAAAAATGGGCTGACATACTGAAACCTGTGTATTACGTAAATATACAGTAAAACCATTCTGAAGAACAAAAGTTATATTCCCTAGGAGCATACAACGAGGAATGTTCCACTTTTATCCTGGCTGACTAAGTATATTGATCTGGATCATCTTTCTAGAAAAATCTGTGTCACATAATATGCTAGACAGAGGGTTTCAGTACTATTCACCTACACCATATGCACTGAGACACTAGCGAGGCCTAGAACAGTGTTGTCTCTTTTCATCATTGAAAGGTTTTGTAAAATATCTTAAAAAATTATATTTTCTGCTGGGATAGTCCCACGCACTGTTCTTACAGAAAACCAGATACCCAGCAACCCTTAAATGACTCCAGAACTGTTGCATTCCTGTCAAAGTGATCGTGCATTGCAGTAAATGGGCATTTTGATAAAACAGCTATTTGACAACTCAGTCTGCCATGAAAGAAAATTGATTTTGCTGGATTAGGCTTGATAAATGCCTGGTTTGAATGGGATGTCATCATATAGTATGACTACCCATAAATAATTCACACTGTAAAACAATAATTCAACATACACAAGAACACTCATTTACATGGCTATCAAAAAGACCCAGATGCTAGAATTAAATACCTTGATAGATGCCAACAGACATGATACTATTTCTTAACATTTGCAAATTTTGGCTAGTGTCTTAAATTGGTCTGTATCGTATTCACAACAATGGAATTCCATGAATACCTGCACTAAATATTTTAGCTTTCCCTGTGACGTAAACAGAAGCTGCTAGTGAGTCAGACGTCACACCCAAAGATTTCTGCTTTTATGGAATAGACTGTGCTTACACATTAAAGTAACTCCTTCACCCTCTTCAAGTGCAACCTGGACAAATGAACGGGTAACTAGAAATACACTCCTAGTATTTCCCCCACAATCCCTTATGGATAGGGGTAGCATGTAATGATAACTGCTGTGGCTTAGTTACATATATGATCTATCAAATCAATTGTGTAATACTAACCTATGACCGTATAATTATTTTATTTGATTCACTTATCAGATGTCCTTTAATTACTGATTTTAAGAAAGCCCATATACTACACATTTAATCAGATTTCATGATAGGATTATGTTTGATTTTATCATATTTGAAACCCACCCATTTTCAATTCAATGAGATTACATATCCATTTAAATGAATGATGGTATAGATTTGTAAAAGGCAGTCCCAGAGAGATTAACAAAACAAGCAATGACATTTGGTTTTATACACAGGTCAGGCATATACATATCAACCAGGGGAGAAGTTGTGGACAGCAATTAATATAGAGTTGAGGGATTTTATCTTTTAGGGGAAGACGGCAAGAGTCAAGAGGGATAAGTTGATGCTTCCAGTAGGGTCTGGGATTACTTGATCTGAAGAGGTATTTCTGAGCTACACAGTTAAGTCTCCTATACATAACACAAGCAGAAAGCTATAATTCAAAATGCAAAGAGATGATGTTGAAATGGGGGGAGCTCAAGAAACAATGAGAGACTAGGATTTTGGATGCAGATCATACAGATTATTATCTCCATAACAGATTATTATATTCATAAAATAGCACAAAGTATTCTAAGAAGTAAGCCAACATGGGAATGGAGAAAAGAGATTCTGCTGACATTTAGCAGTACATATATTGGGCAAGAGGGAACAAGAATTTAATGGAGAAAACTGGCAAAGGAACCAAGGTATTGGGCTGAAATAATTAGAGAGGGAAAGGCAATAGAATGGGAAGAGGCCAATAAAGCAGGCTAGAGACTGCCTTCCCTATTAAAGATTGATAACATTCTATAGGTAAAGAGAAAGGAATATGGGGATCCTAAGTGAAAGACCTGTACTGCTAGAGTTTTTAGTAGAATCTAAAACAGAAGCTGCTAATAAAAAGTAATAATTCGTGGGACATATAAAATATTGCATGACAACTATAGGAATCAATCAGAGGAGGTTAGAAAGGATTGAGAAAAGAGACTGGATAAGCAATTCACAAAGAAACAATTGGAAGATATATGTATGGCTCCCAAATATGCAACAAAGTCTAGAAGATTCAGGATTTTTGCTTGGAAGTGTTAGCATAGGAATTTTTATACCTCAGACTCCAAAGAAAATTTTCTCAGGTAGATTGCAAATGTTGGATGCATAATGAGGAAGAAAGAGATAATTGGAAACATATTTTTGGGAGTGTAATGAGTTGGCAGACTTTAAAAATTCCCTGCAGACTACTCAGTCAGAAATAATAGATGATCACATTACTGTAACTAAGGAAAGTGTTTTTTTTTTTTAGCTGTGATACAGAACTGGAATTGCCTAGACATAGTAAAACATTGCTTAGTTTAATTCTGCTGGCTGCCAAAACAGAATTACTAGAAAATGGAAATCAAAGTCTAAATCAATTATACCAGAAGTAGTGAATATAGTAACAGAGATAAAAGAACTGGAAGTGGGATCTTTAAAAAAGGGTAGGAACAAATTATATAGAAAATGGGAATTACGGGAACAATATGTGCAAAATAATGTTTTGGAGGAGGAATGAGGTTTACAGGAAGGCAGGAATTGAATGAGCTATGTAATGTTCTGTATAGAAGACTATATGTGATGTATAATGTTGGCAACTAAAAATATGTCAATATGGTTTGTTTTCATTCATATAATTGTACAATTGCCTATGTCATAAGTGATAATTCAATAAAGACATTCCGTGTTTAAAAAAAATTATCTGAAGAAGGCATAGACTTAGTAATGAAATTTGATACTCCTGAAACTAGTGATGAGGACAGTAAAAAAAAATAATTTAACCTGGGCCAATAAATGGAAATACAACGTGAATTAATTTCCATCAGGCGAAAGAAACCTATATAGGTCAATGAGGTCATATGCTGACTTTTTTGTTTTGATAGTATGAGGTCTTTGGGATTACATGATAAGTACTTGTTTTTTTTTTATCTACAATACATCCATGACTTAAAGTCCAGTTCCTTATTAAAGTAACACTCTGACTGTGGAAATTATTGAGTTACAGATACTGGCAGCAAAAGGATTTTTGTTATAGAGAGCTTATTCTGAAGCTAGTAATACTAGGATCTCTTGATGGGGTCTATATAAGTAAATAGCCGTTGTTTATTGTTTTACTAGACTGATTTTATTAAAATTTGGCCTTGTTAGTTATAACATTTCCTCCACTACTGTTAGTAGAATCCAACGCTGAAGACAGATAAAGAATTCTGTTCTCTTTGCAGCCTTTCTCTTCTATGTACATAATTACATTTCCATCTACTGTACATAAAAAATGCAGAAATTATTTTCTTTCAAATGCAAGCTGAATAAGAAGGAGGTTTCAAGATGCCACAGTAATCAACACAGGCTATATAAAAAGAAGAATGGTATAAAAGGTAAATTAAAATAAAGGGAGACTACCTGAGGAGTTGTCACAATGAAGGATCCCTGAATATTCCACTGGAGATTAATATGCCATATTGGGGGTATAATTCTGAATAAAGCTACAATAAATTGTATTTTAACAATAGATAATGAAGTTTATAGCATTTCAGGCATTGATGACGACAAAAATGCTTACAACAGAAGAACAATCAATCTCCCCAAGGGCCTAATCCTAATTTTTAATACATAATACAGTGATTGAAATGTGGATTTATTTTATGGACTTGGGAATGTGGGTAGAACCAGCTTTGAGTTTTTCTGAGCATAACAACTAATTGTTTACTGACAGTTATAAATTATATAGTTGGGATGCATGGATAGGCTTAAGAAGGCTCCTGTGGTCATTAGCCTGTGGACCAATAAACCTGTGAAAACTATAAGCTGTATAAAAAGATGTAAAAAGTTGTAAGTTAGTTACATTAGACCTAAATGTGAACATGACAAAATAAATGGAAACCTTATAAAAAAACAGAATGATTAAATGGGAAGGAGTACAGAGGAAGTATACCAAGGTTATACATGGATGTGAAAGTTTAAGTTATTATGAAAGGTTACTATCTGAACTTGTGCAGTACCTCATCTAAATATTTATGCAGATATTTTATTCAGATATACAGGGCATTTAGACAAACTCTGGGAGTGTGTGTGGTAATCGAAGAAGAGTGGAGACACATCAGGCAACTTATGCAGGCGATTATATAGCAATGAGAGATGCACTAATTGGTTCTCTAAGACAGAAGGTGACAAATGGAATGGACAACCAAATGATATTAAAGCAAGCACTAGTTTTGAGGACAGCATGGACAATTATTATGGGGATGACGAAAGCCATTATTGCCTATGCCTGAAATATTCATACGTATAGGTTCATAGGTTCATAGGTACGTACTAGGCTATTGGCCCAAGGGCCTACATAAGCCTAGCCAGCAAGGTTTCATAGTTTACGCCACCCAAGAAAGTTATTTTCCTATGCCACTGTCCAGCAGAGACACAGAAGTGATCCCCGGGGTGTATTTCCTATTTCCCATCCACTCATCAAGATTTTTCTTGAAGAGTGCTAATGAAGAACTTTGACTGACATAGATGGGTAGCTTGTTCCAGAGTATAGGAAGTCTCTGGGACAGGAATCTATCCTTCCAGCGTGTCCTGTTTATTGTGGTGAAAAGGTTTAGGTCCATAGAGTGTGTAGCTTGGAGGGATTGGGATTTCTTTAGGTGTAGCATGTCCAACAGCTCTGGGTTTGACATAGCTTTATATGTTAGGCAGAGATCACGTCGGAATAGCTGGAGTTTTTTGAGGCGGTCAGTGTAGGGCATTTGTTTGAGGCCAGTAATCCTCTTTGTGAGGTACTTCTGTGGCCTTTCCAGCCGCTGCAGATGTCTTGTGAGATACATTCCAAAAGGGACGTTGTACTCTATAATGGGTCTAATGAGTGATGAGTAGAGGGGAACAATGACCTCTTTTTTCCTGGATGAGAACCCTTTTATGATGAGGTGTGCCATGTAGAAGGACTTCCTGACTACTGTGGTGATGTGACTATCAAAGGAGAGACTTCTGTCCACCTGGGTCCCAAGGTCTCTTATCACACATTCGGTGTTAAGTAGATTGCTGCCTATGTGGTAGTTCATGGGTACAGAGTTTTTACCAAAGGGGATGACACTGCACTTTTTGGCATTGAGCTTGAGGCCATGGCTCTGACACCAGGTATCTGTCTCAGTGAGGCCCTTCTGTAGGATGTCCACATCATTTGGGGACTTGACTATGGCTCCTAGTTTGAAGTCATCTGCGAACTTCATTAGCCAGAGGCCTTCTGTGTTAGCCTGTACTTCAGAGAAGTAGATACCAAACAGGTGAGTTCCCACGATGGAACCCTGTGGTACTCCACTTGTCACTGCTTTGAGGTCAGATTTGGAGTCTGCAACTTTAACAGTGTGGGTTCTGTCAGTGAGTCAGTTGGCAACCCATTTTGTGACATAGGGATTTATACCTAGTTTAGTGAGTTTATAATTCCAGAATGGGGGATGGTGTTGAAAGCCTTGGCGAGGTCAAGATAGGCTGTGTGAACCACCTTACCCTCATCCACGGCTTTGGTGACTGCCTCAAACAAGTCAATCAGGTTCAGGAGGCATGATCTGCCTTTTACAAACCCGAACTGGGTGGGATCCTGAGTTTGGAGGTTACCAATGTCAGGCTAATAGGTCGATAGTTCCCGGGATCAGTGGTGGCTCCTCCTTTGTGGAGTGGGATAACTGTTGCTGTGCGCCATTCAGTGGGCACAAAGCCTGATGCGAGGCAATTATTGAACATGGTGCTTAAGTGGGGAGCCAGTTCGTTCTGAATGTATGTATATAAAAGTATATAAAAGTATGTAGGCATGTATGCAGTCCAAACTAGTCCATAAGGATAATCTAACGTGGATAATTTAACGTTGAGCTAAAGGGATTAAGATAAATTACACATAATACAAAAAGAAAGAAGAAAAGAACAGCAAACATTTCAGACGATAACATTCAACAATACTGCCAACTTACAAGTATTAACTACACTATCGCTTAGAGATTTCATGAAACATCGTAGCTTAGTATTGTTGGAAAATCTGTTTGAGGCTCTGAGCAGACATGATTGGTACTATTATGCAATTTTTAACAAATATTGAGGTAAAGACATAATATGTTACTATATATTTTATAGTCAAATTATTTAAGGTTTGTCACCCAGCTATAACTGGTAAAGTTAATAAAATCAAATCTCCATTTAAATTAGCCAGTGAATATACCCACTACAGGCTCCAACACACTGGAACTCATATTCTCAAATATGGGAGAATGCTGCACTCCCCCCCCCCCCCCCAATGCTTCATCCACCCTGGTAAGATCCAACCATAAAGCTGTCTCCTTTGAAATCAAAACCAACTCTATAAAACCAGTAAAATTAGTAAAAGAAACTATTCCAAGGCAAATTACCTTTTATTAAATGATGGTTTGTCAAAATTCAATGCTCCTCCAAAGCCTGGGAACACAGCAGCCTATGCTGAATTGTTCTAGGAAACTCTGTATAGCCATGTCAACAGCTGCATAGAGGCTACTGTACCTACCAGAAGTAAGCCCAGAACTTCCTCCAGAAACAGGATATACAACAAAAGGAAAAATAAATATGGCAAAAATCAGGAAGGGTAATTCCCATAATGATAAAAATTTTGTCATCAAACTAAATAGGCAACTAAGAGGGCTAATTAGGTCAAACAACGCCAACTTTGATGTTAAGATGCCTCTGATGTGAAAGATAACCATAAGGCATTCTTCAGCTATGTCAGAAACCTCAAGGACAGTCCACATCAATGTGCTGAACTGGTGGTTAATGGTGCCACATTCACCCATCCTGGTGATATAGTGAACCTGTTAGTGGACAAATTCAGTCCCATCTTTAGCCCCATATTACCCCAACCAGCCCACAAGAAATACCTTCAAACATAACTCCTTCAACTATAACTAGGGGGCATGTACTGGCTCTGCTTGCTAAAGTCAAGAACACAGCCTCAGTTGATCCCAGTAATATACTGGGATGCTTCCTGAATAGTTTTAAATACAACTTATCATGACCTCTAGAATCCCTGTTTAACTATAGTCTTAAAACTGGCTTTGTGGCATGAGAATGGATAAATGCAATGGTCATCTCCCTTCATAAGGGAGAAGCTTCAACAAATTCTGGAAATTATGGTCTGACTTGTCTTATTTGCAAAGCCATGGAAAGAACTATCATGGAAGTTATCAACAAGAACATAGGAGGCCTCCAGACAATGGATCCATCCCAGTGTGGCTTTGTCAAAGGAAGGTCATGCTTACTGAACCAAGTGGATTTATTTGAAAAGATCACTAAGGCAATGGATTAAGGAAAAGCAGTGCATACTGCCTACCTAAATCTGGCTAAAGCATTTGATAGAATACCCTACTCGGGTATTGTCAACAAACTTTGCGGTGTAGGCATAAACCCCTTTATAACATGCTGGATAGCTATCTGGCTCGTGGATGGGAGAAGTTAGAATTGGTAATGCCACCTCTACAAAGAGGGCAGTCACCAATAGTGTCCTTCAGGGATCTGTGCTGGTCTTGCTCCTCTTTAGCATCTACTTATTATAGGTCAAAGGCTTCTGGCTGACCACGATTGCAGATGACTGCAAACTGTGAGCAGTCATTGAATCCCCCGAAGATGAGAACATCCTTTGGGAAGGTGTAGTGCAGACAAATGCTTGGTGCCAAAGCCATGGCCTAAAGCTCAATACCATAACTATGTTATAGGACCTTTTGGGAAGTCAGCCACTCTGGGTAATTATGTCATGAATAAGACACCCCTAAATGTTGATTCACTAGTCAGGGATATGTAAATACTAACCTAACCTTTGACCACCTTGTTTCCAAGTTTAGTCAGGAAATCCTGCTATGCTGTTCAGTTTATAAGTATGATCCAGAAAGGTGATTGGTACCACTGTACTCAGCCCTCACCAGACACATTATAGAGTATTTTGCCCCCCTTCAGTATGTACCTGACCAGAAACATGCAGTAACTGGAATGTCCACAAAGGTTCCTTACAAAAGGAACACAAGGAGTAACCACAATACCCTATACTGATTGTCTCAAAGCCCTGCCTCTTTACTTATATTATACAGACTTCAGAAAGGTGATCTTTGCTTGGCATAGAAGGCATCCCTGGACCCTGTATTAATGAACGTTTTGCATGTCCACAAAACAAACAACATCTGAACTACTAGATCAAAAGGTCTCCGTTTTGTTTATAACATAAGGAGGACATATTGAAGAGAATGCCATGTTTCTCAGATAATTCACATTCTCAGGAACAGACTCCCCATCCATGTGTAACAGAGTTCTTCTCTAACCCTATTTGAGTGCAACTTGGACCAATGGAAGGTTAATTGGAAATTCACCCTTGGTCTGGCACCTATGTCTCTGCTTGACAGAGGCAGTCAGTAAATCACTCAATATATAAATCAAACTTGTGGGTCACATTTGGGTTGCACGGCTAGGCTTATAAGGGCCTTAGTAGTCTTTAGCCTAGTATACACCTATGACCCTATGAACATATTTAAAAATTGGTCCTAATTTTGGCAAGTTAACCATCATTATTTTTTCCTTTGCCTTTGATTCTTAAGTTAAAAAAGTTGAGTGCCGTGCTACTAATCATTGCTATACCGATGATATATTAGCATCTTAAATTCCGCTATTAAATTAAATTAAATTCTTCTTCTTCTTAGTATTATTATTACATTGTGCTGTCTTAAATTCCCCTAGTGATGTGAACATCCTCCAAGAGGGCCTTACCCAAACTAATGACTGGTGCCAGAAGCATGGCCTCAGACTGAATGCCAAGAAATGCATCATTATCCCCTTTGGGGAAAACGTCATCCCCACTAATTATCACATTAATAACAACGTACTAAGCATGCAATCAGTCATGAGTGACTTGGGCATCCAGGTTGACAGCAACCTGACTTTTGATCACCACATTGACTCCATTGTATGGAAGGCTTTCTACATGGCCCACCTCATACATAAGGGTATTTTATTCAGGAACAAGGAGTTATAACATCCCTGTACTCCTCCCTAATCAGATACATTATCAAGTACAATGCCCCCTTCGGCATTTACCTTGCCAAGCAAATGCAGCAGCTGGAGAGACCACAGAGGTTCCTGACCAAGAAAATCCTGGGTCTCAAACACCTATCCTATACAGATAGGCTAGAAGCCCTGTCCCTCTACTCAGTCTCATACAGACTGATCAGAGGTGACCTGTGTGTGGCATACAAGGCCACCTCAGACCCAGCCTTGATGGAGTTGCTGCATATCTGTAATCAAACTCCACTTGTGCAACCCACATGCAAGGCCTCTTCCTGGTCTGTGACATTAATAGAACTTGTTGCCAGCATAAATTTGTGTCCCAAAGACTCCCCCATCTGTGGAATAGACTCCCTCTCCATGTCAAGCAGAGTACCTCTCTAGCCCTCTTTAACAGGAATCTGGACAAATGGATGGGAAACAGAAAATACACCCCTGGTCTCCCACCTGTGTCCCTGCTGGACAGAGGAAACAGGTGCTGACTTTGTGGGAACATGGGCAAAATTCTTGGCTAGGCTTATAAGGGCCTTTGGGCCAATAGCTTGGTATCATCCTATGAACCTATGAACAGCTATTATGGGTTGGATAGAAGAAACGTTGTGAACTACAGACTGATACCTTTATGCAATCCAGATGTGAAGATGTTTGGTAGCAAGGTTGGAAGAAGTATTACCAAAGGCTGATGGTGACTTATAATTGAGAGTAGAATCATTAAGTGACCATTGAAGGTAATCTATGAATTTCATTAGATGGGGAAAAGCATATACAGAGGGAAATTGGAGGTACCACTGATGGTTGTGCAAAAAGCCTTCCACTCAGTGGCCTAGCTGTTCATGTTAAACACAGTGTAGCTGAATGTTGAGGATGGGAGAGTATTGCAGAGAATGAAAGTGTCATAAAGGGTACCATGAATAACAGTGGAATGAGATGCAGCAAGATTTTGGGGGGATATCAAGGAGGAGGTGAGAAATCTTCATACATACTGGCATTGTAGGGTAGTTCAAGGAAAAAGGGAAACCTTGCAGGAACTATAGACAGAAAGTTATGACAGGAGTGCCAAGTGACCTGGTGCTATGTTTGTCTGGAGCTGAGAGAGATGAAAAGGTATGGAACTTGAAAGAGAGGAGGAAACCTCTATTACTGCTGGGATGGTTTCAAAAGGAAACTGGGGGGCAGAGAGGTAAGGATATTAGAAAGGTTATGATGTTCAAACTGATAGTTTGGATTGAAAGGATAGTACAGGGGAATGCAGGGGTTAAGCTGTTGAAAGCTATGGAAATATAAGGATAGAGGAGAGCAATGAATGAGGGGTTGTTATGGATAAGGAGTGATAGGATTGTAGCAAGGGCCATAGTCTGATACATGTGAGGAGTGTGAGAGAGACGAATTGATTAATTCTCTTCTATCATAACAAATTGGCTTGTGAATGGAAAAGAGTTCATCTTTTTATCTGCTGGTAATGGATGGGTAAATTAGGATCCAATTTGTCTGTTGCAGTTTTATTTCAATATGGATGATTGACAAATATCAATAACAGTATGTGTACATTATTTTTGTTATGAGTAATTGCTGGGGTAAAGTTGTTTTTATTATACCTGTAAACACAATAATGATGATTTAGAGAAAAATTATTTCAAACCTTCTCAGAAATATTCACATAATTGAGATATATAAACATTAAGAAGACTGGATTGAATATCCCTCCAAGAGAAAGAAATTATTGAAGGGTAAGGAATTTCAGTTCTCTGACTTCTCTGTACTAACAGTTGAATATAGTTACCTCATAGGTAACTCATAGGTAGGCACTAGGCTATCGGCCCAAGGGCCTAAGTAAGCCTAGCCAACAAGGTTCCGTGGCTTACGCCACCCAAGAAAGTTATTTTCCTGTGCTCTACTGTGCCACTCTGCTTATGATTTTAATCATTCCATGCATCTGTAAATACTCTAAGTAACTGACTTCCATTTTGAAGGTTTTTATCGTATTCAGCTGTATTTCCTATAGTTTTCTTAATAATGCTGTACTTGGTTTTCCTCTTACTTGTGGTACCATGCCTTCTTTGAACTCCTGGGCTGACACTGAAATTGGTTCACAGGGATCAGTGCTTTACTGCTGTTACCAAATTTAAATAAATAAATACCGGACAGACTTTAACTGCTAGCCATGCCACTGTCTATTTCTTCTATGTTTTTTTTAATCTTTTTTTGGTAGCTTTCAGTACCCGACATGATTCTGTAGTGCTTAAAAATCTAACATAAACAATCCAAGGCAGCAGGCATGGAAGGAGTGAAGTGCCTTGTGTATTCTAGCAATAACATATGTAATGAACATTTTAGAAGAGTCAGACAAGAAAGTAAAAGTCTCCTTTATTGTATCAGGCAATTTTTTTTTGCAGGAAAAATTACAGCTAATCCCTGAATGGTAACATTTTCTTGCCTGGAAGACCCTTCTAGATCAGTTATAAGTTCCTTTTGTCAGGTAACATTTTCTCAATGGTTGAAACCATGTGTAATCAGTGGCCAATATTGTCTTCTACCTAGGATATTTTATATTCTCTCTTGGCCTTTCTGCATGTGAAAATGTTGAATAAATATATATATATATATATATATATATATATATATATATATATATTTACATATATATAATATTTATATATTTATATTATATTTGCAATGAACATTCATAAAGAGCTTAACTGTACAAAAAAATAGAGTGACTTTTTTTTTCACTGAGCACCTCAACTACCAGTTCTGCTAGGGTCTGGTCAGTATGGGGTGCTACAGCATCTGGTCTACGTGTAGAGTTGTTGCTAAATGCAGGCAAATCTTCTGGCTGCAACCTGTTCACTTCAGCTTTATCAGCAGTGGAAAATTAAGTTTCAAATCATTTTTGGGTTTGTTGTCACAAGCAGGGCATGTTGCTCTTCATTTGATTTTTGAGCATTTTTCCCATTTGGGAAATAAAGTTACACAAAGGAAGGGTAAGTTTAGACCAAGGAGGGGTAAGTTGTTTACTTATATGACAAGTCAACACATAGCTAGACAAAATGATCCTTTAATAACACATAAAAAATCAACATGCACAAAGCACGTCAGACTGAGCACTTTCTGCTGCTAACAGTCAAACATCATCAGAGTCATATTGGTGCAGTTCAAAATGCATTTAAATAAGGAACCAAGTACTGACATATCCTGCTAGTTAACATGTAAAAAAAGATTTGAATATTTAAATTCTTACATAGAAAAACATTTTTATATAAAAATGCTAACTGTTAAAATACACATAAACATAATTTGAATAAAGTAAAATTAGCTACTATTTTATATACACAAATATAATGCCCTAAAACCACAATTCTTGCTACTAAGACACTTGTGAATTAAAATGCATTTTAGCTGATGTTGAAATAGATAGCATGTATCATATACATATTTCAAAAAAAAATTTTTGATGTCTTTCAAATATTTTGCAAACACTTTAAGCATGCTAAAACACACTTCTACTTATACACACTTAAATACATTGGGCCCTCATTTTTAATACCCCAGCCATGGAAATGGACTCATTAATCCCTGGTTTAACCTTGGCATTTAGTCTTAGTTACCATTCCATTTCCTTCGCCTGCAAACATAAATTGTGGTCACCTTTGGCATCGGTGTGTATTTATGTGTATTTTAACAGCTAGCATTTTTATATAACATTTTTTTCTATGTTAATAATTTAAAGTCTTTTTTACATGTTATCTAGCAGGATATGATGTGAGTACTTGGTTCCTTATTTAAATGCATTTTGAACTGCATCAATATGACTCTGTTGATGCCTGACTGTTAGCAGGCAAAAACACTCAATCTGAGGTGCTTTGTGCATGTTGATTTTTTTATGTGTTATTAAAGACTCATTTTGTCTAGCTATGCATTGGTTTGGATTTCTTATTTCATCTCTAGGCTTTACCTCTATTTCCACTGGGGGGACATTTTCTTGTCCTTGTTTACTTATATGATACCCCACAACTTTAGCTACTATGTAAACAGAACTCTCCTTTACACAGCTCCCTATTTAAGTGTCGGCATTCAAAATGCCAAGTGCCAACAAGCCGAAAAAAGTCTGAAAACACAGGAGAAATGGGGATTTTAAAAATCTCTTTTCTCCTTAAAACCTATTTTTGCAATGAAGGCAAGCACTCCCTGCATTCCCATATGGGGGGGGGGGCAAGCCCCACACCCTCCCTGAATGTATATATACCGACTTCAAGATCACCATACCTGGGAGTAAAGGGAATATTCCAAGAAATGGCATTTTAGACTTAATGTATGTAAGTCCGTTCTTTCAGCCATTCAGCCTCCAAGTTTCAGGACTCACTCTGGGAGGTCCTGACATTTCAAATGGTTACCCCTTTACACAGCTAAGGTGGTGCTGATTAAGAAGGAGCTTAAAATGCTTAACTGGTAAAGTGATTTTGAAAACTATTTGTATCAATTGTTTATAGGGGATTAATTAGTGCCCTAGAGGTTCAGTTTGGCAAAGCTCTTCTCACTAATTAGGCACCATCTTGGAAGTCCTTTGCTATGAAACGTTTTTAGTATATTAAGCAGTTGTACTTACCAGGTTGGGAAACATAAAAATGAGGGTGCTGAAATGCTCAGTAAAAGTGCTGAAAATTGCCAATATGAAATTTGCTAACACAGTCCCAAGATTTCTTGCAATTCTGAACTTCTAACTAGACATTTCCAGGAGCACATCATGTTATGAAGGGCAGTTTTGTCAAATATATAATCTCTGGAATGTTAATGTCTTGGTTGTGACTGAGCATGCATTTTTCAGTTCAGATATCTTGTGATGTGCAGCAGAATTCTGCAGTTACGCACAGAAGCAGCTTTTCAGCATTGGGGTGTTTGCGCCTTCTTCTTGAATTGTATAGTCACAAAATTAGTAAATTAGTATATTTAAGTAAGGCAGCTTGTGGGGAGGGGGGAATGTCCTGCCTGCTTAAGTACTTGTTTCATTATTAATGTCTCTCATTTATTATAGATTTCACTGTCATTCTTTTAGTTTTTGCGGATGCAAAGTTTGTGTTCTTGATGTTTAGGCATGACTGAAATTTTCAGTGTTGCTAAAGTAACAACTGTTAACTTTTATACTTGGGTTTAAATGTACTTCTGCACTTCAAAATAAAATTTCAGGTTTGCTACATGAAGTAACATCTAAACAAGATGAAAAAAATTGCTACTTGTCCTTCTTTTACAGTCAATCAGAAAATGTTGAAATTTTGGAACAGAAATACTAAAAAATCACTTAAATTACTCAGCATCCAATTCTACAGTCAAGCACTAAGTATTTTCCCTAATTTCACATCCTATCTCACACAGCTGGCATTCCTCTAGACCCTTTACTTCCTCAGCAGTATACAGTATCTGCACTATAACCATACATAAGGCATTGACAAATGCTATTTTCAACCTGTGTGAATCTGACAACACTAAAAGGACTATAGCTCTCTATGTCACATGTGCCAGAGAGAGCAGAGGTAAAGGATCTTCAAAGACTCAGAAGTGACTGCTACTCCAGCACATCCTTAAAGAAAGAAATGATCTTTCTTTATTTGGAAAGTCCAGTTGCATTCCTAAATGGTTCCACTTTCACTGTGTATGAAAATTATGTTCTAAAAAACACAACTATTTAATATAACCATGAATGCATCACTTAAATATTGTCAGATCTTTGTCTTACTAGTAAAGACAGAGTTTGATACATATCACTGCACAAAGCTCAATATTTAATACAAATGTAAACTTCCACTAGACCAACAGTATTCTTATCATTGTTTACAGAATCACTGAGTCCTCTCAGGGCAAACAGAGCACATCAGCTTTTAAGACAATGAGGTTCATGCTGGGTTGTGGCATGAGACTCAATATTTGTTAAACAGACCTGCTTGATTCTAGCAAACAGAAGCTGTATTCCCATTAGTTTACACAGTAACTCCATTCTCCCCAACAGCTTAGCCCATTTCTGGCATGCGTGTTGAAAACGTATGCGTGCATGGATAGAACAGTACAACAGAAGTTTTTAATTCAGTAGAAAATGCAAATGGATATTAAGACTGCATACATTTTAAACAATTGTTCGGGATAGTTAAAATGGTGCATTGCAATGTTTGTCAAGGACAATAAAGCAAAGTAGTCACCACAGTTACACTGAGCTCTGTCTGACAAGAACAGCCTGTGTGATGAATTTTGATTTTATAAATACTTTTGGCATTATACAACTCAACAGTTAAATGCAGAATAGTGGTAACAAGGAAAAATCAAACCAGCAAGATCTCCAGTCTAGCAGATACCTTCACAGAGTTATAAATTCTGTGTTTAGTGTTCCTTTGGTATTACAGCAACACAACAGGGTCTTCCTATAGAAGTAACATGTTTCTCTTTGAAAGCAGTGCTGCACTGCAGAGTGGTGTAACTTCAGGTATTACATGCCTACAGCTGTCACTCATTTAGTCCACAAAAGAAAACTTATAAGCATACAACACACACACACACACACGCACCCACCCACCCAGCCATAGGTACACATATATATGTATGCTTATCTTCACCCAGATATATACAAATATGCACTCTTTAGATCGACAAGTGGCATGCACTTTATATTTACACTCAGATATATACAAATATGCACTCTTTAGATCAAGTGGCATGCACTTTATATTTACACTCAGATATATACAAATATGCACTCTTTAGATCGACAAGTGGCATGCACTTTATATTTACACTCAGATATACACAAATATGCACTCTTTAGATCGACAAGTGGCATGCACTTTATATTTACACTCAGATATATACAAATATGCACTCTTTAGATCGACAAGTGGCATGCATTTTATTTATAAGGACTGAGCTGCAAGTTCAGCTGCTAGAAATTACCTAGAGAAGTATGTGATGCAGCTTTGTGGACCTGTGCAAGCAATTGGAATCACAGGTATGCTCAATTTCTCTCTTTCTCTCTTTACTGTCAGGATACATATTTCATGTGGCATGTTACAGAAGTTGTGTATTCTGTGTGTAGTACAGGTATGTTTTATAACAAAATACTTCAAAAAAAGTCTGCTCAAATCACAATGCAGTATTACTATTTTAGTTCATATGGGGCCTAGTATTACATCAAGTTGTGCAAAGAGAACAATAAGTCCAGATTATTTTGGTAGGTAGCACATCAGTATTGTTGTATTCTAAGAAATAACCTTGCATTGTGATTGTCCTAACAATATCATATCAGTAGCTTTGCCATCTATTCGTGGTCCACCAGCTTTATAATCTACATCAACATCACAGCCAGCTCTATCTGCCTTTATCTCAAGCTGACTCTATCATTTATCTGTACACAGAAAGAATGTTTGTACAATCTGTCAAGATGTATGAAAAAAAATACACAGAGAAGGTTATTAAAATCTAAGTGCACAGATTCTGGTGTGTCTCAATATGACAAAGTGGACAGAAATCCTACTTCTTAAAGTGATCTCGCATGCTGCTGAAATGTGAATGACTTTTCACATACTGAATGATGTTTAAGTACCTGTGGACACTGGAATACTTACGCTCCATAGGTAGGAATGGGGGGAGGTGGTGGAGCAGCACGGAAGGTGTTGTACACAGCACGCCCTCTTCCTCGCAGGTGTGTTCCTCTATATGCCACTGTAGCCGTCGTTGCTGGATAAGGGAAACCTGTTACTGAGAGGGTGTAAGAAAGACACAGGACAGCAGAGGTGAAGGCACAGATAAAAAGGTCTGAATTAGATACATTACTGTAAAAGGTAGTTAAAATATTTTTTTCAAAAACTTCAAATGCATAACGATGCTGAGTACGTTTGATCATTACTTATTTATAGCACTTATGTTACAGCTACAGGTTTGGAGATGTACTATCTGCATTCTTTCTCTAACTTCAGATTAGTGATCTGTCATGGCTACAGAATGTGTCTCTAATGCAGTGCTGAAAAGTCAGGTGGGTGACACTCTAAAGTAACTGTTTTGTGCAAACATGCTACCTGCAGCTGGAATGCAGCATGAGAACTTATAGGATTAATGCTTTCAGTTACAGATTGTGAATAATCTGTCGTGTAGTGTAGTATGACACATGGTATTTACTTCGCTATGCTATATAGTCTGATGGTATATAGGACGTCATCTTCTTGTACAAGTGCTGCAACCTAGAACCAACATTAGTTACTGAAATTCTATAAAAATGCCTCATCTACTAAGTGCTGAACCTTATTTTTCATCACAGCTTTTTGCTAAAACCAGATGCAAAATCACAGATCTGAAGACCCCTGCCCAGTATAATGTATTCCTTTCCCCACTGAAATAGACTACACATAGGTGGCATGTGCTTCTGAATGGCCTGTCCGTTTTTAATTTCTCCAAGTCTTTTGGGTTTCTAATAGCATGATGGGAATGGACCCCATTCCTAAGTCAAAGTATGATTAAAGTTCATGAAATTAGCATTGTTTCAATCTTTGATGTTAGCCAGAAGTGCACCTGCAATGTGCCCAGTAATGTCTCCTGCAATTCATATGGAGTTACATGTATCGGTAACAGACCAGTTGCTTCTACTACTGTTGGAACTGTCTGGCATCCTTCTTCCACATTGCCCTAGTTTCTGCCTGCAAATCCTGGTATTTTATGACTTTGTGCCTCTCTGTACGTAAGACACTGTAGTCACTGGGTGTAGCAATTTCGATGGCCCTGTCTGAATAGTCTGATGTTAACTGAGAGTTTATGCAGACAATTCACATCAGAGGAAGATTAAAAAAAAAAAAGTTGCCTTCCTTCCAAGTAAAATTTCAACTTCTTTCATCCGAAGTCATACTCTATTGATTTTTCATTTGCATGGCAGTAATAAAGAGCAGACTATTGATTAAGAAAGAGAAAGCAATTTTAATTTTGTTTAGGAGGTACTGGTCTAACACCTGTAATCTGCACTCCCTTCAAAAAATTACTGCATGCTGTCAAAGTACAAAGAATAAATGGTGATTATCAAATCAGTTCATCTTTCAAACTTGTTTACTCTGGTATATACAGTATATGTTCAGGACTATGCCTTTGTTTTCTATCCTACAGTCAATGAATACCAAGATCAGACTATTGGCTCAAAAGAAAAGGATCACAGCCACTTACTTTAATACTAGTTACAGTTAAATGGTTTGTCAACAGACCTCCTTATACTAGAGTGACAGACTTTGACAAAAAATACTAAATCACAGTTCACTGAAAACTATTTCATGAAACTAAAGTGGTTGAAATAAGGTAGTCATAGCATATGGGGAGGGCAAGAACACCCCCCCCCACACACACGCACATATAGATTTATAGGTGTATACTAGGCTAACAACCACTGGGGCCTTTATAAATCTAGCTAAGCAACCCAAATATGTCCAATGAGGTATTGTGCCTTACATGTTATTTTGAGGGGTGCAT
The DNA here is from genome assembly GCF_019279795.1 of Protopterus annectens. Lineage (NCBI taxonomy): Eukaryota > Metazoa > Chordata > Ceratodontiformes > Protopteridae > Protopterus > Protopterus annectens. The sequence goes on from NC_056733.1 coordinate 20,911,317, forward strand.
GTTATTTAGGGCATGCTTTAGGAATCGGAGGCATAGGGGTGCATGTTATTTAGGGCATGCTTTAGGAATCAGAGGCATAGGTGTCAGACCAGGGGTAAATTTCCAATTCTGTCTTAAATAATCAATTTCATAGTCACACCAAATCCTGGTGACAGTATTAGTAAGTTTAGGAAAATTGTCTTTTAGTGTCATCTCTTTCCTTTAGAAAACTCTGTAAAATCAATGTTTTCTCAAACTCCCTGCTTCTCAGTCAGTCCACTAGAGAAACAAATACAGGTGTGACATTTGTTCCTAAAGACCATATACAACTCTGTTTTCTGGTGTACAAATGCTACTAGACAAGTGTCATACAAGTTGCCCTGGACATTTGGAATTGGTTAATAACTTCCACTGCTTGCTTGGCACAGAGTCTGGAGTGTCCTTTCTTCTTTATCATCCTTAAGGGAGTAGAGGTTGAAATCCAGTGCTGGCAACAATGGTTCGAAGTAGTTATTGAATCTTAGCCTAACACTTAAAAGAGCACAGATAATGTCTCCCATTACAAGGGTCTCTGTTTATGTCTCGTTACGTTATGTGACAATAATGGTGAGATTTCTCTCAAACAAAGCATGTTCTGCTAGAAGATCATGTTAGGGGTACAGTGACTTTTTGGTCAAGATTTCTCTCTCACAACAGCAGGGTGTGTATTTCAGCCCTCAGCTCTAGTCTCTTTGTATGGAATTTGCTTGTTCCTCTTGTGTCTACATTGATTTCCTCTGGGTACTCTTACTTGCTTCCTCCTCTCAAAAAAAAAATATTTGTTGATTGACTACTGTAAAAGGTCCATGGTAGTGAAAAAAAGAGTCAAAGAATGAGCACTTAATTTACCTAGTTAGTAAATTAATAAATTAAACACAAGAAAACCCACAAAAAATAGCTGCATATTCTTTCAAGGAGTGGGACAATGTTTACTTATTTTCTAATAAAAATATGAGAAAATCTAGGGTATTAAGTTTAAGGTTTATTAATTTTACTGCTATGTATGACGTTTACAGCACTGTACACTTCCTTAGTTCTGATACACAAAAGACAGACTAAGATTTCTGTAGTAAGCATTAAGGCATGATTATGGTAAGGATAGTGAAGTGGAACATGTCCCCCATTGTGGTAGTCAGAACATGAGGTACAAGTAAAGGTTTCAGCCTTCTGGCATGGGATGCAAACTCTATATCAGGGGACATGTCCCCCATTGTGGTGGTCAGAACATGAGGTACAAGTAAAGGTTTCAGCTGTCTGACATGGGATGCTAACTCTATATCAGGGGACATGTCCCCCACTGTGGTAGTCAGAACATGGGATACAAGTAAAGGTTTCAGCTGTCTGGCATGGGATGCAGACTCTATATCAGGGGACATGTCCCCCATTGTGGTAGTCAGAACATGAGGTACAAGTAAAGGTTTCAGCTGTCTGGCATGGGATGCAAACTCTATATCAGGGGACATGTCCCCCATTGTGGTAGTCAGAACATCGGGTACAAGTAATGGTTTCAGCTGTCTGACATGGGATGCTAACTCTATATCAGGTGACATGTCCCCCATTGTGGTAGTCAGAACATGAGGTACAAGTAAAGGTTTCAGCTGTCTGGCATGGGATGCAAACTCTATATCAGGGGACATGTCCCCCATTGTGCTAGCCAGAACATCGGGTACAAGTAATGGTTTCAGCTGTCTGACATGGGATGCTAACTCTATATCAGGTGACATGTCCCCCATTGTAGTGGTCAGAACATCGGGTACAAGAAATGGTTTCAGCTGTCTGACATGGGATGCTAACTCTATATCAGGTGACATGTCCCCCATTGTGGTGGTCAGAATATGAGGTACAAGTAAAGGTTTCAGCTGTCTGACATGGGATGCAAACTCTATATCAGGGAACATGCCGCCCATTGTGGTAGTCAGAACATGGGGTACAAGTAAAGGTTTCAGCTGTCTGGCATGGGATGCAAACTCTATATCAGGTGACATGCCGCCCATTGTGGTAGTCAGAACATGGGGTACAAGTAAAGGTTTCAGCTGTCTGGCATGGGATGCAAACTCTATATCAGGGGACATGTCCCCCATTGTGGTAGTCAGAACATGAGGTACAAGTAAAGGTTTCAGCTATCTGGCATGGGATGCAAACTCTATATCAGGGGACATGTCCCCCATTGTGGTAGTCAGAACATGAGGTACAAGTAAAAGTTTCAGCTGTCTGACATGGGATGCTAACTCTATATCAGGTGACATGCCGCCCATTGTGGTAGTCAGAACATGGGGTACAAGTAAAGGTTTCAGCTGTCTGGCATGGGATGCAGACTCTATATCAGGGGACATGTCCCCCATTGTGGTAGTCAGAACATGAGGTACAAGTAAAAGTTTCAGCTGTCTGACATGGGATGCTAACTCTATATCAGGTGACATGCTGCCCATTGTGGTAGTCAGAACATGGGGTACAAGTAAAGGTTTCAGCTGTCTGGCATGGGATGCAAACTCTATATCAGGGGACATGTCCCCCATTGTGGTAGTCAGAACATGACATGAGGTACAAGTAAAGGTTTCAGCTGTCTGGCATGGGATGCAAACTCTATATCAGGCGACATGTCCCCCATTGTGGTGGTCAGAATATGAGGTACAAGTAAAGGTTTTAGCTGTCTGGCATGGGATGCAAACTCTATATCAGGGGACATTTCCCCATTATGCTAGCCAGAACATGGGGTACAAGTAAAGGTTTCAGCTGTCTGACATGGGATGCAATCTTTATATTAGGTGACATGTCCCCTATTGTGGTAGTTAGAACATGGGGTACAAGTAAAGGTTTCAGCTTTCTGGCATGGGATGCAAACTGTATATCAGGGGACATGTCCCACATTGTGGTAGTCAGAACATGGGGTAGAAGTAAAGGTTTCAGCTGTCTGGCATGGGATGCAAACTCTATATCAGGGGACATGTCCACCATTGTGGTAGTCAGAACATGGAGTACAAGTAAAGGTTTCAGCTCTCTGGCATGGGATGCAAACTCTATATCAGGGGACATGTCCCCCATTGTGGTAGTCAGAACATGGGGTACAGGTAAAGGTTTCAGCCTTCTGGCATGGGATGCAAACTCTATATCAGGGGACGTCCCCCATTGTGGTAGTCAGAACATGGAGTACAAGTAAAGGTTTCAGCTGTCTGGCATGGGATGCAAACTCTATATCAGGGGACATGCCCCCCACTGTGGTAGTCAGAACATGGTGTACAATTAAAAGTTTCAGCTGTCTGGCATTGGATGCAAACTCTATATCAGAGGACATGTCCCCCATTGTGGTAGTCAGAACATGAGGTACAAGTAAAAGTTTCAGCTGTCTGACATGGGATGCAAACTCTATATCAGGGGACATGTCCACCATTGTGGTAGTCAGAACATGGAGTACAAGTAAAGGTTTCAGCTGTCTGGCATGGGATGCAAACTTTATATCAGGGGACATGTCCCCCATTGTGGTAGTCAGAACATGGGGTACAAGTAATGGTTTCAGCTGTCTGGCATGGGAAGCAAACTCTATATCACGAGACATGTCCCCCATTGTGGTAGTCAGAACATGGGGTACATTTAAAGGTTTCAGCTGTCTGGCATGGGATGCAAACTCTATATCAGGGGACATGTCCCCATTGTGCTAGCCAGAACATCGGGTACAAGTAATGGTTTCAGCTGTCTGACATGGGATGCTAACTCTATATCAGGTGACATGCCGCCCATTGTGGTAGTCAGAACATGGGGTACAAGTAAAGGTTTCAGCTGTCTGGCATGGGATGCAGACTCTATATCAGGGGACATGTCCCCCATTGTGGTAGTCAGAACATGGGGTACAAGTAAAGGTTTCAGCTGTCTGGCATGGGATGTAAACTCTATAACAGGGAACATGTCCTCCCTTGTGGTAGTCAGAACATGGGGTACAAGTAAAGGTTTCAGCTGTCTGGCATGGGATGTAAACTCTATATCAGGGGACGTCCCCTATTGCGGTAGTCAGAACTTGGGATACAAGTAAAGGTTTCAGCTGTCTGGCATGGGATGCAAACTCTATATCAGGGGACATGTCCCCCATTGTGGCAGTCAGAACATGGGGTACAAGTAAAGGTTTCAGCTGTCTGGCATGGGATGCAAACTCTATATCAGGGGACATGTCCACCATTGTGGTAGTCAGAACATGAGGTACAAGTAAAGGTTTCAGCTGTCTGGCATGGGATGTAAACTCTATATCAGGGGACATGTCCCCCATTGTGGTAGTCAGAACATGGGGTCATTGTGGTAGTCAGAACAAGGGGTACAAGTAAAGGTTTCAGCATGTTTGCAAATTCTATATCAGCAGCAGAAATGTCCAGAACTGGATATGTGATTCCTGACGGGCACACAGAATGTGGAAAGACTGTTGCATTCAAATTCAGGACACTTAGCCCCATAAGCAAGTGTACAGCAAGTTTGTAGCAGTTTAACAGCACTGCTCCTTTGTGACTGAACCAAAGGCTGTTTGGTACAACTAAAACCAGGATGAACATGCAAAAATAAACTTCACTGATATTTTGGCTATCTGCAAGAACTTCTGGGTTTGGATGGATACCTAGTTTTAGGGATTAGCAAAACCTGCAGCAAAATTAACAGAATTATGTTTAATTTTAATTGCATCTTCAGCATGAACTAAAGGAATTTTTAACAACTATGACCACATACTATATGTAGTAGGTTCTAAACTGTCTTGTCTTTTATTACTATGTATTGTCTGACATTTATCCTGTTAAAACTAGATAACTAATGTTATTAAGTTCACTGAAAGCATCCTGATTATTCTTTGTATTTGATACACATTTTTATGTACTTTATGGATTTTATGTAACTATATTTCTGTATAAATTTACACCTTTGAGCTGGACCTTTTCTCCCTGGACCTCTGCTGAAAATGGACGTGTCCAGTCAGACTTTCCCTGTCAACAAATGTAAAATAAAATAAATAAATTATTTTGTTTAAACTTACTTACATTTAAAGTTATGATAAAGAGATTTCTAAGGTTTATAATACCTTCTTGTGTGAATGTCGCAAAACTATTTGCCAAGCTGTAGAGCAGTCACTCAGATGATGGGAAATAGAAAAGGGCTGGAATGATTGTGATGTCTTAGTGAGTGACATAAGTGCCCTTGCTTAAATGTACATCTGCTGTGCCAAAAATTTTACTTTTAGAAATTTGAATATGAAGTGTTAACATACACTCTGTCTCCCTAGCAACCTCCAAATGAATTAAGCTGGTAACCAAAGTGAAGAATGAATGGATATATAAAATGAAAATTACACTTGGTTTGAATTCTGTTCTGTAAGGTCATATGAGTTAATTGGGAGCATGTGATTAAATCAATGGTAGTTTCATCAAAGGAAATACTGAAAGTGATTGGCTGTGTCAATGAATTTAATTTTTATTTTTGTGCAAGTTGCATTTGATCTATGGTTTATTCTTGTGTTAGGTCGTTTAGATTTAGGGCCATAAATGGTGCACTGTTTTTCACGTGTTTGAACTGTTGCTGCAGTTTGAGTCCTGTTTCGCTGATATTGTACTTCTGCAGTGTTTTCGATGAAGTGTATTTTTATAGGTTTCTTTAGGTTTAACATATAACTTGTTATTTATGGAATTTGGTGGTTTAGCCTTTCACATTATGAATTTAATCTATTCTATTTAATTTCTCCCCCAAAGAAAATCTAAAATTTAGTCTGTAAGACCTAGGCTACAAAGCAGCATACCAGCAATGATAGCTGTTCCAAATTTAAGGAACATATGTCTATATAATAAATCTGTAGGATGTAACTCCAAAAGTTCCTAACACATTTAGCATTTTCTGCACATTTTCTGCTTACTTCTTGGTTACTGAAGATATGGTGTTGCCTACAAAAAAAACGTATAACTATTAATGTTGATAAATCACTCCCAAAGTATTACACATAGTGTGAATTTTAAAACTTCCCTTCTATGGCTACTAGTAGCATTCGTATTTCTATATCAGACTTACTGATGTCATCTTCTGATGCTCCTTTTACTAGTCAAGACATCAAAATCTGTTATGAGGTCATAACCATCTCCACAGCAGCACACTGTAACATGAGGAACATAATGCTATGACTCATTGCAGAAACACACACACACACACACACACACACACACACACACACACACACACACACACACACACACACACACACACACACAATGAAGTGATAACATTATAAGGAATATTATTCCTATTTTCATACCTGCATATCCATTTAAAAAAATGGCAGGTTGTAAAATTTATATTTTGGGGACACTGTGCTTTTGAGAGTTCAGATACTAACTGCAAGTTCTTAGTGGGACCCATAAAATAATTAAAAAAAGATAAATACATTCCACATGACTGAGTTTTTAAACATTTTTCTCTACAATTGAAAGAGTAAGACTGCAACAGAGGGGATTAAAAGCAATTTTAACAAAAGCAGATATATTTCATACAAGGCAAGTTTTGCCTGTCACTCCCGGAGGACTCCTGCCGAACCATAGATGTGATTCACTCTTTACCAGATGGCTCTAGTCCCCTTATTTGCATAATATGCTGCTCTACGTTATGAGATGGGTGCTTAAAAATATTTATTGCCCACCACTTCAATTTACTTTGTACCATCTCGAACTAACAAGGAGGCTCCATCCGGAGATAATGAATTGGTCACATTTGATACTGAGGGCCTTTTCTTACCTCTCTCCCTAAGACTCTCCCTTTACAATGCTATTTGGCAGCACGCTGTCAATGACTCTCTCAGCATGCTTGCCATCGGTCAGGTGGCACCAGCTGCCTCACTTTTTTTTTCCAGACAGAATCAGCACCTCTCCCACCCATCTTCACCCCTTGCTGCTCAAGTAAAGAGAAACTATTTTTTACAGCATAACGAAATCCTCTAACGAGTTTGTTTTAGGACCTTGCTTTCATGCCAGATGTCTTGCTGTTAGCAGAGGTGATAAGCAGCAATCTGTAATAGTATGAAGCGTTTATTATAAAACAGTAACATGCAAGGCCTGCTGGGATCACTGAAAAAGTCCAAATTAATCTTTTTTTCACATGTTGGACAGTCAAATAGTGCTCTTTGTCTTCCTCAGAAACAAACTGTTATCTCCACATATACCAATATCAGCAATTATTGTACGAAATATCAAGGTTTTAACTGATAATTTAGTACAAACACTGAGGAACACGAATGGTCAAATATTATTACAAGGTGGCATAGTTGTGCTTCAGTTAATGTTGTTGCCTGACTCCATAGTTTGTTGGTTCTGTTCCTGGCTGGTGTAACTTCTGTGTTCACCCTACATGTCCTTACTGTATCCATGAAAATTTTAGGTAGAGTTTAAAGTTTATTTACACATACCAAGAACATGCTTATAAGCAGTGATTCAATGACACTTTTAAAATTGCTAGTAAGTGCAGGAGTGTTTCTACTTGTGAATGCACATTTCTGTACACATGCATGTGTGGGTTTGTTTGTGTGTGCATATAAGTATCCTAAAGTGGACTGAACTCCTGCTTAGTATTTCTACTCTGCATTAGAACCACTGTTTGCTGGCATGAACTTAAGTCTGCACACAAATTTAGTAGGTTTGAATGGAAATTGGGAAATGAATAACTGAAGGCACTCATAGTTGAATGTGTGTGTTTTATAAAATCAGCAAACAGAACAGAATAATGACTTATCAAATAAATTGCATCAGCGAAACTTTAGTGTCATCTTTTATCTGTAAGACTGCAGACTTTGGATGTTAAGGAGATACATGGTCTGCAGTTTTGGAAGATTACAGCAATAAACTTATGGACCTTGAGTGGAAGGATGGTCTACAGGTTACAGTTCCTGAAGAGTACAATCAGTAATTCAAATACTGTCTGCTGGCATCCAATACAGTCTCAAGCAAATCGTATCAGTTTCCTTGCCTTCAGGGAAAATCTGGAAATAAAATGGTCCTTAGACTACATTTTCCTGACCCAGGCTCTAAAGGATTACATAAATCTGAATAGTGCTATCTGAGGCTTATTGTTTGGGACTCCATTTAGCAAAACTCTTTGCGTGATAATTGTGCTGGTGCAACATCACCTCCATTTTCTGTTCTTACCTCCCCAGTGCCATCTTGCATTTTCTTTTCCCTGATCCACAGTTCATTCACTGTTCATTTCTCTTGCATGGTTATCCCTCCTTTACTCCCTTTCTCCAGTTCCTTTATTTTCCCTGGTATCACGTGGCTTCTTTCGGGCAGTCCCATAATCACAACTTTTTACCGAGTCAGCTTGCAGCTTCACTCTTTCATAACGTGTCATTGCTTTGTTCACGCCAGGTCTTTGAGTCCCTCTTTCCTTATGTGTTTGCATGTCTCAGACTTTACTGCCATCATCTGCTTCTGTCAATCAGACATTAGTCTGTCTACTGCTTTTACAACAGACATCATCAGCCCACCCTTATTCTTTTTGGATACATCTCCACCATCTCTTCCATTTTGCTGTGGTCTGCAATCCACTTCCATGTGAGAACATTACAGCTCCACCCTTGTTCTGTCTGCCACTTATCTCCATCTCATATGATTCCTGTTACTGTATGAAAGCTTCAGACACTCATCCTGAATACAGCAAACCTCCTGGCTCCCGTTAGTGATGAACCCTCATGTCTGAGTTTGTCATCCCCCAGTCCACACATTGATCACCAAAACTTTGTCTTGCTCACCTGACCCTAACAAATAGCTGTCTGATTGCTATTCTAATATATTTTATATTTTGTCTCTTCTTGCTATTAATTACCTGACCTTAACCCTTACATTTGTTCTGTTAGAAGGCAAAAACCGTCTGTAGTCCAAGATGGTAACATTGGAAAGTTAGAAAATTTATCTTACCAACTTGCTTCCTTCATTTAACTATACATGTTGTTCTCAAATGAATGCTGCCTGCAACACCTCTTTGTTTAGTTGTGCATTTTCTATTATTGATACATTTGTGTAACCAACATGAGTACTACACTCTATATTTTCTGTATTGTTGTCATTACTGCTATTTTTGTAACCTTTTTTGTGTACCTCTGTAGAGATTTTCTCCCTGGGCCTCATCTGAAAAAGGGCTGTAGCTCAGTTGGACTTTCCTGGTCAACAAATGTCAAATAAATAATATAATATAATATAATATAATATAATATAATATAATATAATATAATATAATATAATATAAAAATAATATATAATTTAGCTCCTAGTGGACAATTGCTATGGCAATTTTATGGTCATTTCTGCAACTTTTTTAAGACTCACATTTATTTTGTGAAGTTGTATTGGAGTTTGATTGTTACTATTACTATTTTGGCACAACCATTTAGTTTTGGGATTTACTCTCTACCTGATGTATATCTGACATGCAATTATGATCTCTTGGAAATCCTGATAAACAATTCATCACCAGATGGGATGTGTTGCTGTAAGTTGCCAACTGTGGTTTGTAATTGCTGCAACATTCATTGCTACAATGTTGCTGTACCTCAGAGATGGTACTGTTTAGTTTTCTTCACTTTTCCAAGGCATTTAACTGCATGTTAAACGACTTTTAATGCCTCTTGATGGAAGAAACTAAGAATATAATAGAAGCTGACTATATAATTCTTACAGAGAGTATGCAACATGGTCAGCTTGTTTGTCACAGTGTTCTGTGGATGATTTGTCTCAACTTGTTGTTGGACTGGTTATGTTCATATGTGTTTGTTCCCTTTTTCCTCGGATTTATTTAATCAAATCTTCCTTTATGATGGAAACTACCTACATTTATTAACTAAACTGAATGATTTTAGGACTTTATCAACAGTGTTTTATAATTGTTTGAACTTGTTTAATTAAAGTAAATTGTATCAGCTTGTACCACATTACAAATTCACCCTAATCCTGCCCCTAACCCCAATCCTACATTTTGCATAAAAAGAACCCTTTCCATAAAACTACAGCTACACAAGACAGTCAGACACACACCACATGCAATAGCACATGTGCACAAAAGTAAATCTGTAATCTTCCTTAGCCCTAACTCTAACCCTAACCTATACACACATGCAGTCCCCATTTCTAATACCAAAACCTTCTGCATATCTGAAAGTTTCAGCATTAAGTCCCACACTCACACTTACCCTTACCCCAACACACCCGACTTTCCTTCTTTCGACATCTCCAGCACTTGATAATGAGTACTGTTGATTAATTTACCAAGCAGTTCACTCTGTCGATAAACTGACAATTCAACAGTGCGAACTCAACCCATAGTTATGTCTCCTGCTTTCATGAAGTTTAATGTTTGCCAGAGCCTATCCTAACCACAGCTCAGAAACAAATCCT